>NC_092754.1:60426370-60734100 GCF_047496795.1 Chiloscyllium punctatum
ACTTTACTTTGCCTTTCCTACACATCTTTTATATCTCCTGTTGTATCTTGTGCCCCAGCTCCTGACTACTCTTTGATGGATTGTACAAAACTCCAACTGTGGCTGTCTTACATTTGTGGTTCCTCAATTCTACCCAGGCAGATTCTACACCATCTGACCCTACTTATTTTCTTATTATTGATTTAGTTTCATTTCTGACTAATAATACAAATCCACTCACTCTGCCTACCTGACTATGTTTTCGATAGGATATATGTCCTTGAATATCCTGATCCCCTTGCAACCACATCTCCGTGATGCCTATTACATCATAACTGCCAATTTCAATCTGCGTCACAAGCTAATTTACCATATTCCTTCTATGCTTGCATTCAGATATAACACCTTTAGTCCTGTATTAACCGTCCCTCCTCTCAGTGCCATTCGTTTGTCCAGTGTGCTTGAAGTTTGACTGTTAAACATTTGCAGATGCTCTATCCTATTTGTGTCTGTGCTACTGAACAACCACCACACACACACACACACACACACACACACACACACACACACACACACACACACACACACACACACACACACACACACACACACACACACACACACACACACCCTAATCAGTTTAAAGCTCTGTCTCGAGCCCTGGTTAGGATTCACTCGGATTCTAGTCCCAGCACGGTTCAGACGACGGTTGTCCCATCGGAGCAGTTCCTTTCTTCCTCAGCAATAAAATGTGTTTATTCAACACAAAATACAGGGACAAAAAAGCTCTTCTGTTCATACCAAAGTATGAAAACTGCAAAGACACAAGGTCGTTAAAATACACTCACGTTATTGAGCTATATGAAGTGAAACGTGAATTACAAAACCATGGAAGTGTGTGCAAATATTATCACTCATTATTTGACACGTAGCTGAGACCCTGATTTCCCCTCCACCAGTAATCCCCCTCACTGTGATTCTTTAGCCCTGTCTCTCACACAATGTCTACAGGGGCTACAAGTCTATGTTGGAACAGAATTTTTAAATTAATCCTACTTCTCCCTGGAGCCAATCTACTTCTTTTGGATTGTGTTTAACTGTTAGCAACCCAGCTCTGAGATGTCATTGGCGATAAATGATCTGGGATGACAGCCAGCATCAGCACAGTGCTCACAGGGTATGGCACCAGACAAAGGGCTGACAATCTCTGGGAGTTTATAAATAAAGTTTCTGTGTATTTCTCCTCAAGCTGTATCCTGATAATTTCACACTTGTCTGACACCCCTTGCTCTCACTTATTCTGTCGCGCCGTTTTCTCTTCATTCTGTTTATCTCACTTCACTTGCTTTCTCTCTGTTTATTTCTCTCTCTCTTCCTCTCAGTTTATCTCCGATCATTTTATCTATTTTCAAGTGTGAAGGTGGAGAGCTAGTAGACGCATGGTGGGCTGAATGGCCTCTTTCTGTGCTGTATTAATTCTGAAGTTCTCTGACCCATAGTACAGCCTTTAGGTCCCTGGAGAGACAAGCTGGTCCAGTGAAGGACACAGAGCACAATCATCCATTACCTTTTCCTGTTGTCAGACATGCAGCGGACCCAAAATATCTGTTCAAACAAAGAGACTCCTCACATTAAAATCAGCACACTTCAGACTGCCAGGCGCACTGTTATCAGTGCCCTCTGCCTGTTTGTTGTTGGTCTTAACTGTACTGGTATTAGTCTCCAAATCCTCCTCAGTCACTGCACCTGTGGACCTACTGCCGTGGTTTTCCACACCCCTCCGCACCCGCCCCTCTCCCCCACGGGCGATACACACTATTTTAAACTCCCCTGAGGGATAATAGCAAATCTGCCTGCGAGGCGATTGCTGCCAGTTCAGGTCTGTCCCGTCCTTCTTGTGTATATCCTACTGAGCCAGAAATCCCAATGATCCACAAATCGTAGATTCCTGTCAGTTAAGGTTTATCCCGTCCTTCTTGTATGGGGATCCCAATGATCCACGTCTCGGAGATTGCTGGTAGGTCAGATCCATCCTATCCTTCTTGTGTACATCCTCCCGTACCCGGGTATCCCAATGATCCACATATCGGAGATTGCTGGCAGTTCAGCTCCATCCCATCCTTCTTGTGTATATCCTCTCGACCCGGGGAGCACAATGACCCACATATCAGAGATTGATGCCAGATCAGGTCCATCCCGTCCGTCCGCCTTGTGTCTATCCTCCCGACCCAGGAATCCCAATGATCCACATATCAGAGATTGCTGCCAGTTTATGTGCATCCCGTTCTTCTTGTGTATATCCTACCGAGTCGGGAATCCCAATAATCCACGTATCAGAAAAAGAACCACTCTCCCAGCGCTTTGGTTGTGCCACCTTCCTATTCCTAACCTCACTCACACGTGACATCTTCTAATGTCTCCAAATTTCATTTTTCCTTTCAACACAACTCCAGCAAGGCCTTTCCTTTAAAGTGAATAGAATTGATAATAAAAACTTCAGTTTGACCTCATTAACCAGGAAAGTGGAATCCACTGACTCAGTCCAAAGACCAAAGGATCTCATATCTATCACCACCACCAAACCTGTTTGACAAGCCATACATATGAACCATCTATTTGCAGATGGATGAGGATAAACAGAAGACTATAAAGTGTCACAGCAGATGGATATCATTCAGCCTATTTACTCTGCTTTCCTATTAAATTGGACTTTAGTTAGTCTGTTCCTTTTAATGGCAGGTTCTTTACCCAGCATTCCCAGCGTGTCAGTAAGTGCCAATTGTCGTTGTGTGCACAGTCCTGTGAAGGGAGTATCCAGTGCCAGACGATAGGGTGTGGGGAGTCCCAGGGGTGGCACAAGGAAAGGCTGCATGTACTGACGATGGACTGAGGGACTGAAAGAAATGGAATAGGCATCCAGGGACACTGTACTCAGACAAGGGGTCGGGCAAGATTCCTAAATACCCAGAGGAAACCGTGAACCACGGCTGCTTTTACATACTCCTGTCACATTTGCTGCATTTCTCATCAAACAAAAACAAAAATACTGCAGATGTTGGAAATCCGAAGCAAACACAGAGACGCATTGTGGAGAGAGAAAGGAGTTAATGTCCCCATTGCAAACATGGGAAGAATATACAAAGACCACACAGACAGGTTCCAGAGATTGGAATTGAACCCGATGCAGCATTGCTGTGTCACCGTGCTGCGCAATGATGAATAATTGGAGGTAGTATAGTTAGAGGTATAGATACTGTTCTCTGTGACCAGGATTGAGAGTGCAGAAGGTTGTGTTGCCTACCTGGTACTTGGGTTTGGGATATGTTCTGGGTTGCAGAAGAACTTCGGTCTTTGCAGGTACCAACGGCTGGACAAACAAATGACAATGAGAAAAGGGACGGTTAATACAGGAATGAGTTGTTATATCGGAATCTATGCAGTATAAGGAATAAGGTAAATACATTTGTGACTCATACACAAATTGGCAGGTACGACATGATGGGCATCACAGTGACATCGCTGCAAAAGGATCAGGATTGTGAGCTGAATATTTAAGGATATTCATCCTGTTGAAAAGAAAGGCAGGTGGGCAGAGAGCTAGATTTGTCTCATTAGTAAGAAATGAAGTTGAAGCAATAATAGGAAATGAAGAAAGGTCAGATGGTGTAGAATCTGTGTCGGTAGAATTGAGGAATCAAAAAGGTGAAAAAATGCAGTTGGAGTTATGTACATGCCGCCAAACAGCAGGCAGGAGGGGGTGCAAGATATACCAGGAACTAGAAAGATCTGTAGGGACGGCAACGTTTCAGTGATGATATGGGATTTCATTATGCAGGTGGACTGGGAATTCAGGTTGATAGGGTTTTGCAGGAACGGAATTTCTGGAATGGCATGAGATGAGATGGCATTTTGGAGCAGCTTGTGCAGGCAGACTAGATGAGGGGAGCTTAAGGTAAAGGAAATCATAGGAGGCAGTGATCATAATATAATTGAATTACTCTGCAATTTCAGATGGAGAAGTTAACGGAAGTAACATTCAGAAGTAACGGAATGTCAGCTGAATAAAGGCAATTACAGAGGCACGAGAGAAGAGCCGTGTAGAATTGACTGGGAGACGGGCCCAACAGGAAAGACAGTGGAACAGCAATGACAGGAGATTTTTGTGAGTAAATTAGAATATAGCAGAGATTTATTCTGAGGAAAAAGAGGCCTTTACTGGGAGGATGAAGCAACTATAGCTGACTATGGAAGTCAGGTATAACTTTAAAGCAAAAGCGAAAGCATATAATGTGGCGAGGGGCAGTTGGAAACCGGAGGATTGGGAAGCTTACAAAGGCAAACAGAGGGGAAACAAAATAAAATAAGGAGGGAGATTGTTAAAGTTGGGGGTAAACCAGCCACTAATATAAAGGAAGACTGCAAGTGTTTCTTTCAATATTTCAAGTTCAAAAGAGAAGCAAAAGTGGGCATCGGACTGTTGGGAAATGATAGTGCAGAGATAGTGATGAACAAGAAAAAGTCGAGGAAATGAATTTTGCGTTAGGTTCACGGTGGAAGATACGAGTAATACCTTAACATTCCAGAGGGTGAGAGGCCAGGTCTGAGTATGATGGTCACCACAATGGAGAACGGGCTAGAAAAAAACTGAATGGCCTGCAGGTGATTAAATAACCTGGACCGGATGCACTACATCCACGTGACATCAGGCAGATAACTGAAGATGGAGTGGGGGCGATAGTGGTGATCTTTGAGCAATCACGAGAGTAAGGAACAGTTCCAGAGCAATGGCAACCCACTAACGTGACACCCCATTTTAACAAGGGAGCAAGGAAAATAACAAAAATAAAATCCAAAATGACTACCTGAACCGCGGTCGTGGGTCAGATCCTGGAATCCATATTGAAGCATGAGAGTTTAGAATACTTGGAAGTGTTTGGTAAAATCGTGCAAAATTACTATCGCTTCATCAAAGGAAGGTCATGCCTGACAAATCTGTTGCAATTATTTTAAGAATAAATTAGCAGGCTTGACCAGGCACAGCCAATGGATATTATCCACCTGTACTTCAAGAAGGACTTTGACAAGGTGTCACAGAGGGGATTACTATGATAAGGGTCCGTGGTGTTAGAGGCAAGGTAGTGGCATGAATAGAAACTTGTCTGTCTGGCATAAAGCAGAGAATGGGGATAAAATTGTCCTTCTCAGGATGACGGCCGCTGACAAGTGGTGTTCCACAAGGCTCAGTGTTGGAATCGTATCTTTTCACTTGTTACATTAACATTCTGGATGATGGAACTGAGGGAACTCTGGCTAAGTTTGCAGGCGATACAAAGATAAGCAGATGGACAGATCATATTGAGCAGGCAGAGAGGCTGACGAAGGATTTGGGCAGGTCAAGAGATTGGCAGATGCATTCCAACGTTGGAAAGTTTGAGGTCATGCACTTTCGCACAAAGAATAGAGTCATGCTCTATTTTCTAAGTTGGGAGAAAAATCAGAAATCTGAATTGCAAAGTGACATGGGAGTTCTAGCGCAGGAGAAAGTGGGGACTGCAGATGCTGGAGATCAGAGCTGAAAAACGTGTTGCTGGAAAAGCACATCAGGTCAGGCAGCATCCAAGGTGCAGGAGAGTCGACGTTTCTGGCATGAGCTCTTTTTCAGGAATGAGGAAAGTGTGTCCAGCAGGCTAAGTAAAAGGTAGGGAGGAGGGACTTGGGGGAGGGGTGTTGGAAATACGATAGGTGGAAGGAGGTCACGGTGAGGCTGTTAGGCTTTAGTGGGGGTGGGGGCAGAGAGATCAGGAAGAAGATTGCAGGTTAGGAAGGCGGTGCCTTCCTAACCTGCAATCTTCTTCCTGACCTCTCTGCCCCCACTCCCACTCTGGCCTATCCTATCACCCTTACCTTGACCTCCTTCCACCTATCGCATTTCCAACACCCCTCCTAAGTCCCTCCTCCCTACCTTTTATCTTAGCCTGCTGCACACACTTTCCTCATTCCTGAAGAAGGGCTCATGCCCGAAACGTCGACTCTACTGCACCTTGGATGCTGCCTGACCTGATGTGCTTTTCCAGCAACACATTTTCAGTTCTCGTGCAGGGTTCTCTCAAGGTAAGCTTGCAGCTTGAGGCAGTAGACAGTACGGCAATTACATTTATTATTGATGGCGTTTATTACGAGAGGAATTGAATATATAACAGGTTGTATACGGCTCTAGTCAGACCATATTTGGAGTATTGTGCGAAATTTTGAGCCCCATATCTCAGGAAGGATGTAGTGGCCTTGGAGCATGAGCAGAATATTTTCACGAGAATGTTCGAAAGTAACGAAAAGCTTGTCGTATGAGGAATGTTGTTGGGATCTGGGTCTATACGTCAAAACCTGACCTCTCTGTCTCTCTCAATGACTGTGGGTAATGGGGGCTGGGGTGGGTAGGCGAAATGCTCTCCCAAGCACTTGAACTATCCAGACTCATGCATCCTGAGTGAAACAGCAGTCATGGAATTTATCACCTCCTCATTGTCTGTTTTGAATAAAATGAGTGATTGTCCATCCCACTCAGGATTCAGGGCACTCACCTCTTATTCTCTCACATCTCTAGAGATCAATCTACACTTACTCCTCATGGTGCCATCATCCCAGTGATTAATCTGGTGAAACTCCTTTTCATTCTCTCTGTGTCCTTATAAATGAGAGAAAATCTGTCCACATTAGCCCAAATACTGCCTCAACAACACTCTCAGGTTTGATCACACTAACCCCTTTCCCTCACCTAGCTGGCTCCGTTTCTTTCGTGTGACACAGCGAACCATTCATTTACAATGCACTGCCACTGATGTCGAATTTAAAACATCCTTACATCTGTTCGTCAGCATCAATGAAGTCAACATCAGAGGTGCCTATCGAGATGGGCATCACTTTTGCGAGAGACTCAATCACAAATAATACATCTAAAGCAATGAATATCTGCCTACCTGAATGGAAATGAGCTGCAGGAATATGGGATGCAGGCCGAGGAAAGGACCAATTTTACTTCTGTTCTTCCCTCACGGGATGTGTGCAGCCCTGGTCAGGCCAGCATGTGATGCCGACCTTGAACTGAGTGTCTGGTTCAGCTATTCCACAGGACAGTAAAGAATAAAAGACATTGCTGTGTGTTTGCAGTTACACAGAGACCTGACGAGGGAAGGATGACACACTGCCTACTCTAAAGGACATCAGGCAAGCCGATATCAAGAAATTATTATTCTGTGGCTCTAGATTATGAGCCAATGACATGACCACCATACACTGTCTTTGCATCTTTCAGTTTCTGTGCAGAGAACACGTTAAACACCTCAAGTGCAATTATTTTGCCATGAACACGTGGTAAGAAGGGACATAAAAACGATGTATCCGAAATTAGCAAAGGCACAAACGATGTTTATTCAGGACTGAGGCTGAGGAGGAGACTGGGCCATCTTAAGAGTGGTACATGACAGGAGTGGTATGTGGGGAGGATTTGGAGATGTGCACTTTGCAGGAGAAATGAATAAAGGTGGTTGAGAACGGTGTGTTTCATCCTCGCATGCTGGTGAGTAATTTGTAAGTAATAATTTGCTAGTTAAAATTTCTAAGAAATGGAACTTTTGATGGGAACTGAAAAAGTTGACTTGCACCTTTCCAGAAACTACGTATCATGAGAATCAATTCAGTTCAGACCATCTCACTAGAAAGACAGAGTGACATACCAGGAACACCAAGGATAGCAAGAATAGGATGAGAACCAGCTTGAATAATCATAAGTATATCTTCAATCCGATACGTTAATGATATCCAAGGCTGGGAAAGACAGTAAAGGCCATCAGATAAACTCCAGATATTCCAGTACATTGTTGTTAGATTCTGATCCATTGTTGGAACATTCCAGTGTATTGTTCTCAGATTCTGATCCATTGTTGGAACATTCCAGTCTAATGTTCTCAGATTCTTATCTCTGGTCGACCTCTCTCTGGAGCTGCTGATCCCTGTTACTGGTGTTGTTCATGCTCCCGCTCATACAATGGGATAAAGTACTGAAAGCATTCCCTTATTGATAGAAGAGAGAAACTGTCTAGGGACGCATAGGATCCATGGAGACTGACATAATCACAATCGCTGAACAAATTGCTAGAGTAAACCCCTTTAAATTCAATGCTGTTTTAATAAAATTCAAAATAACTTTGAATATTTATGCAATCTTGATGTGATATATGAGTGTGACTGAAGGAAGGAAGGAATGTTGGAAACGGGATATTGATTGTGTGTAATCACACAGTCTGCCTTGGATATGGAAGTAATGCCACAGGTTTAAATGCACATAAACATGCTTCTCTGCTCATAAATGGAGAAATAAATCCTATAACTACAGATCAGTCATTGCACAATCAGTAAAACATTGAGAAAGCATCTATCATCCATTATCTGATAGCAAAATATGCCTCAGAAAACGTAGGTTATAATAACCAAATGGCATGGATATGTTAACAGATAATTGTACATGACAAACATAAATCAGATTGTTATTCCAGGATCAGAGAGGGCAGGTGTGGATAATGTTAAGATAGTATTGATGTTAAGGAACTGCGATGAAGTGTCATTTAATAGACTTCAATTACATAGTGATTATGGCATTGGGGAAAAGACAGAAGATGGAGAGGAATGGGGGACATGTCTGTTTAGACTGGGCAGAGGGACAGTGATTTTCCCCCAGTCACCAGCATTGGAATGTTACACTTTATAACTCATATGAAGAACAGATTCAAGGATACATCTACAACGAGGAATCAGTAGAGACAATATGAATGAATTGCGTTTATGCAATATAAAATACAGGAACAAAATAATTTTCTGTACATACCAATATATGCAAAGTACAAAGAGATAAGGTTGTTAAAATGCACTCCTGAAACTGAGCTATATAAATGGAAATGTGGATTACGAAACTAGGGAAGTGGTGTGTAAACTTTATCAATAATTATTTGACCCACAGCTGAGGTGATGATTTCCCCTCTGTCAGTGAACCCTCTCACTGTGATTCTATGGCCCAGCTTCTCACACAATATCATCGGGTAGTTATCATTTCCTGCTGGGCTTGGAAATTCTGCTTTCACCATGAAAACAATCTATTGGCCTAATGGGTTCAGTTTAGCTGTCAATAAACAACTCTGTGGCATTATAAAAAATAAATGATCTGGGATGACAGCCAGTATCATCATAGTGCTCACAGGGTATGGCGCCCAGACAAAAGGCTTGCAGTCCAGAGTATATTCTAAATAAAACTTCTAACTTCTGTCGGTGCATACTTATCAACCCTAATGCGGTCTTCTGATCTATCTAACTTCACCCACATCTAACATCTCTTCATCTCCCGCTCAGTCAGTCGCTCCCCTTTCTATCCTCTCTCAGTTTATCCCCCTTCACTTTCTTTTTCTCTGTTTACTTCTCTCACACAACCTATCTCTACATACTCTCTCTCTAAATCCAATTGTGCAGTTGGAGTGCTTGTAATCTCAAGATGGGCTGAATGGTCTCCATCTACGATTTAATAATTCTGAGGTCCTCGGAACCAGAATAAATAGTTGCCTGGACAGACATGTTGGTCTGGTGACAGGTACGGTGCACAATCATCTATTATCACTTCCTGTTCTTCTCTGATGTGCAGCTGCCTTGTAGTGTATGTTCAAACAAAACAAACTGAATTAAATTCGAGCAGCCGGGAGGACATACATGGCGTAAATTTCAATCAATATTTAATGAAGGATGAGATTACAGAATAACATAAACAATGAAAGAAAAACAGAAAACACAAGAAATAGCAGCTGAGTACAACATGTGGTTCCAAGCAGGCCTCATGGTATTATCGCTAGATTATCAATCCGAAAAATCAGCTCCTGTTCTGTGGACCAGAATTCGAATCCCGCCACTGAAGATGGTTGGAATTCAATTCACTTTTTTTTTAAAACAAATGCCTGGAAATAAGACTCTACTGATGAGTATGAAATCATTGCCGATTGACAGAAAAATCCATCTGATTCACTGATATCCTTCAATGAAGGAAGCTTGCATCCTCACCTAGTCTGGCCGACATGCGATTCCAGACCCAAAGCAATATCATTGGCTTTCAATCGCCCTCTGAATTCGTCTAGCACGTCATTCAGTTGTACCAATCGCTACAAAGACTCAAAGTAATGGAACCGATGGACCACCTGGCATCACACTTGGCATCAGAAAAGTCAATATTAGAAACATCACTGTAGAATCTGCACAGTCCTCCTTAGTAATACCTGAGGGCCACTGCCAATATTGGGACAACTGCCATTCAAACTAGCCAAACAACAGCCTGACATAGTCATACTCACGGAACCATATCTTACAGAAATAACCCAGACACCATCACCATCCCTGGATATGCACTGTCCCAAAGGCGGGAGCGATCCAGCAGAGGGAGCATCTCAGTGCGATACTGTTGGGAGGTAGTTGCTCTGGGAATTCCTAAAATTGACTCCGGACCCAATGAAGTCCCATGGCTTCAGATTGAACATGGACAAAGAAGTCTCTTACTGATTACCACGTAATGTCCTTCCTGAGCTGAATCCGTACTCCTCCATTTAAACCACTGAATGTGGCAAGGGCACAAAGTGTATTCTGGCTGGGTATTTCAAAGTCTTCCACGAAGAGTAGTTTGACAGCAGACTACTAATCACGCTGGTTGGGTTAAAAAGTACATAGATACTTGATCGGGTTTGGAGAAGGTCGCGAGGGAACGAAAGAAAGGAGAAAAAACATACCTGACCTCATCCTTACCAATTTACAAAATACAGATGCACCTGTCCATGACATTATCAGTAAAAGTGGCCACCCCACTGTCTCTGTGGAGACAAAGTCTCACGGTCGCGCTGACAATAAACTCTATTGCATTGTGTGGCATTATCATCATGCTAAATAGCACAGACTTCGAACAGATCTAGCAACTCAAGAGTGAGCATCCACAAGACACTGTGGACCATCAATAGCAGCAGAACTTTACTCCAGCACAATCTCTAACAACACGGCCCAGCATATCCCCCACTCAATCAGTACCATCAAGCCAGAGGATCAACCCTGATTCAATGGAGAGTGTAGGAGGGCATGCCAGGAGTAGAACCAGAAATATAAAAAGATAAAATGTCTATCTGCTGAGGTTTCTAAACACATATACCTGCGTGCCAAATAGCATAACCAGCAAGGGACAGACAGATCTAAGCTATCCCACAACTCATGCTTCACATTTAAGCTCTGCAGTCTTGCTAATCCTATTGTGAATTGTGGTGGACAGTTGAACAACTCACCTGAGTAGGTGTCTCCACAAATATCCCTATTCTCAATGATGGAAGAGCCGAGAACATCAGGGCAAAGGATAAAGCTGAAGCTTTCGCAGAAATCTTCAGTCAGAAGTTTCGAGTGGATGATCTATTTCGGCCTCCTCCCGTGGTCCCCATCATTACACATAGTAGTCTTCAGCAAATTCGATTAACTGATATCTTGAAAAGATTGAAGGTACTGAATACTGCAAAGGCTATGGGCCCTGATTACATGATAATAATAGTGCTGAAGACTTGTACTCCAACACTTCCCGCTCCCCTCTCCAAGCTGTTCCAGTATGGTTACAAACGGACAATGGGAAAAACCTGCTCAAGTCTGTTCTGTACATAAAACGCAGGGCAAAGTTAGCCCATCCAAATACTGCCTCATCAGTCTACTTTCCATCATCAGTAAAGTGATGGAAGGTGTTATCAACAGTGTTATCAAGTAGCACCTGTTCAGCAATAATCTGCTCAGGGACGCTCAGTTTGGGTTTTGCCAGGGACACTCAACTCCTGACCTCATCACAGCCTTGGTTCAAACAAACAAAAATGAACTGAATTCCAGCCCTTGACATCAAGGTTGCATTCTGCCAAATGTGACATCAAGCAGCCCAAGTTAAAAATGGATTGCGGGCCAACACTTCATTGTTGGAGTCATTCCTGACAGATAAGAACTATAGTCATTGTTGTTGGAGGTCAGTCATCCCAGCTACAGAACATCTCTGTAGTAGTCCCTTAGGATAATGCTCGAGGTCCAAACATCTTCAGCTGCTCCAACAATGACCTTCCTTCCATCATAAGGTCAGAAGTGGGGATATTCGACAATGACTGCACAATGTACAGCACCATTCACAAATGCTCAGAAACAGAATTAGTTCAAGCCTAAATGCAACAAAATCTGGGCGATATCCAGGATTGGGCTGGCAAGTGGCAATTAACATTCTCAAATCCAGACCATGACCATCACCAATAAGAAACAATATAGCTACTTGTTATGCAGCAGCATTATTATAACTAAATATACTGGGGTTATCATTGACCAGAAACTCAACTGGACTCGCTACGTAAATACAAGAGCTGATCAGAGGGTCGGAATACTGTGCGAGTAACTCATTTCCTGACCCCCAAAGCCTGTCCACCATCGGCAAAGCACAAGTCAGGAATGAGATGTCATAATCGTCACTTGCCTGAATGAGTGCAGCCCCAAAGACACTAAAGAAGCTTGACACCATCCAGAACAAAGAAGCCCATTTGATTTGCATCACATCCAGAAGCATTCACTCCCTTCTCCACGGTCGCTCAGGAGCAGCGGTGTGCACTATCTACTAGACACAATGCAGAAATTCGCCAAAGACTCTCAGACAGCTCCTTCCAATCTCGCAAACACTTGCATCTAGAATGACACGCGCAGTAGACTTTTGGGAACACCACGCTTTCAAATTCCCTTCCAAACCAGTCAACATACTGGTTGGAAATATATTGCCATTCGTTCACTGTTGCTCAGTCAAAACCCTGGAATTCCTTCCTTAATCACAAGTGTGTCAACGCACAGCAGGTGGATTGCAGCAGTTTGAGAAGGTAGCTCAGCACCACCTTCTCAAGGGGGCAACTAGGGACAGGCAAGAAATGCTGGGCCCATCCAGCGATTCCCATATCCAAAACAGAGTTTTTTAAAATTAGTTCCAAATTGATCATCTCGATGGGACAGGTTATCTGATTTGAACATGAACAGTAAAATGCTTTTTCTAATATTGAACATTTTAGACTTTCCTGTTATTAGAAGAGTGTTTAGTATTCGATGACTTATTGTTGCTGAGTGATGTGATAAATTGCATCTGTTTTGTTAAAATCAACAATACTGGCATAACAGGATCAATCCTTCGAAAATACCAGACAGAAAATGGCAATCATCGTAGAGACAATGTTCTCCCGCAAGGTGAGACTCACAGATAGGCGCTTATATTCAACAGATTAATGGACTACTGGCCGACACTGAATCCCCACAATGTCCAAAGCACAGGGGTTACCATTGACCAGAACGTGATCTCAAATCAACATACAAACACAAGGGTTATAAGAGCTGGTCAGAGACTTACAATTCTGCACTGAATAATAGACTCTATGACCTAAAGGGCATGGGATGTAGCAATATATTTAGGCCATTGACCCCATCCCTTCAATCTGAAACTGTGCTGTTTGTCATTGACTCTCTGATTAGTGGAAATATCTTCTACACACTGACTATATCAATCTTTGCTGTAATCGATCAGTTTCAATCAGACGCTCCCCACTCCCACCACCCCGCCATTCTTCTAAGTTCCATCGAGTACACACACTGCCGCTCATATGATAAGCTGTCATCCTCAGGATGGATCAACTCCAACAACAGCAGATATTACCCCAGAGATAGTGTCCAAAGCAGCTCACGTTATGCCAAATGCCGTCTGATTATTGCCCATTACATTCCCAGCAGTATGTCGCCTCTCTTGCATTCTTGCTCCCTTGAACTGAATGCTAACAATGCATTTGCTTTCGTAATAGCCAACTGAACTGGCACATTAACCATAAGAGAGGGCGAGTGCTTCAAAATCCTTTTGTGCTTCAGATTTAATGGATCCTATTAGAACATAGTGTCGGTCTCTATTCTGCCAACTATGGTGCATAATCTCACATGATTCCATATTGTGTTCCATCAGCCACGTGTTTTCAACAGTCCAAAACTGCCCAAGTCTTTCTGCAATCTCCCCACTTCCTCAATATTATCTGCCTACCAAATCATCACTGCATCATCTGTAAACTTAGCAAAAACGCCCTCAGGTCCTATGTCCAGGTTGTCCATGTATTATACATTTCCTGGCTCTGTAAGGACTGTCCACCATCTCAAGGTGCTTGACTCCATTCAGGTTGAAGCAGTGGCTTGACTGGAGTTACACCTAAAAAGTCTTCACTCCCTGCACCACTAACTCTCAGTAGAAGCACACCCTGCCCCGTTTTGTTGTGTGTTTACTTCATTATGGCGCACAATCCTATTCTATTGATGACACTCTGTCTGGAAACTAACGGTGTGGTGCTCACACCAACCAATGTCACTGTGTACTGATGATAACGGAGGAAAGTGGGGAAGGTAATAAGTATAATTAATGACTGTGTGACTGCCAGGCTGAAACCTGCCCCGACAGCCTCGGATGTATCTGTGCCCTCTGTCACCGCTGCAGCTATGATCAGTCTTCCTGAGAGTCAAGTCAAGGGAAGCGACGGACTTGGGCGATGTTCTCAGATCCTGTGAGGACAGACTGGCAGAGGTATTCATATGCAACTTCAGTTTCACCCTCTTACAAGCCGAAGTCCTAACCTGCTTCGAGAAGACCACAATCATCCTCAGAAGTGAGAAAGCACATGTAATGTGCCTTAATGAGTGCGCAGCGGCTCTAACCTCAATAAACATGAAGTGGTTTGAAAGGCTGGTTATGGCCCACATCACCTCCAATCTCCCAGCCTGACCTTATCCCTTATAATTGGCCAACTGATGTAACAAGTCCAGAACGGATGGCATATCCCGATCTCTGCACTCATCCCTGGGGCATCTGGACAATAAGAACACCTACACTAGAGTCCTGCTCATCGACGACAGCTCCAACTTAAACATCATTATCCCCTCCACACTGATCTCAAAATTCCGTGACCTTAGTCGCGGCTCCACCTTCTGCAACTGGACCCCACCGCCCCCCCACCCCACCCCGGTTTCTGACTCACAGACGACAATCTGCGAAGTTAGGTATCTGCACTTCGACCACAATCACACTCAACACTGGATACCCCAAGGATGCGTCCTCAGCCACCTACTGTACTCCCTGTACACACACGGCTGTGTTGCCAAATTCCAAACAAAGCAAGCTGCAAGTTACTGAAGACATCACCAAAGCAGGAGGGATATCAAACAACGGTGAGTCTGAATACAGTAAGGCGACAGGGGTCAGGAGATAGCGGGCTTGGTGGCATGGTGTAATGATAATGACCTCTATCAAATTCCGTAAAGGTAAAGGACTGATCATTGACTTCAGAAAGAAAGGAGAGGAACACGCCCCATCTACACCAACGGTTGGGGGAGTGCAGAGAGTCAGGTTGCTCAGCATGATGATAACTGACAACCTATCCTGGAGTTCCCACATAGGTGTGACAGTCAAGAGGTTTCAACAAGGCCTCGCCTTCCTCAGGTGGCTGAATTAATTCAGCATGCACGACTTCCATAAATGCACCATTGAGAGCGCTGTGTCCGGGTGCAGAACGGCCTGGTGTGGCAACTGCTCTGCTCCGGACCGTTAGAAAATACAGAAGGTTGAGTGCACAGCCCAGACGACGAGGAATCCAACCTCTCAATCATTGGCTCAATTTACACAGCTCGTTGTCAACATCTATCCCAGATTACTGTGGGAAGGGAGTGAGGAAGTAGCTGGTGTCTTGACAGATATGTTTGTAGCATCCTTGAACATGCCTTAGGACGCGAGGACTGGAAAACTGTTAATCCCCTTGTTCAAGAAGGTTAGCGGGATAATCCAGTTAAATATAGACCAGTGAGCCTGACGTCAGTGGTAGGGAAACTGCTGGAGAAGATACTGAGGGATAGGATCCATTCTCATTTGATGAAAATTGTCTTATCAGTGATAGGCAACATGGTTTTGTGCAGTGAAGGTCATGTATTACAAACTTAATAGAATGCTTTAAGGTAGTGACAATGTTGATTGATGAGGGAAGGGCTGTTGGTGTCAAATAAATGGATTTCAGGAATGCGTTCGATAAGATTTGACATGGCTGGGCTATGGAGAAAGTGACATCGCTTGGTGTCCAGGGTGTCCTCGCTACATGGATAAAGAACTGGCTGGGCAACAGGAGGCAGAGAGTAGTAGGGGAAGTGAGTTTCTCAAAATGGAGAACTGTGACTCGTAACGTTCAATTTAAGCTGTTTCTGGAAAAGTACATTAATGGACAGAGAGCAAAGGCATACAGACCCTTAGACAATAGGCGACTGGTTTAGGTCGAGGAAATGGATCGGTGCAGGATTGAAACGCCGAAAGGCTGCTGCTGTATTGGAACGTTCTTTGTTCTTTGTTCTAACATTATCAAAGGCCCATCACAACCCATTAATGATCTCCTACAACCTCTTCCATCAGCCTAGAAGATACAGATGATTGAAAACACGGCGTACCCGGCTCAGGAACAGTTTCTTCCCGGCTGTTATGAGACTTATGGATGGGCTCTCTAATCTCAAATAATGCTGATCTTGTTCAAGTTGATCTCGTCGAGCGCACGCCTTGTGCAGCGTAACCAACATGCCTCTCAGACATGCTTTACAGCCATTATTCTGTACATTCATTGCTTACTATGATCTGCCTGTACACCTTGGTACAGGTGACAATAAATCCTCACCTGCGTCCCCCCAGCTCCCTCCAGTGCTCATTCACAGCTCTCCCTGGTCCTCACCCCAGCACCTCCCATTGCTCACCCCCAGCTCCCAGTGACCCCACTCCCAGTTCCCCGTGTCCTTTATCTCTCACTGTTTTTCTCACTCTGTTACCCTGTTATCCTTTTCTCTGTCTTCTGTTTCTTTCCCTGAATTTCCTCTCTTCCATTCTCCCTGTTCATGTGACTGTCTGTTTCCTTGTTTTATTTCCTTTCTCTCTTTGATTGATTCTCCATCTGTTTATCGCGTTGTGTTCTCTCTCTCCTTCCCTTTGTGTCTGACTCCATTTCATTCGTTGTGATGGTGATGGCTTCTCTATTAAATTGAAGCAGATGATGGCTCATTGGTTTGATGTTGCCAACACAATTAACTCACCTGGGTTTTGTTATCATGGGGATTGTTTACATTTATTGGTGAACTTTCAATTCTTGTCAAAACAGCAACCATAAATTGGGTATCCATTTAACAGCCAATTGTTACATCTAACTATTTTAGAATTGCCCGTCTCCCAGTACTCTGTATGCTAGCAACTGAAAGCATTCTATTCACGTGACATGGTAACTGCTGTGCCCAGTACAATAAGAAACTACACGCGGTTGTGTGCACAATCCAGACCATCACGGAAGACAACCTTCCGTCCATTTGTACCTGTCATTGTCGCCAAAAGGCTGATAACGAAAAAGAAGACCTCTCCCAAACCGGTATTGATCTCCTACAGCCTCTTCCAACAGGGAGAAGGTAGAGAGGCTTGAAAACATGGACCAGCATACTCAGGAACACCTTCTTCACTACCGTAACTAGACTGACGAATTGACATCTCTCACTTTTCACATAATACTAGTCTGGCAAAGAGCGATCTTGCTTTGCAAATCACCTGTGCAGCTTTAGCCTTATATGCCTCACTCTGTCGAAGTACCCCATGAGTTGCGTTTTCATGTTTACTATCACGTTCCTGCACTACTCACAAAACAAATATTTCAATTGTACATTTGATTAAAATAAATCAAATCAAATCAGATCAAACACGTGGACTACAGTGACTCACTGTCTTCTCAAGAGCAGCTAGAAAAGTGAAATAATGCTGGTCCAGCCAGTGATACCCATATCCAATTCAGGAATATAAGAAAATGACCATACTCACGGAAGAGAGACAGGGAGATCAAATCGATTTAAACATGGTCTTAGACATAGACAGGTTTCGCTCGCTATCTGAGAATACAGTGTTCCTTTCGTAAGCTGATATGGTGTAAAGTGAAGAAGCATTAATTTGTTTGGGAAAATCAGTCAGCTTCCTTCGTGAAAGTGAAAATCTTTTTTGGATTTCTTTTGATTAGCGAAAACAGGTACTAATGTAGGTCACTTGGAAAGGGAGGTGGCGAAAAGTAAACTTTTGAAAAGCCGGGGATACCTGTATTTATATGGGCAAGATATTTTGGAAGATGAGAAGGGCGAATAATAAATGAGGTGAATCTCACATCTGATTTCCATGCCAGCTGATCATCATTCCCTTTGTTTGTTGTTTTTCTTCTCTCTCTCTCTTTCTCTATCGATTCAATTCTGTCCTCTTCCCCTGCAAAGCTTACGTCCCTGCTACCAACATTATTCACACTATTTCCCAACTAATTTAAGTTCTGAAAAGCACTTTCTGTTTTTTGCTTTTTTAAAATATAATTTCAGGTCAGTAACACACCCTCCACCCGCCCAGAAAAATCATCAGCACTGCTGATATCGATATGGTAGAAGTTCCCAATGGTGGAAATCATGACAAGACCCAAGGAAAACCTCCTCTCCATTGTTGTAATGTTCAAGTCCATTATTCTAAGAATCAGAACTGTGCTATCCATGTCCACGCAGCTGCTGATCTCTGTTACTGTGGGAGCTAATGCACCTGCTTCTACAGTGGGGTAATGCACTGAAAGAACTACTGACTAATAGGAGAGGGAAACCATCCAGTGACACAATTACAATGCATGGTGACTGACATCAATCACACTCACTGAGCAAACAGCTCTAGCTTTCAATCCAGCACATTCAGTTCACAATATAAATGAAGTGGACTGAACGTTGCCATTGCCAGCTATTGGTCATATCTCCCATCACCAATTGCTCTCGTGAAGTCAGTTGTGAGGGGGAATGATGGATTTCTTCCGTAGGCTAGATTGTTCTGCTCTGTTGTACGTTTGCAATGCTGTACCATCTCTCCCCAAATCCATCCACGCACCAAAAGAAACACAATCAGGATGTTGTTACTGTGTGGATCTCTCCTCCACGGGAACAAACACCAGCCAACAGACTATCACTGAATACAGTTGCCCTGGACATAGACAGAAGGTGTGGACTTCTCTGAATGTTCCTCTCACTGCTTCAATAAGGCAACTTTGGAACTTCCATACAGAATATGCTTCAGTAATGTTTTTAATATAAATTGACAAACATCCTAATGCAGTTTTATTTGGTGTAAAGCAGTATTTTTATACATTTTGGCCTCAGTCCAAAACCAACCGTGATAAGCTCAATGAACTTATTCATTAAGACTTATGAATTAATGAGTGAGATTTGAATGAATATGGCATTGGCTGGGATATAGGACAGAATGGGGGCAATGTCTGTGGAGACGGCATAGAGTAAAATAATATTTTCCAGTCATCATCGCTCTTTCTGATAGATAGAATTAAATATAATGCACAAGAAGGAGATGCAGTGCTGAATGTGAACTGAACAGGATAATTTTAAATGTGATAAAGTGAACTATATTTTATATGCATATTACTTAATCATTGAGTATACAAGTTGAGTAGGGTCAACGGACCTGAAATATTAACTTTGATTTCTCTTCACAGATACTGCCAGACCTGCCGAGCTTTCATTCCAATTCCTGTTTTTGTTTGAGATGGATCATATTGTTCATATCTGGTAGGATACTTACAATTAAAACCAGGCACTAATAAGAAAATAAGAAGGTCTGTGGGGACAATACAGAATAACAGTAGCGATACAGCTCATTCTCTGCTGGAAGAGACAGTGGGTTGAGTGTCCTCCACCTTTGCTGTAATAATTCTGTGATATGCCTTGAAAGCTTATGGAGGGGGAGACAAGCTTGTTCAATGAAGGACAGTGTTCCATCATCAAAAATCCATTCTTATTATTTCATGAAGTTCAGTTGCCTCTAAAACGTCTTTTCAAAACATTCTGAGATTTACAGGACATTCAGAACAATGCTTTTTTTTGTCTTTGAATTTTAAAGAAGAAACAGATTTCGGCGGTACAACATGTGTCATACACAAACCAATTGTAATAGTAACAGGAAAGGACCACAGCGTCCAAATACAACCAAGGTCAACATATGGACCTGTCAAGAAATATGAAATATAATGATATGAAATTGAGATACAAACTAAAAATGGTGGGGAAAGGAAAAATAAAAGATGACGAATTATCTGTAGAAAGGAACAGAGTTAACAGATTGGTTATAATGTGACGTTTCTGAAAAGTGAAATGTTAATTCGATGCATCTTTGCTCAGATTCTGCCAGATTTGCTGAGTTTTTCTCCAGCTCATTCAATTTTTCTTCTGAACGATGGGATGGTGAAGATACAACAGGAGGAGCATTTGGAGGAGTGGATGCAGTCAGCGTGCTGGGCACGGGTGGGGAGGCAGGTTCCAAGGGGTCATAGGCATCTCTGTATTATTGCATCTTGTGGGCCTCACATATCTGATGAGCATGGCGAATGAGCCAGAGAAAGAAATAGAATTCGGGAGCGGTGCAACCTTGAGCCAATGAGATGTGATGCGTTTGGACAGATAAAATGTTGATGTCAGTGGTACTGATATCACACGATCAGTCCTCAGAAAGTAACTGATTGAAAATAATCTGAACCATAATCTCATTGTAACACCCTGATTACATTGGGGTGACACTCAACCAGCAAGGTCCGACGTTTCTGAGATTTTAGACCAAACTGGAAAACGCAACATATGTTGATCTTATTAACAGGACAAATTTATCCATGGTTTTGGAAGGCACTTGAAGGGCAGAGTTTATTTGGCATTCTCAAAGGCTCTGAGAAAGGTGACATTGTTCATTGTGGAAATTACCAGGACAGAATATCCTCCGATTCCCATTGAACACAGTTTACTCAGGGGCCGTGATGCCACATGATTCAAATACTATTTTGATGCAGGGCACATTACTCTGATCTCACCTCAAATGTCATTGGAAAATCGTGAAAAAGCAAAATGATAGAACACGGCTTGTTCAAATAATGTGTTCACTGTACTCACAACCTTTAAAGGAAAACTTATGCATGGACTTCTGATTCTGAGTAGGGGTTCATCCTATTTGTGATGAGGCTGTTTGGTTAAGCACAGTGACAGAGAGACAGAAAGACACTCCACTCTGTGGCACGGGGAACAAAACCACCCTGTTCACGGTGCATCCGGCAGTGACAGAAACACACTATTTACTGTTCCTGTTGGACATTCATCATACCAATCTCATCATACACGGATGATCAATAGCAGCACAGAAGCCAGCAGCTCCCATCATCCGATTTGGAAAGCAAAAAGTGAATGCGATGGTCAGATGAAGAGGGAGGAACTGGGAATTTCGTGTAACTTACAGTGGGAGTGGCAGAAGGAGGGTGAAAAGGGAGATCATCATGGAAAAGCATGTGGCAGTAGAAGGCGTAGTGCAAGGGAAGTAGGAGTGTCAGGAAAGAGTTGGACGCAGGAGGAAGAATGGCACAAGAAGTTTGAGTGACAGGGAAAATCTTGCTTTTGGGGAAGCGGGATTGGTGCACAGACGTCACTGTTCAGGAAAGTCGAGATCTGGATTCCATTCAAAATTAAGAAATTATTTCGTGTACTTTTTTTTCTATTACTTCATACTTGTTCAGATTGCACGTGTACTCGATATTTCTGAATCCCCATCAAGTGGAGATGACATGTTATTTTTCTGATCTAGTGTGGTGTTTCAACATTTTTGATTTTATTACAGTATGTATTTGCTTCCAATTCAAGGTAGACATGAGAATATGAGTTGATCTCCTGCGGTTTGTTCATAACATAGAATTTAATTGAACTTTTATCCTCATCACACTCGCTGATTTAAACCAACAATGAATTAGTCCGTGTCCATCCTGCAGATGAAACATTTCTTCAGCTCTGGCTATTGCAGTGAATGTAACAAAGAACAGTGTCTCCAAAATGCTAATGTTCCAGCGCAAGATAGAAAACCCTAGTTCATCCTTAATTATTTACAAACTTTATGAATAAAACATGCAGGGTGGCAAATTGTAAAAGGTGAATTCAACTCTGTGTCAAAAATGTTATCTCTGGCTTCCTCATAAAAGATGTAAACCACATCACTCTGTAAATTGACCAAAATAAGAAAATCCATAGACTGGAATTCTCAAATCTTCCTCTGAATAACATCTGGAAAACAGGAAGGAACGCATAGTTTGTTTGTGAGATTCATAAATTGCGATGGTGAGCATATCGAAGATGGGGGTGGAGACATTGGAATGATGTGGATGACACAAATCTGAGCTGAGTGGCTCACAGTCGGGAGGAAAGGGTTAGGCTACAGGAGGATATAAATAGATTATTCAGATAGACAGATCAATGGCCGATGAAATTTAACACTGATAAATGTGGGATGATGCAAGTCAGAAGTAATATGACAAGTGAGTACTCAAACTATAAATGGGAGGGCTAAATTTGCTAGTTTTTTTCTTTGCATCAGGGAAAGTCGAAGAGGGAACCTGGTACAGGTGCACAAGAGCACAAGGGGTATGGAGAGGATGAACAACCAGAAGCCGTTTCCCTGAGTCAAAGTGCCAAAAACAAAGGGACACATTTTTAAAGTGCAAGGCAGGGGATTGAGAGAGGATTTGTGGAATGTGTTTCGAGTTGGGAGGGTGGTGTGAATCTGGACGGCATTGCCGAGGAGGGTGGTTGAGGTGGTTGAGGGTGGTTTGTGAGGTAACCTCACAGACATTTATAAAGCCTTTGGATGTGCACTTGCTGACACAGACGTGATTGGCCTTTTCTTCATTGCATGATTCTATGCGGTGGCAGCTGTGAACAGTCTGATATATTGTGAAGCAATAAGCAATGGCAGTTGCTGGTTTGTTCCTCTGACTGGACTCAGTGAGTGGCGAGATTACAAACCAGCATTATTTCATGGAACTTCAGCACTTACCCAACCTCCAGCAACGAAGCCATATCTGGGAGCATCCAGGGTAATTCATATGCTAGGGGTAAGCACGAGCGTTTTTCCAGCTGTTTGCACTATTATTATAACTACAAAAATGTCATCGACACGGATTTTCCTTCAATACAATGCAAACTTCTAACTATGAGGATGCTATTTCTCTGAAGCATAATAAATTCCTTCCCAGGTATTCACTTTGATAAAAAGCAAGTTTTCCTGTGTATTGCTGCCAGTTGTTTATCACAGAATTCCCCACTCCACTCCACCCCAACCTCTTTCCACTTTAATATTTTCTTGTGCACTGTCTTCCCGATCTCACACACCTCAATCCCTCACATCCCCCACACTCTCCATCCTCATTTGTGAATCCCTGATAAACCTGAGCCTCATCTCTATCATTTATTCCATCTTCCATCTCACAATGTGAACTGATATGTTTCCTTCCCTCAGCATGGTCATTAGACTGGCCATGCCTGATGTGCTATTCATCTCGACCTTCCACTCAGTTTCTGACCCGCTACTTTGGTTACCAAACTCCTGGTTTGCTAGTTTAAATCCATTCGAATTGCACTAGCAAAGCTCCCCAAAAAGATGTTGTTGCTCCTCCAGTTAAGATGCAACCTGTCTTTTTTGTACAGGTCCCACATGTCCTGGAAGAAATCCCAATGATCCAAAAGTCTGAAACAATCAACCCTGAACTAGCTTTTTAACAACGTGTTAAGCTCTCTTGCGAGCTTATCTTTACCTCTTTTCCATATGGCACGGGGAGTAATTCAGAGATTGAAGAGCATTGTTCTGTCTCTCACACACACACACATTCGCGCACTCAATCAGGCTGAAACCATAGTACTTTGCAGAAGAATACCAATAACCTTATAAATAATCAGAATTATAACTGGAATGAAGGAATTAGTTAATGAAAGTTTGAGAGAAATTGCGTTTCTTCTGGATGTCAGTTTGCTCGCTGAGTTGAAGAGTTCATTTTCAGATGGTTCATCACTATCCTAGTGAACATTATCAGTGAGCCTCCGGTGAAATGCTAGTGTTATGTCCCACTTCATATTTAAGTGTTTCGGTTCCCTTGAGTCCGTGATGTAATTACCAGGATTGGTGATTTCATGCCTGGTCCTTTTCCTCAGAGTGTGTTAGATGGAATCAAAATCGATGTGTTTGTTGATGGATTTCTGGTTGGAATGCCATGCTTCTAGGAATTCTCGTGCGTGTCTGTTTGGCTTGTCCTCAATTGATGAGCAGACCCAGTCAAAATGATATACTTCCTCATCCGTACGTAAGGATCCAGTGAGAGTAGGTCATGTTTTTTTTTTCTGGCTAGTTATTGTTCATGCATCCAGGTGGCTAGTTTTCGGCTTGTTTTCTGATGTAGTGTTTGTTACAGTCCTTGCAAGGCCACACTCACAGGAATCCGATTCACTAGAGAGGAAGAAAAGGGCAACCAACTCCCATTCCTAGACGTGATGGTACAGAAAACACCTAACGGAGAATTCACCACAAAGGTATGCAGGAAAGCCTCACACACAGAACAAGTTCTGAAATACGAAAGCAACCATCCCAACGCACAAAACATGTTGTATCAAGACACTATTTAAAATGGCCACAACACACTGCAGTACACCAGGACTGCAAAAAGAGGAAGTAGAAAACCTATACAATGATTTCGCCAAAAACGGATAACCACGCGATTTCATCAACAGATGACTAAGGGAAAGACAACGGAACGAGAACATGCCGCAACCCAAAGGACTAGCCACACTAGCATCCATCAAGAGCACTTCCGAACTGACAGCCAGACTACTGCGACCACAAGTTCTCATAACAGCACACAAACCATCAGCCACTCTCAGACAACAAATTACCAGAACGAAAGACCCGATACCCAGCATGAGCAAAACCAATGCAGTGTACAAAATCCCATGCAAGGACTGCACAAAACACTACATAGGACAAACAGGAAGATATCTAACGATGTACATCCATGAACACCAATTAGCCCCGAAACGACACGACCAGCTATCCTTAGTAGCCACCTCCTCCAAACCCTAATAAACTTTGAACACCATATTTTTTATTCGATATAAAATAAAATGTGCTTTCTTTATTTTTGTGTTACAAAAACTTGACAGGAGTTTATACTTTACTCCCATAAATATACAATCGACCGAATTGTTTTCAGAAATTATAGTTCAGTTGAATAATCATACTTCACTTCTAATTTTTGCCCAATTCACGAAACATAGTTAACAGCTGATTATTGTTCGGGTCAGTAAACCCAACACCTTGCAATGAGCTACGGTAAAAATGGCTTCCAAAAGGTTTGGAATCATTTACAGTGTTACTGGAATTCACAGTTGCCTGTGATGCTGAGTGACACACTGACCTGCTCCTAAATCTGTGCAAAGAGTTTCTAACCTGGGTAAGGGCAGTCAGTCAAACATTTCTTTACAACAAATAATTTGGAATCCACAGTGGGAAAGGTGGGAGCTCGCTAAAAGACTATCACTGGTCTCAGTGTCCATACAAATGATGTCCAAATTAGATATCAATGGCTCACCAGCAACCAGGTTTTTAAAAAGTCATCTTCAGTCAGAGCCTGGCCCAGTGGGCAGATGTGTCGACATGCAGTGTCAGAATCACACCGCACAACTTACTGATGGTGCTGACACCTGGCCTGCCTCCCAGACCCTATATTTCTGCACCCTGGACCGGATGCTGGGAAAAAAAAAGTTTAAAAAGCTGACAGTGTGATGCACTATCTTGAGTCTCACAAAGAAACCTCTGAAACCATATCCAATGAATGTCACCTTCATTAACACCGGTATCAAAATCAAGTTTTACATCTCTGTGGATGGCCAGAGATTAATACATGGTTCATCCAACAGAATGTATCTAACGAACACAGCAGCAAACAACAGGCCAAGAAGCACGTTAATAACTGAACTTGGCGGATTCTGCCTGGTGTATGTCACCACACACATATTGTACTGGCACTCAGGTGACTGTAACACCGTAAATGCACACCGTAAATGTCAGTTTTGACCTAACGCCTCGTCAAAGCTTCCTGATCTCACACATGTCACTCCCTCACACACTCAAGAATTGATGAGAATTTACAAGCTTGGTGAAACAAGAATCATAGTACAGGCCCTTCAGCCCTTGACGTCCTGCCGACATTTTATCCTGTTCTAAGATCAGACTAACCTACATACCTTTCATTATACGATCCTTCAAGTGCCAATCCGCACACCCACACTCTCTGTGTAAAGAACCTACCTCGGACATCTCCCATAAATATTCCTCCAATTACCTTAAAATCGTGCCCCCTCATCATAGCCATTTCCGTCCTGGGTGAAAGTTTCTGCCGATCCACTCTATCTATGACTCTAATCATCTTGTCCACCTCTATCAAGTCATGCTCCATTCTTCATTCCAATGAGAAAAAAAACCTAGTTTCCTGAATTTTCTTTGCAAGACCTGCCCTCCAGTCCAAGCAGCGTCCTGATAAATTTCCTCAGTACAGTCACCAACGCTTCCACATGTTTCCTACAATGAGGCGACCGGTACAGAACACAGCATTCTAAGTGTGATCTCATCAGGGTTCTACAGAGTAGCAGCATAACCTCACTACTTAAACTCAATCCCCTGCTAATGAAAACATCATCCGGCTTCTTAAGAACCTTATCAACCTGGGTGGCAACTTTGTGGAAGCTATGACATGGGTCATCAGATCCCTCTGTTCTTCCACAATGTATGAATCCTACATTTAACCGTGTATTATGCATTCAAATTCGACCTTCCGAACGGAATCGCTTCACATTTTTCCAGGTTGAACTCCAACTGTCCCTTATCAGCCCAGTTCTGCATCCTGTCAATGTCCTGTGAAAACTACAATAGTCCTCCACACTACCCCAATTCCACCAAGCTTTGTTAAATTGAAAAATCTTATTAATCCACCTTCCCTCTTCCACATCGAAGTTATTTGTAAAAATCACAAACAACAGAGATCCCAGAACCGATCCCAATGGAACACCAAAGGTCACCAAGCTCCAGCCTGAGTACTTGCCATTTACCAACCTCCTCTGTCTCCTATAGGCCAGTCAATTCTGCATCCAGACAGGCCGGTTTCCCTGTATTTGGTGAGTCCTTACTTTCTGAATGAACCTACCATGGGGGATATTCTCAAACGCCTGATTAAAAACCATGTACTACACATCCACTAATCTCGCTTCTTCAATATGTTTGATAGCATTCTCAAAGAATTCAATAATGGTTGTGAAGCTGACCTGCCGCTCGCAAAGCCATTTTGACTATTTCTAATCAAGTTTTGATATGCAAGTAATCATAAATTCTGTCTCTCAGAATCATCTCCATTACTTTGCACAATACTGATGTAAACTGACTGGTCTGTAATTCTCAGGGCTATCCCTATTCCATTTCCTGAACAAGGGAGTAACATTTGCCACCCTCCAATCATCTGGCTCTACTCTAGTGGAAAGTGAGGACACAAAGATCGTTTCCAACGGTGCAGAAATATCTTCCCTCTCTTCCTGTAGTAAGCCAGGGTGGATCCCATCTGGCCTAGGGGATTTAGCTATCCCTATGTTTGTATTGCAATCAGTCTGTACTTCACCTCAACATGTCTACTCGCTGTCCAACCATCTGATTGACTGCTTTCCATTTCAGGGCTCTAAACAGTGCTGTCCTCCTGAGCACATTTGGTTCACTATAACCAGTTAACCATGGAATGGAAAACATGGGAAGGCACCAATGCCCTCCTGATGAAAGGCTGATGCCCAAAGCTTTGACTCTCCTGCTCCTCAAATGCCGCCTGACATGCTGTGCTTTTCCAGCACCACACTTTTCGACTCTGATCACCAGCATCTGATAGCCTCACTTTCTCCATTATATACGGCTGTCCCCTCTGCACACTGAGCAGGCAATTAATCAACAGAAGCCCGTTGTATTAGAGCTGACTGTTCAGTTCTGAAAAGATGCATTGGATGAATACATTTATTAAAAACGAAATTACAATTCAACAAATATTCATTCAGTCCCAGAGTTACAGTTTTGGTTTATGAATTGGGCAGCTTCATAACGAAAAATGAATGACTGAAGAAATCCGAAGAACAGAGTATTATAGGTGATATATTCCAGGCAGAATGTGCTTTCCCTTAATGTTGGGTATATTATTGGGCAGACGGATGTGATAAGGGAACGAGCTGACACGTGGAATTGTGACATTTTTGATATTACAGCGATGTGTTTGAGGGAGATCAAGGCTGACAACTCAATATTCTTCAGTACAAGAACTATCGGCAGCACAGGAGAGGGGAAAAGGAGGAGGTGGTGATGCATTATTAGTTATGGAGTCAGTTGCTGCAGTATGAAGGGAATTAAATCGGAAAGAGAAGCTTAAAGCAGGTACAAATTGAGCAGATCAATGGAGGCAACTAAAGAATACAGAAGGTGTAGGGCTGAACTTAAAAAGTCAGTAGCAGCGTGAATATGAGACGTGACATAACATTGGCGGGTAGTAAGAGCGAGTTGAGAGAGATAGGGAGTAGTATATGATTTGGGAGGGGGTTAGATATATAGGGAGGGGTGTAGGGTTTGGAGTGGATTAGAGGGATACGGATGCATGCAGTGTTTGAGAGAGATATGGAATAGTATAGGGTTTGGAGGAGATTAAAGAGATAGGGAGACATGCAGAGTTTGAGAGAGATACGGAGTAGTTTAGGGTTTGGAGGAGGTGAGAGAAATAGGGAAGGGTGTAGGGATTGGAGGGGATAAGACAAATAGGAAAAGGGTTTGGAGGAGTTGAGATAAGTAGGGAGAGGCATAGGGTTTGGAGGGGTCAGAGAGATAGGAATGGGGTGCAGGTTTTAGAATGAGTTAAGGAGATAGAGAGTGGTGCAGGGTCGAGAGGAGGTTAAAGAGATCAGGAAGGGAATAGTCTTTGAAGGAGTTTAGAGAGATAGGGAAGAGTGCATCATTTGGAGAGGGTTAAGGAGATAGGAAGGGGCGTCGGGTTTGGAGGAAGTTAGAGAGATATAAAAGGGGTATGGTGTCTGGAGGGTGCAATGGAGATAGCGAAGGCTGTAGGGGCTGGAGAAAGTTACATAGATGGGGAGGGTGGAAGGTCTGGAGGAGGTTAAAGAGAGAGAGAGGAGTGTCGGGTTTGGGGAGGAGATAGAGATAGGGAAGGGGTAGGTTTGGAGGAGGTTAGAAGCTCAATGTGTCAGATCAAACACTGACACGGAAACCTCCTGCTGTCTCCCCTCCCTCAGCCTCACGGGGTCAGATCAAACACTGACACAGAAACCTCCTGCTGACTCCCCTGCCTGAGCTCGTGGATCTGTGTCCCTCTACATTGAACAACACTTGGAGGACGCACTGACAGAGTGACACAGCTGGAGAATGTATACTTTATGGGCCATTTCAAAACCACCACGAACAGGGGATCAGCAGCAGCGTTGCTGATCGAGATAGTCGGGTCCAAAAGAACACAACTGCTTCACTGTATCTGTACCGGGTCAGGGGTAAGGACTGACAGGGAGAAACATCCTTGACCTCAGCCTCACCAACCTACCGGCTGTAGACACTCTGTTCGATAACCGTATTGGGAACGGAGACGACTGCACAGAGTATTTCTGGAGACAAAGTTCCACTTTTACATCATGAAGACCCCCTGTGTATGTGTGACACTGTCACTGTGCTAAACGGGGCAGATTTCCAATAGATTTTGGAATTTTGCACTTGCCTGTGTGAAGTGCTTCAGGTCATTACCAACAGCAACAGAATTGTACACCAGTATAATTTTCACTATCATTGCCTGGCGTATGCTCCACTTTATCCTGATCATGAAGCCAGTGATACACCCTTGTTAAATGGAGAATACAGGAGGGCCTGCCTATAGTAGCGCCAAAGACACCTCAGAATGAGATGAAGTTACTAAACTGGGCTACTTACTCACCACATGGTATAAATAGCAAATGATACACAGATCTGACCAATGAATCAGACCTAACCTCTGCAATTCTCTCACAGTCTGGGTGAGTGGTGGTGGACAATCACACAATTCACTGGAAGAGGAGGATCCACAAATACCACCTTCCTCAAAGATTGAAGAACCCAGCACAATAATAGAAAAGCTAAGGCTGAAACTTTCACAACAACATTCAGACAGAAGTATCGATGGGATGGTCAAATTTAGTCTCCTCCAGATGGCAGTCTTCAACTAATCCGATTTACAGTGTGTGGGTATTTACAAACAGCTGGAGGTATTGGAGAATGCAAAGGCTGTGGGCCCTGATTACATTCCATTCAGGCTGTTCCTGCTGGGATACAGCACTGGGACCTACCTGACAATGTGGGAAACTATCCAAGTGTGTCCTGTACACACACAGACAAATTATCAGACAATCAATGACAGCCCCATTGCTCTAATCCGTGTCATTAGTAAAGGGATGGAAGAAATCACCTACAGTGGGATCAAGCAGCACTTCGCAGCACCAACCTGCTCACTTAGCTCAGTTTGGGCTCTCATCCCTTGGGCTCATTGAAGCCTTGGTTTAACGATGTACAACAAGAAAATACACAGCTGAATTCTGGAGGTGAGGTGACAGTGACTGCACTTTTAACACCATCATAACCGCATTTGCATACAGGATTAACGGCAAAACTGGAGCAAATAAGAATCATCTGCACTGGCTGAAGTAACACCTGGTACAATGGAAGGTGGCAGGGGTTGGTGGAAAACAGCGATCTCAGCTCGGCCACAGTTCCCCAGAGTAGGGGTTTCTGGATAAACGTGTAGATCAGAAATGGAAAGCTTAGGCACCATACCCCAACAGGATGGAAGGGCTTCTCTGTCATTAGACAGAGACGACTTCAGTAGTTTAACTGGACAGTCATCATGCCTCAAGTGAGGGAGTGCGTGAGTCTGACAGGTCTTTTCAGACACCTCAGTCAGTACAGGAAGTGAACCTACACTGTTAGCATTAATCTGCATTATAAACCAGACGTCCAAATGATTGAGCTAACCAAGTCCTCACTCAGCGCCTGGGGTTATATCTTGTAATATTATCCCAGTCATATATGTGTTTAGACTCCTCTGGAGCAGGTGTAACTAGAAGCAAGCTTCATAGCTCAGAAAGAGGGACAGCATCAGTGAGCTGTAAGAGTGCTCTCTGCCCTATGCCCAATAATTTTCAGCTGCTTCATAAATAACCATCCCTACACTGTAAAGTCACAACTGGGCATGTTTGACAATGATTAGACAATGTTGAACACCATTTGTGATTTACTCAGATACTGAAGCAATCCTTATCCAAATGCAACAAGGACCCGGAAATATGAAGATGTGTGCTTAACAGTGACAAGTACAATTTCCATTGCACACGTGCCAGACAACAATTACCTCTAACAATTGAAAATGGAACCATATCATCCAATGTTCAATGCCACCACCAGCACCAAACTCCCAACGACGAATATCCCGGGGCTTACCGTTAACCAGAACTGGACTGACCATATAATTCCTGATGAAGGGCTTTTGCCCGAAACGTTGATTTCGCTGCTCGTTGGATGCTGCCTGAACTGCTGTGCTCTTCCAGCACCACTAATCCAGCATATAATTTCATTACCCATTCCTGGAAAGGGCTTATGCTAAAACGTCGACTCTCCTGTACCTCAGATATTGCCTGACCTGTTGAAATTTTCTAGCGCCACACTTTGACGCATATAAATTAATTGGCTACAAGAGTATCTCAAGGGCTCGGAATCTTGCAGAAATAACATACCTCATGATTTACAAAAGCCTGTACACCATCTATAAGACACACATTGAATGTGTGTGCGATGAAATACCCGCCCCCTTCCCGTTTGCCTGTGAATGCAGCTTCACCCCTCATCCACTGACACTCAGGAGCAGCAATACCTGCCATCTACTCGGTGCTCTGCAGAAATTTAACAAGGCTTCTTACAACGTTCCTCTGAAACCACGACCGTCAAGAACGACAAGGGAAACAGATACATGGGATCATCACCATGTTCGCTTTCTGTTCCAAACTATCCACCATCCTGATTGGAAAGCATATTGTCATTCCTTCAGTGGCACTGTTTCAAGTTCCCTCCCGAATGGTATTGTAACTCTAGTTACACCACATAGATTGCAGTGGTTCAACGTGGCAGCTCACCCCCACCTTCTCAAGGGCTGGACAATAAATACTGGCCCAATCATATTCCATGATTAACTGAAAATGAAAATATTATCCAGACCTGCCCAATGTTGGACACTGTGCTTTGGGTTTTGTGAGCTCATTCTGTTATGATCCAGGCAGTAACCTGTTTGTTGTAAACAGCTGAAGGGATGTGCTGTTTTAAATTATCTGTCAGCCCCTCAGAGGCATGGCCTACATACCGAGCATCTCACAGATGCTGCCATTCACAACCCATATTACTGAGCTCTGAGATAGACAGAAGCAATTCAAAATGTACTCATAACTGACTGTGACATGTTTAAACACACAGTCATATTGTTGCTATGAAAATGATTATGAGTAAATATTAGCAGGGTCAAAGTGAGGACTGCAGATGCTGGAGATCAGAGTCAAAAAATGTGGTTCTGATTAAAAAAAATATAGCCGTTCAGGCAGCATCCGAGGAGCAGTGGAGTCGAATACGAGTTCACAATATTAATACAAGGGAAAATAATTGTATATTTTCAAAGTCCTTGTACTGAATCATAATTCGGTTTTGGGTGTGGGAATGAGACTCATCATTTCAATGTTTCTTACTGTGGGTTGGGCACTGTTTTCATCATATTGTTGTTATAAAAGTGAACTGAATGAATGGGTGGATTTTGTCAATATTGTTCAATTTAAAATTTGGTATTATGAAACGTTATCGGACCTTCAGTAAAGATACTTTGTTGTTAATGGTTAGAACAATGCTGCTAACATTTACACAGAGATTTTCAGCTCAAGTTACAAACAAGGGCGTTGGGCTGGGATCATACTGGCCATCAATGGAGCTGCACAATTCTGTTTTGAGACTAACATTGTGGGGCTAAAATACACTGGATATGGTTTATGAGGGATTCAATGTAAGATGTATTGTGCTGCAGGAGTCCATCACCTTCAGAACACCTTCATTCAGGATCGGGTCCAAGGTACAGAATTACAGAGTTTAGGTGCCACACAAGAAGTGATATACTTGCAAGATATGGCTGTTTACAAGTCATTGTTACAAATGTTGAACTGAGCCATGTGCTCGTCCATTGACCAGTCTGCACACCGCCACACACATCTCCCCGTTGTTCATGTTTGTCTCTCACCAGTCTATTGTGAGGCATTGTGTGAGTAACTGCCCAGCTCCAGTTTGGAAGCTCTATGGACAGATTTTGGAGATGGCCATTGTTTTGAAGGTCTTCGTGAGGCTCAGTAACACTGCCTGAATTCAGGCTTTTCCTCAAAGTCATTTCCAACAGTTTTTCTGCCTGCACGATGGTGTGTTCACTCATCTGAACATGAATCAACTGTTTACTGCAGTCACTGAATTATGTAATAGTTAGGTGTGCGCTCTGGTATTTCAATTATTCGTCACTTCAATTGTTTTCAACTGAAAAATATTGATGTTTGGTTTATTTTAAAATATGTAAGAAACAAAGTGATATGAACACTTCATTATACAAAACAAAAAATTGACCTGTTGTATATTTCCCATGGACTTATCAAAAACAGTCAGATATTGCCTGTAGAGAAGGATTCTGTGAACAGGACAATGTCCCTGGCAACTTCGCCACTCTCTCTGGTAGGTTCAGTCCTACTGATAAGACACAGCCAGGCTGAGGGTGCAGCTCCTTGGTATATAGTCAATACAGTGCTCAGCTTTGATGATGGATCCTGTGGCTGCTAGAAGGCTTTGCGGCAGCTAATGGCGGAATCAGTAAAAGGGAAATACATAATTGCCACATTATCACAAATCTGTCTAACGCACATAGACCTCTCCATTTCATATACCGGTAAGAATGGTCACTGCACAGTCCTTATTGGGAGCAAGGGCTATCTTCACATTTTGGAGGCGAAAGTGAGGACTGGAGATGCTGGAGATCAAAAGTGAAAATGTGTTGCTGGAAAAGCACAGCAGGTCAGGTGGCATCCAAGGAACAGGAGAATAGACGTTTCGGGCATGAGCCCTTCTTCAGGAATGAGGAAAGTCGGGAGGTATGTCGGGCTGTGATGGTTACTGTACAGTGGGAGGTATATCGGGCTGTGATGGTTACTGTACAGTGGGAGGTATGTCGGGCCGTGATGGTTACTGTACAGTGGGAGGTATGTCGGGGTGTGGTGGTTACTGTACAGTAGGAGGTATGTCGGGGTGTGATGGTTACTGTACAATGGGAGGTATGTCGGGGTGTGATGGTTACTGTACAGTGGGAGGTATGTCGGACCGTGATGGTTACTGTACAGTGGGAGGTATGTCGGGCCGTGATGTTTACTGTACAGTGGGAGGTATGTCGGGGTGTGATGGTTACTGTACAGTGGGAGGTATATCGGGCTGTGATGGTTACTGGACAGTGGGAGGTATGTCGGGCCGTGATGTTTACTGTACAGTGGGAGGTATGTCGGGGTGTGATGGTTACTGTACAGTGGGAGGTATGTCGGACCGTGATGGTTACTGGACAGTGGGAGGTATGTCGGGCCGTGATGTTTACTGTACAGTGGGAGGTATATCGGGCTGTGATGGTTACTGTACAGTGGGAGGTATATCGGGCTGTGATGGTTACTGTACAGTGGGAGGTATGTCGGGCCGTGATGGTTACTGTACAGTGGGAGGTATGTCAGGCCATGATGGTTAATGTACAGTGGGAGGTATGTCGGGGTGTGATGGTGACTGTACAGTGGGAGGTATGTCGGGCCGTGATGGTTACTGTACAGTGGGAGTTATGTCAGACCGTGATGGTTACTGTACAGCGGGAGGTATGTCAGGCCATGATGGTTAATGTACAGTGGGAGGTATGTCGGGGTGTGATGGTTACTGTACAGTGGGAGGTATGTCGGGCCGTGATGGTTACTGTACAGTGTGAGGTATGTCGGGGTGTGATGGTGACTGTACAGTGGGAGGTATGTCGGGGTGTGATGGTTACTGTACAGTGGGAGGTATGTCGGGGTGTGATGGTTACTGTACAGTGGGAGGTATGTCGGTCTGTGATGGTTACTGTACAGTGGGAGGTATGTCGGGCCGTGATGTTTACTGTACAGTGGGAGGTATATCGGGCTGTGATGGTTACTGTACAGTGGGAGGTATGTCGGGGTCTGATGGTGACTGTACAGTGGGAGGTATGTCGGGCCGTGATGGTGACTGTACAGTGGGAGGTATGTCGGGGTGTGATGGTTACTGTACAGTGGGAGGTATGTCGGGGTGTGACGGTTACTGTACAGAGGGAGGTATGTCGGGCCGTGATGGTTACTGTACAGTGGGAGGTATGTCGGGGTGTGATGGTTACTGTACAGTGGGAGGTATGTCGGGGTGTGATGGTTACTGTACGGTGGGAGTTATGTCAGGCTGTGATGGTTACTGTACAGTGGGAGGTATGTCGGGGTGTGATGGTTACTGTACAGTGGGAGGTATGTCGGGCCGTGATGGTTACTGTACAGTGGGAGGTATGTTGGGGTGTGATGGTTACTGTACGTTAGGAGGTATGTCGGGCTGTGATGGTTACTGTACAGTGGGAGGTATGTCAGGGTGTGATAGTTACTGTACAGTGGGAGGTATGTCGGGGTGTGATGGTTACTGTACAGTGGGAGGTATGTCGGGGTGTGATGGTTACTGTACGGTGGGAAATATGTCAGGCTGTGATGGTTACTGTACAGTGGGCTGTATTTCGGGCTTATGCCAGCCTGCTGTATTGTCTCGGTATTAGCAAGAGGTTTTAGGGAGATAGAAGTGATTGGTGCAGCTGTTAATGTTGGGACAGCTGGGGTAAAGGTGGCGACATGTCCTGAATGAGTGAGTAGGCAGCACAGACACCAGGCAGAGTTGGGGAGAGGGACGGAGAAGAGGTTAGAGATAGACCGAGAGAAGGTGCTGCATTCAGTGAGAGTGGGAGAACATGAGTCTTGGTGGGAGATGGATGCAGTAACAGAGAAAGAGTAAGGGTGAGGTCACGAAGTGCAGGTGGTGGCACTTATCCTGGTGGAGGGGAGAAGGTCACTGACCTCCTTCCTACACTGCTGGGCATTCACCCAGAAGGCTGGCACCTCACTGACCCAGGGGTCCCCCTCGGACCAAGCTGGCAGGGTATAGTGTCATGGCCTCCCCTGCCAGTCCTGGAGGAAGAGGATGTCCCTCTCCTGCACCATGTCATCCACCTGAACCTCAGGAGCTTGGCCACAAAGTGGGGCCCCAGTTTTACCCCCTCTGTCATATCCAGGGTAGTTTCGGATTGACAAACCAAGAGTATAATGACTTTTTTAAGATGGCTCCTGTAACAGGGAGGTCGGTGCATTCTGGGATAACCAGGCAATGGGCAGTTGTTATGATGAAGGGGAAAAATCATCGCGTTAGCGTCAGGGGAGGAAGAGCACGCGGGTAGGAAGGGTAGTTAATGAGGCAGATTGGGGATGGTATCATGAGAAGATGCACTTTGCCTTGTGGAGAGAAACCCTCCGCGAAACTCGACTAAAGTGGGACTTGATGAAATCATAAGATGGTTTAGGCCTGTGTCTGTCAGAATCAAAATAAGGATGCAGTGTAAAATACTGGGAGCAACAAACTTGGAGTGAAGAATTATACAGGAGATTCAAATCCTTAAAAAGGGGCAACACAATGTTCCAGACTGTTAAAAGGAGCCGGGAAAGTCCCCTGCCTTATAGTTACCTACATTATCCAATCCTCACTGGATCCAGGGATGGTGCCGGACGACTGGAGAATGGCTCATACCACAACTTTGTTTAATGTGGAGCAAGGGACTGACTGAATAGGTCGCGGCTGGAATTCTGAGACAGTGGATAAACGGTCACTGAGGAAGTCCCATGGACTCCAGGACAGTCAGTCTGGGTTTGTTCAAGGAAGATCGCGTGTAATTAATCTAAAAATGTGGGTTTTAGGCACTAACCTGTAACTGCATGTGAATTCCTTGGATCTGACGAGAGATCCCATGGCAGGCTGTTTAAAAACAGAAACTATGGTGTCAAAGTAAATGGAGCAAACAACCCAGAGACGTGCAAGGAACGGCATTTGGGGACATCAACAATAGAGAGGAATGGACAATAAATGAGACTATGGTCAGTGGGGGCAGAAAAAGGAAGGAAGCTGGAAACAACAATAATCTCGTTAATGCAGCAATTGGCATTATTTCCTCTGTCAGCCAAAGTGCAGTATTTCAGAGCCGGAAGCTTATACAGGAACTGTATAAATAATGAGTTCAGTCACAGCTTGGGGACTATGTGCAGTTCTGATCACCCCATCACATGGAAGGATGGAATTGTACTGGAGAGGGTACAGAGGAGATCCGTTACCCTGTGAAAGTGGAAGTGCAGTTATGGGGAAAGATAGGACCACAGGACGCTGAGACGAGATTTGATTGGGGTGCACATATTGTCAGGGGTCTGGGTAGAAAAGGAGAGAACATTTTGCTCCTGTTGTAGAATTGCGTTACCAACGGTGAATATTAAATACAGTTGGTTGAAATATTATCGAAGTGCTGAGGAACGTTGTTATTTCACCCAGAGTATGGTCGGATCTGGGAATCACTCATGGAAGTGGAGTAGAGGCAGAATCTCTGAAACCATTTCAAAAAGGTGCTGGGATCTTCACCTGAAGTCCTATCGTCTCTGGGGAGACAGAACTAGGGCTTTAAAAATAACATTACATCTTGTCCACTGTGGACAGTGTGCAAAGTGATTTCCTCTATACTGTGCTATTTTCTGAAGTTTTCAAGGGTTCAATATCTGATAGGATCAATACGCAGGAATGAGGGGAGAAAGGAGGCAGGAGTAGTGTGTGAATTGATTAGCATCACAATAATACTGATCACAATCTTTATACACAGTGTACTTTACTGTGTTAGCCTTTTTATCCTTGCTCTGTAAATGGTAATCCTCTTTGTTATGTTCAGTACTGAGTCGTTTTCAAACTGCAGCCACATCTCCATAATGACAGCTCCATTTGACCTGGTTATTGTTCTTTAAAGCTACCATTTCACTGGGCTTGTTGAAACGTTAGGAAGGAATTCAGGGATGGCAGCAAGTGCAAGGTCCAGGATAGCCGTAGGGTCCAGAGGCGGTAACAGAGATAGGAAGGTGTGTGAAGGTTATGGGATATTACAGGGATATGCGATTCTAGGGCGGGAAGGAGATCACAAAGACAAGAATAGTTTTCGGTTTTTGTTGAAGTGAAAATGGAGCTGGACCAGCCAGATCAATATTCCGGCTACAAGCGCCTTGTAGAGAGAAACGCTCCCCGACACCTGATGAAAATGTTACCTGGACAATTATCACATGATTTATTTCTCTTTATCTCTTTGCTTCAAAAATAAAAGTTCTGTCCACTGTGCCTACAAACTGCCAGTCTCTGAAACATCCTTCATGTTCCATCACCCTTCCCACTTCTGTAAACCCACTAGTTTCTAATAAACATTCCTATTTGTGTAAAGGTCTCCATGCCCAATGAAGCTCTCTGCTTCGAATACCCCTTCCTCCTTATGGATAAGGTCACACACAAACAGCGGATCGAGTTTTCGGAACCAGTTAGTGATTAGTAAGAGACGTTCTGGGTGGAGATCATCGAGACTGAGAGTGTGTAGAAAACAGGAAAAAAAAGAGTGTATTGGTCCTGCAGGAGATTGATTACAGGAGGGTAGACAGAAAGATACAGGACTGCCCTTGGGGAAATTTACAGAGACACTATTGGCGGCACTGGAGTAGGTTTCAGAGACTCGGGGATTTGTAGGTGTTAATGAACGTTAGAGATACGTGGAGCGTTTTTATAGTGATTGCAACGAGGCCAGTCAAGTAACCCTCATTAATAAAAGTACCCTGATTGGGAATGTTAACCTGCTCTAATCAGGGAATCCTGGCTCATAAATAAACAGAAGCATCAGGGGCTCTGTTCACTATCGGAGCCGGCTCTGAGCTAGAATGGGTCAGTGCCATGGATCATGCATGGACAAATAAAAGGGGATTTGGTAACAGTATACCAGCCTCCGTGGAGTTATTGCAGTTTTAACATGTGGGAGATATTTCAGAGAGAGGGTGGGCTGGAGGAGTTTCCACAGATCGTGATGGATTTGGAATCTGGAGGTTGCAGAGACAGTGAGCTGTGTCGGGGCAGAAGGTTGTTACAGAATCAGGAGCATGGTTGGGACTAGATGATGTTACACAACTGGTTAGGCATGGGATTAGTTGACACAACAGGGACAATTGTAGGGACTGGACAAAAGAAATGAGATGAACAGGGTTGTCAGTGCTGGAGAAAGTTGGAGATATAATGAACACTGTCGTGGCTGGGGTTTATGGAGATACTGCGATCTGTCAGGGCATGAGGGGGTTAGTAACGCTGATTATTGTATGGACTGGAGGAGATTGCACAGATTAGGTTTCTATGGATCAGAGTAGTTGCAGAGAAGGGGAGAGCCGTAAAGACTTGAGAAATGTTTTACAGAGAGGAAAGGTTATCCAGATAAAGAAGGATTATATGGCCTGTATGTGTTACAGTGATAAGGAGGGCTACATTGTCTGATGGAGGTTGCATAGATTAGAATGTATCAAATAGGATAAACGAGGTTACAAAGACGGGATATTTATGGATTTGGAGAACTCTCAAGACATCACACTGAATGACACAGACGCCTTATGGCGCAGAAAGGTATTATTTGGTCAATAATGGTTATACCAGCTCTTCAGCTGAACTCTTTGCTGAGTAATGATCTCCTCCTTCACTCACATCCTCACATTTCTTTGTATCAAAAATCATCTAATCACCTGCTGATTGTTTTAGTCAAACATGCAGCGCCAACGCATCTAAGTGCACCTTAACTACTTGGAAAGATCGTTTTCCAGGTAGAAATCCTCTTCCTAATTTTGATGCATCCTTACTCCATCTTTTAACATGCTCATTACGAGGGGCACAAAGGAAGATTCTGAGACAGCTCTATGGTGGCTCTCAGTTTTCCCATAATTCCGCTCTGCTCTATTATCTCCACTCTGAACCACCAGCATTCCTCCTGGTTCCCAATTCGATTCTCCATCTGACACAAATTCTATTGTTCTTCACTATCACCGAGGGAGCATTCGGTTTGTTATCTTGCTGATTCCTATTTGAGGGACCATTCCTCGACTGGACCCAAGCCATCTCCTCTTTGCAGGAAGCCCATGGTTCACTTTATATTTTTCTGACCAAATTGGTGTTCCAGTCAAACCTTCCCAGCTTAATTCTCGCCCCATTGAAAGCTGCTCTCAGTCAACTAATGGTTCACAATCTCAATTATTCTATATCATTCTTTACCATCATCCTGAACTTTAGAATAAAATGATCTCTGTGACCCAAAATCTTCCCCTACTGACAGTAGATCTACTTGCCCCACCTTTTCCCTAGGACCATGTCCAACAGTACATGCTCTCTTGGGCTGGACACATATTCCTGCAGTGAGCTCTCCTCCATGTAATCCAGGAATACTCGAACCTTGTGACCCTGCTCCAGCAATAACGCAGTCAATATCTGGATAAATTAAGTTTCTCAATATAACTAATCTGTAGTATTGTCATTACTCTCAAATGACCCTGAATATATATTCTCTTCATCATTTCTTTGGTTGCTGGCCGACAGACTGTACCTAACAGTGTCATTGTATACTTTTTTTTCGGTAGCTCCAACTAAATTCCTTCTGTCCTTGGATGAATCCTCTTTCTCTTGGACTTCTTAACTAACGCTACTCTAAACTAACACTTCTACCTTCATCTTTTTCCTTCCCTTCTATCATTTTGGAATCCTTTAACCCCAGCAATATTTAACACCCAGTTGTGCCATTCCTTGAGCCAGCCCTTGGTGATCAGTACATCAGATTTCCACACTCAAATCTGTATCTGGAACTCCACAAAATCCGAGTTTTCATGTCCATGCAGAGGACCTCAGATTAAGGCCTCCTTTTTAAACTCCAGCTTCCACTAATTCACTTGTTGTTTCAAATTAGTACCAGCTGTATCTCCCATCATATTGAGAATCCTGGTAGTCTCCTGTACTATTCCTTTTTGGACTCATACTCACGCCAAGTTATTTTCAATCCCTCCCACATGCCCTACAAGGAATTCAGACCCAGCTCTGTCACATTAGCCCATCCAGCATGTACACTTGCTGCCTTCCCCAGAACCAGTCCCGATGTCCCAGGAATCTGAAGCCCTTCCTGCTGCACCATCGTTCCAGTCACACTCACATTTACTTAAAACTCTGAGTCCTGTTCTCACTTGGACACGGCACTGGGAGTATTCCAGGGATTGCTACATTTGTGGTCCCACTTGCTGACCATCCACTGAGCTCCCTAACATCTGATGCCCAGACCACTTCACTCTCCCTAACCAGGTCATTCCTACAAACATGGACATGACCTTTGACTGCTCACTGTCCCTCAGACGAATTTTCTGCAGACACAGTGACATTCTTAACCCCACTTTCTTGGAATTGCAGACACGCTGAAACCTTCTTCACTTTCCTGTCTCCCCTGTGACTATTGCTCCTCCTACCTTCTCCCTCCCCTCAGTACAGTCAGGCTGCTTGTGGCACCACAGACATTGTGACGACTGCCCTCCCCTGAGCAGCCAACACCTTCATCAGCTTCCAAACTGGGAAACTGAATTGGGAGGGAGACATCAGGATATTCCTGGATTCCCTGGTTATTTCTCTTCGATTGTTTGGGCGTCCATTCCCTTCCTTATTCCAGGCTGTCTTGTCTGCAGGGTGATTTGCTCAGTGTGCGTGCTACCCCCATACGTCTCAAAACACAGAGTCTCTAGTCACTGTCTGAGCTCCAAGACCCAGTGCCCATCTAGAACACGAGCGGGGGCTATGACTTCCCAATGTAACAGAACACATTTTCCAGCTGACAAACATGTCTTTTCATGTCTTAAAATGCAACATGTCTAGAGTAACTTACTTAATGAATTAGAATGAAGTTAACATCCGAGACATAACAATATGGTTAAGTCCCTTATTCAACTGTGGCTTACTAAGGGTAATTTATTATACTGGCTCAGAATTTCACATCTCCCTCATATTTCTGAGTTCAATCCTTAATTCAGAATTTGAAAACATAAGTTTGCTAACTGACAGCAATTAACTGACAGTCACTAATAACGGTTTATTATTAGCCAATGAATTTACAGCCTTTTCTGTGAAGGCTCTTGCACTTCTTCCAAACTCAGTGCAGGCAGTTCCCAGTAGCAGAAGGTTATCTCTGTGACTCCCAGGTACATGTAATCCTCCAGGTCCCACTCCACTCTGCCCCCTCACAGGGTCACCGTCTCTGTTACTCCCAGGTACGTGTGATCCTTCGGCTCCCACTCCACTCTGCTCCCTCACAGGGTCACCGTCTCTGTGACTCCCAGGTACGTGTGATCCTCCAGCTCTCACTCCACTCTGCTCCCTCACAGGGTCGCCGTGTCTGTGACTCCCAGGTACGTGTAATCCTCCAGCTCCCACTCCATTCTGCTCCCTCACAGGGTTACCGTCTCTGTAACTCCCAGGTACGTGTAATCCTGCGCTCCCTCTCCACTCTGCTCCCTCACAGGGTCACCGTCTCTGTGACTCCCAGGTACCTTTAATCCTCCAGCTCCCACTCCACTCTGCTCTCTCATAGGGTCACCGTCTCTGTGCCTCCCAGGTACATGTAATCCTCCAGCTCCCACTCCATTCTGCTCCCTCACACGGTCACCGTCTCCGTGACTCCCAGGTACGTGTAATCCTCCAGCTCCCACTCTATTCTGTGCCCTCACATGGTCACCGAATCTGTGACTCCCAGGTATGACCCCACCTCGATCCTCTGTGCTGATTTCTATCCTCCCACTTTGGTGCTTCTGTAACACCCAGGTGTGAGTGAGCCTCATGCTCCTGCTCCAAGTTGCTCCTTCACATGGTCACTCCCTCTGTGACTTGGTGCTGATTTCGAGCCTCCTGCTCTGCTGTTTCTCCAACTCCAAGTCCCAGTCGGCCTCGATCCTTGCTCCTGATTCATATTATCCCGATCTGTGCTGCTCTCTCTCATGTTCTCTCCCTTTGTGACTCACAGGTAATGGTCGGCCTCAAGCCTCAGCTGAGATTTATAACATCCCATTCCGCACTGCTGTCTTACAGTATCGCTGTTGTGCCTGGAAAACAGTTGAAAAGACAGAGCAGAGGCTGTTACGGCGATTGATCGAGCTGTATGGGATGGAACAGGTTATCGGGGAGCGAGGGAGACCTGCACTGACTAAAGAAGTTTACTGGAAGATACAGTGAGAGTTGCAGACACTGAAGAAGGCAAAGGAAATAGAGAGATGGTGGCTTGTTCATGACAGAGCTTTGTAGACTCTAAAGGGCTTTTTCTGCGCTGCTTACAGAGATGTGCAGACTTCAACCAATGCAAATTGACAGCCAGCAAGTGATGTGTGGTACTGGAGACTGTTGGATGCTACAGAGTGAGAAGACTTGTAGTAGCTGGGGGGAATATAAACGTTTGAGCACTGGTGCTGTTCAAGGATCCTCAGGATCCGAGGTGGTGCAGAGAATGGGAGCATTCCAAATAGTGGAATTGTAGGGGCTGGAAGTCCTGAGATTGATAAGGAGGAAGAAAAGAACTAATTTAGCACATACAACCATTGTAATTATAGAGATTTAGGAAGGGAACCTGTGCTGTCATTGATTACAGTTATATGGAGAGTGACAGAAGCCGAATGGGTGACAAATTTACAAAGAGGGGGATTTTAGGTGATCAGAAGTTTAAACAAGAATGAAGAAATGTTAGAGATCTCAGGCACAGATGGGAGTAGAGGAGATGAGATATTGTGCGGAACTATTATACTTATATATCGGGGAGGATGACAGATATAAAAGGAAGAGCTGTATTCTCTTGATACGGTTACAGACCTGAGGAGTGTTGTAGCGCCTGCTGGAGGGGACACAGATAAAAACAGTTCCATCGGCTGGTGCAGTGGCTCAGGAAGGCAGCTCACCACCACCTTCTCAGGGACAACTCCAAATCAACGCTAAATGCTGGCCCAGCTAACAAAGCTCATCTTCATGAATAAATGAAGGATTAAAAGATCGACAAGTAGCACTGAGGTCACTCAGGAAGGCACTTTCAACAGCACTTCACAAACCCAGAACCACTATACCCTGGAAGGACAGGAGCTCCAAGTGCATGGGAACACGAGCATTTCCAAGGTGCCTTCCAAGCCACGCTCCATCCTCCCAGCACTGGTTCTGTCCCTACACCCAAAGGACTGCAGTGGGTCAGGAAGGCAGCTCCCCACCACCTTCTCCAGGGAATTACAGATGGGAAGGTAATGGGGAAACTCTGCTGTTTACAGCCAGACAGAAAAATAAATCCAGCAGTGGGTGTGAAATGAAATTTCCGTTTCCGAACAACATGCTGAACATGGAGAGAGGATCTATCTGATTGGCACAAGACAGAGAGTGTGAAGAAAGGGTCTTTTTCACAATGGGAACTGGTGATGAGCGGAGCTCCATAGAGGGCTGTGTGGGGACTACACTCTACACGTTATTCATTCAGAGTCTGGACAAAGCATGTGAAGGGGTACGAGAAATGGGTTTCCAAGAAAGATCTCAGGGATGAAATTCGTGCCATATGAGGAGCAGGTGAAGTCTCTGGGTCTGCACTTGATGAAGTTTCAGAGGCTGCGGTGGCAGAATCTCATTCAAATTGACAGAATACTGAGGGGCCTGGATGGAGTGGACGGGGGTGGGGGTGTGTTTTCACTAGGTGGAGAGACTAGGGGCCAAGGGCACAGTTTCAGAGTGAAGGTACGACCCTTCAGAATGGAGATGTGGAGAAATTTATTCAGCCAGAGGGTGACGCACCTGTGGAACTCACTGCCTCATGTGGCTGTAGATGGTAAGTGATTCCGTGTATCTAACTCCGAGATAGCTTGGTTCTTGATGAGTAAAGAGTTAATTTTGGGTAGTAAGTGTGAGAATGGGGTTGAGAAACAATTCAGCCATAATCGAATAGTGGAATAGACCTGATGGAACGAATGGTCTAATTCTACCCCTTTACATGATGGTTTTATGGACTGCGCTTATTCTATAGGTTTCTAAGTGTGCAGTTAGCATTTCTGGCATATCGTTTACGTTACATTCCAGCACTTTCGTAATTATTGCTGTCACCTCTTGGTTTCAGATCAACTGCAGAAAGCTACACCATGGAATCCTTGTGTATAAATCTCACAAAGGTGGCATACAGGGCCAGCAAGGGTCATTCCAAAGGGAATGGAGAAAAAAGAGAGGGAAGGCATGTAATAAATATAGAGGACTCCTGTCAGCCCGCACTGAGAATACTGTGAACAGGTTTGGAGGGAAATGTCTAGAGGGAAATGTCCTTGCATTGAAGGCAGTCCAGTGAAGTTTCACCAGGCTGATCTTCAAAATGGAATGATATTGATGTGAAGAGGTGGAGAAGGTTAAGCTTGCAGTCGTTAATTTTTAGAAAATGATGTAAATTTATTGATACACAAACGTTTCTTGTTTTCTTACAGATTCGGTACTAATACGTTGTTTCCCTGAGCAAAGATCTGTAACTGGAGATAAAGGTGAATACAGACACCAGAGAAAAGCTGGGTTGTAGAGACTGGAGGATGTTACAGAGTTCGGGTGGTTTGAGATCACTGTTGGTGGTTAGAGATCAGATGGTTGTCGGGCTGAAAGAAGTCAAGGAGAGTTACAGGGTTATCAGTCCTGAAGGAGTTACAGAGATCGGGAGGAATATAGGAACTAGAGATTACACAGATAGAGATAGTAGTTGGAGCTACAGAAGTTTTTAGAGAGGGGGAGATTTATAGGCACTGGAGATTAGACAGAAAGGGTGGTTTTTGTGGAGCTACAGGAGTTTATAGAGAAAGGGAGGATTGGACGGACTGGAGATTACACAGATTTGGGTGACAGTTGGAGTTGCAGGAGTTTATAGGGACCAGGAGGATTGACGGTGCTGGGAATTACACTAACATGGACAATAGTTGGAACTGCAGGAGTGAGTGAGATAGGCAGGATTGAAGGGACAGGGGCAGGTCACACAGCCAGGGAGAAGTGTAGGGATTGGAGGAGCCAGAGATACTGAGGGTTGTAGGACTGCAGGAGTTCAGAGAGATATTGAGGGCTGTGAAGGTAGGTTTGCAGCATTCCCATCAATTACACAGAGATGTCGAGTGCTGTTCTTGAGGTGGTTTCAGAAATCAACAGAGTTGCAGATACTGGAAGATATTACAAAGACAGTGAGCTGTAGTATTTGCAGAGGTTACAGCGACACGATACATTGAGGAGTTGGAGGCTGCTACAGGTATTAAACATGCTGCAAGGGATCATTAACCTTACATTGAATCAGGGGGGTTGGAAGCTCTGGAGATAAAGAATGAGAATTGCAGTAACTGAAGAATATCACAGAGATGGGGAGTAAAATATGAGTTAGAGGAGTTATAACATGAGATGAGCTGTATTCAAGCGAGTCAGGAAAGATACAGGGAGATCTGTAGGGACTACATTTGATCAAGAGGACAGTGAGGCTTCTCCGCGTAGGATTGCGGTAGTTTACACAGACAGGGAGTATTTTATGGAATGGTGCTATTTACAGAGATTATGAAGTTGTGTAGAATTGAGGAACGAACAGAGATATGGAAGGCTGTAGTTAATTAAGACATTTGCTGATGTCGAATGCTGAGGTTCTGGAAATTAAATGGACCGGAAAACTGGACAATCTGTCAGAGCTTACAGAGGCAGGAACAGCAATATAGCCTGGAGACACTAACACAGATGGGGAACATTGCACACAATGCTTGAGGGATGATTGTAGGGGAGGGTAACGTTTACACAGTTAGGGGTGTAAGAGCTGGAGAAGGTTATGGAGATAATTAGATTGGTGGGGAGACTGGAGGAGCTTACATTGACAGGGCTGGTGATAGCGACGGGAGGATGTTACATAGATAGTAAGTCTTGTAGAAACTGAACGGGAGAGTCACAAGCATTGGAGTTGGTTCCACAGCTCGGGTGTGTTGCAAGGACCTGAGGGGATTACGCAGATAGGGAGGTTTATATGATGTTCACATTTTCAGATTGTTTTAGGACTGGAAAAGTTTACACAGTTAAGGAGGGATGTTGGAGCTGAGGGAGTTCACAGAGACTCGGAAGTTTAAAGGGTTTGGGGCTATTTATGGATTGAGGGAAATATTTAGGGACAGTAATATGGAACGCAGAGGGAGAGTTTAGATTAGGTTCCCTACAGCATGGGAACAGATACTTTGGCCCAACAAGTCCACACCAACCCTTCAAAGAGTAACCGACCCAGACCCACTTCTCTTTGTCAATGCACCTGACACTACGGGCAATTTATAATGGCGAATTCACCTGACCTGCACATCTTTGGACTGTTGGAGCAAACCCATGCAGACATGAGGAAAATGCGCAAACTCCACACAGTCACCCAACACTGGAATCGAACCTGGGTCCGTGGTGCTGTGAGGCACCATTGCTCAACACTGAGCCACCGTGCTGCCCCAAATTTCAAAATTACGCAAAGAGACAATGTTTGAGGTGCTGAGAGGGCTGTAGGGAATGGAGGAGCAAACAGAGATGTGGAGTGCTGTTGTGGCTTGAAAAGGATCTGGAGGTGTTTATACAGATAGGGGGCTCGGTAGGGATGGGAGAAGGTTACTGAGGTCGCGTGGTGCTGTTGGCCAGGAGGCAGGAGTGTTATAGGGCCTGCAGAAGGTTACAGTGATATCATGTACTCCTGGGGCTTGGGGAAGGTACACAGGTGGGTATTTTGTTCCAGGTTGGAGGATTTTACAGAGACGGGGGCACTATAAGTATTGTACAAGATTACAGAAATAGGAATTATTGTACTGAGTTCAGGATGTGATTAATGAGATTGGGCATGTTATCTACACTGGAGCAATTTACACATAGGGAGAGTCGTCAGCATTGGAGTAGGTTTCAAATATACAGCGGGAATATGGGAGGGGTGGACGTTAAAGAAACAGGAAATTTTCTGGGAATTACAAGCATTCAAGAAACTGGCACAAACGAGTTGGATCGAAAGGCATGTCTCCTTGCTGTATGACTCTATCACACGACAAGAGACAATGTGAGGTGGGGGGGCGGAGGAATATAGAACAGAAAGATCCCAGGTTTCAATTCCATCTCCTTGGGGGAGGCCTGCTTTCCCCTCTGTTATACTAATCCTCACTATGATAGCACAGGCCTGCATTGATAACTGTCAACTTCCTATATTGACATAGGAAGGCTCAGTACAGCAGAGATGAAAGTAAACAGGAGGGTGGGGATTGAGCCTGGGACCATCATGCTCTGTGTTCGTGCTTCAGCACTGTATCTATGTCATGTCTTCTGGACCAAAGTTCGATGCATTATATACAGTCTGCTCTGTTCACTGTGAGTGATCTTACCGATCTGCAGGATTTACTGAAGGCTCCAAATCTCACTCTCCATCTCTCGGGCTGACCAACCGACTTCAGTGTGGTGCTGGACGAAACAGGAATTGGGAATTCTGTAGAGTCACGTGCATCCTGAGTACCGACAGGAGACAGAGAAATTAACAGAATGGGAAATTAGACTGATGCAGTGTGATTACACATGGAGAATGCACCGAGTCCTTCCGATATCTGGAATATCACAGTCTCCATCCCTGGTCTGTGCTGCTGCGTCTCCCTGGAGTGGAGAATTCTGTTGGCTCAGGATCTGGAGTAGCTGCAAAAGGTGCAGTCACTGGCAGCAATTAAACCCTCACAGTGACAGGTACCACATGGAGAGAGACTGTGTGATAGCATCAGAGTGCTGGAAGGCATCACGATCAAACCACGGTCAGGAAGCAGGTGCACTGGTATAGGTATGCACGGATGAGGGAGCTATCAGTGGGCCAGGCAATGCTCTCGTGTTACTCTCACTCGACTGATCATCCAGAAGTTAATGCCGGTAGCAGGGATACCCATCTGACCGCTTAATACCCTTTAAGTAACGAAATCTGTTATGGGCTGCCGGTCTGGCCTACATATGAATCCAGACCCAGAGCAAGGAGTTTGACTCTCAACTGCCCACTGGAATGATCTGGCAAAGCCACTCAGCTCAAGGACAGCTCGGGGGTGGGCATGAAATGCTGGCCAGCTGGAGACAGCAATATCCCACGAGTGAATTAAAAACAACCCTGCTGGGAACAGTGTCCTGGCCAATCATGTCGGTAGGTTTATGGACAGGGGTTTAAACTGACAGAGATGATGCAGGGAGACGGTTCAGGTGAAAGGAGCTTTCTAAATCCAAAGAGAAAAGATGACGCATCAGAACAGCATAGGAATGTGACTGAACACAAGCAGAAAGGAACAGGAAGGCGCAGAGTTTAACTAAAACTGTATATCAGTGAATTAGGCTACGACAGGAAATTCTGGGAAAAAGTCAATTACAGTTTTTTTGGACTTGTCAAAGTAACGGCAATAACTTGTGACACAGGGATAAATAAGATTTGGTCGCCGGAAAGATGTGGTTATGGAAGGTTTGCTCAGAGTGCCAGAGGTAACTGAAACACCAATGGCCTGATCTGGAACAGATGACCCAGACTGGGATGGGTGTGGGAATTGGAGGTGGTTTCACGGGGAGGGAGGACCATAGAGGCCAGAGGAGGTTACAGAAATGCGGAGAGTTGTATGGCCTGCAGGAGTTCATGGAGATGGGGAGGTTGGGAGGGATGGTCCAGTTTACAGGGATAAAGATGTTGGTCGGATGGAGTAGTTTACACAGACAGGAATGTTTTAGGCGAATCGAGCAGATTACAGCGATGAAGTGGGTTGTATAGACTGGAGGAACAAACAGAGATATGGAGGGTAGTTGTGGCTGAAGATGTTTATAGATACAGGAAGGTTCAGGCTCTGCAGATTATTTAGATATGGAGGGTGTAGAGTCTGACAGATTTTCCAGAAGGACAGTAATTTTGGTTGGAGACAGTTTCACAGATAAGGGAGCATTAGCAACCAGAATGGTCAAATTGGGAAGGGTTGTAGGGGAAATTCCCTTCACACTAACAGGGAAATACTGGATTCTTGAGATCACACTTTGAAAAACGTACCATTTGCCAGTAATTCCTTTTCATTCAAACAGACTGACCCATGATTTGGACGTGCCGGTGTTGGACTGGGATGGGCAAAGTTAATAATCACACAACACTAGCTTACAGGTGCAATAGGTCGATGTAGAGGCTCTAACTTTTGAAATGCTGCTTCTTCATCAGGTGGTTGTGGAGCACAGTCATAAGACACAGAATTTATAGCAACTGGATGGCAGTGTCATGGAATGAAATATTAAACAAGTTTTGATTAAGTCTTTCATCTTTTAGAATGATCACCAGCGCTTGTAAATCTAGCGCTTCCAAACACAGAGGGTCCTCGATTATCCAAATATCAATTATCTGAATATCGGATTATCCAAAGGAGATCTCGAGGTCCCGATAGAAACATTAAATCAAAGAGCTGATTCAACCCTAATTGTGTTTTTTTGTTCACACTGATTAAAACCGATCTCGGCTCACAGAAATCCAGCCGAGAACAGTCCTGGACATCGAGCCCAGGTACCATCTCCAAATGACTGACCTCCCACCCTCTCTGTCTCTCCCCACACTTAGTCTGGAGTTCTACATTGGGGTGAATCATAAACCCCCCTTTCCCAGATATTATCTCGAACATTGCCCTGTACAGTGCAGAGGTGGAACTTTTCGAAATGTTGCAGTAAAAAGTTGTGTGTGTGGCTATATGTGCGTGCGCTATTTGGAGACTTAACCACCAAAGGCACCAGCTGTCTTACTGTTGGTATCCACTCCGGCTGCCCAGGAGGGGGAGGAGACGACGGGGGCAGGGGCGCACAAGGGGCGAGGCAGCCGGGGGTATGGGTGCAAACAGCGGGTGGGGCGGGCGGGGGGGCAGTGTTGGACAGGTTTGGGGCGGGCTGAGGGTGACGCTGGATGCTTTTGGGGGCAGGTGGGTTGCAATGTTGGAGGCAGGCAGGGGGTGGTGTTGGATGGATTTGGGGGCGGTGCGGGTGGCGAGTGGAGGGTGGCGTTGGACGGTTTTGGTGGCAGAGGCAGGCGTGGTCGCTGTTGGATGAGTTTGGGTCTGGCGGGGGGGGGCGACGTTGAGGGTTGGGTGGTGACGGTGTTGAAGTGTTTGGGGGCGAGCAGCGGAGCGTTTTTGGGGGTTGGCGGGGCGTGAGGGCTCACGTATGGTTTGGTGCTGCCTAATCACCTCAACAGGGAGTACACATTACTGAAAACTCCGAGCCCAAGAGGAAAGGCATTGAATTGATTAATTGAATCATCAATTATCTGAATGAAGTATTGCCTGCCCATCTCGTTCAGATAATCGAGGTTCCTGTGTAAACCAGCTGGATGATAACCTGGTGTTGTGTGATTGTTACCTTTACCCTGCTCGATCCTTCTGAATGGCCCCAATATTGACCCTGTTCCAGTTTAAGACCTTAATCTGTGGACCTGTCTGATCTTTCTCCATAACTATTTTAAAACAAAGACAGTTGTGGTCACTGGACCCAAAGTGCTCTCTGACTGGCACTTCAGTTACTTGCCCGACCTCAGTTTCTGAGGGGAGGTCCAGTGTTTCATCCGTCTGAGTAGAGGCGAGCCCACTACACCTTGGTTCAGGAAAGTTTCTTCGACATATTTGACAAATTCCACACCATATGATCCTTTTACACTCTGGGTGACCCAGTCAATCCAGGGGAAGTTCAAATCTCCAATCACCATTACTCTATTATTTTTATAGGTACCTGCAATCTTACTACACATTTTCTCCTCTCGTACCCGCTGGCTATTTGGGGGTCTAAAACACGATCCCAGCAGACAGACTATCCCCTTTTTGTTTCTAACTTTTAAAAATATGGCCACATTTGAGGACTGCTTAACAATATTGTCTCTAAGCACTGTTGTAATGTCCTCCATAATCAAAGGGACAACTCCCCCTCCTCACTTACTTGTCCTTCTGTCCCGCCTGTAGTTTCTTTATCCTGGAACACTGAGCTGCCAGTCCTGCCCTTCTCTCAGCCATGTTTCTGTTATGGCTATAATATCCCAGTCCCCAGAGCTAATCCATGGTCTGAAAGTGTCTGCCTTACCAGTCAGGTCTCGTGCATTGAAATTAATGCCCTTTAAACTAGAAGTCTTTTCCCTCCCTATACTGTGCCCCGGATATCCTGGATAGGAAACATGCTCTCGATGGCTGATGTATTTTCCCCCGACTAGTTGATGGCCCCTGTCTTATTCAGAGTCTCAACTCCCTGCCAAACTAATTTAAATCCTGCCCGGGTAACACTAGCAAATCTCCTTCCAGGGATACTGGTGGCCCTCTGCATCCAGTGCCATCCATCCCCTTTGTACAGTTCCCCTCTACCCCAGAATAGATCCTAATGACCCAATAACTGCAAACTCTTCCCTCTACACCAGCTCCTCAGCCACACATCCATCCGGCCTATCTTTCTATTTCTTTCCTCACTTGCACGTGGCACTTGGAGTAATCTGGAGATCAATAACGTCAATATCCTGCTTTTTTAACTTTTCACCCAACTCTCTGTACTCATTTTACAGAACGCCATCCCTTTGTCTACCTCTGTCATATGGGCCAATGTGCACAATGACCTCTAGCTGTTCCCCTTCCTCCTTCAGAATGTTCAGTAACCGCTCAGAGACACACATTACCTGGTACCGGTGAGGCAGCACACCATCCTGGGGTCTCTTCTGCAGCCATACAGTCCCCTGTCTGTCCCCCTCACAACTGAGTCTCTTATCAGTATCACAATCATTAGACAGGATCTGGAAAACAGAGACAGGGAGGAACTCCCTGCAGTCGGGTCCATATTAGGAAAGTGGGAGTATGTTAAATTGATGCAGTGAGAACACAGGGTCAGTGTGCTCCTTGAAGAGTGAATCGTAAAGGCAGCAAGTCCAGCGAATACTGATTAAGTAATAACGCGAGTCTGATAAAGAAAATACAGTGCAATAAAATCAGATGAAGCCCTTCACAAGTATAGAGATTGCAAGGAGATTGTGGAAAATGAGGGACAAACAATAGTCATGAAATATATTTGGCAGATACGATTGTGGAAAAGCCACAGGTATTTTATCAGCATCGTGAGAGTAAGAGGATTCCCAGCGAAAGAGGGAGGCCTGTTAGTAACCAAAGGGACAATCTGCGCATGGAGCCAGAGGATGTAGGTGAGGTCTTCACTGAATACTTCCCACCTGTATTCACACAGGAGAAAGGCATTGTAGCCAGGGATTTCAGTTGGGATTCTGAGGTTACAGAATATTTTAAGATCAATAAGGAGGAGGTATTAAATGTTTTCACAGGCATAAAGATGGAGAAATCCCCACTGCCCAATGAATAGTATCCCAGCCTGTTCTGGGAGATAAGGGATGAGGTTGCTGGGGCCCTGGTGGATATATTTAATACTTTGCTGGCCACTGGTGAAGTGCCGAATGACTGGAGGATCGCTCATGTGGTTCCTTTGTTCAAGAAGGGCAGCAGGGATAGACCAGGAAATTACAGAGCAGATAGTCTGACAGCACGGGGAGGGACATTATTGGAAATAATTCTGAGGGACAGATTGAATCAATAACTTGAAAGGCAGGGATCGATTAGTGATAGTCAGCATGGAATTGGAAGAACATAATGTCTGATGAAATCAGCTGAGGTTTCCTTGAAATTTCAATTGAAGATATTCATGAGGGCCATGGAGATGTTTTGTTTTACATCGAGTTCATTTAGGCCTTTGACAAGGTCCCACATGGGATCCAAGGCAAGTTGGCAAATTGGATCCAAAATTGTTGGAGGGTTGCTTTTGTGATTGAAAGTCTTTGCCCAGCGGGTGTATCACAGGGATCTGTGCAGGAACCATTACTGTTCCTTATGGGCATTAATCACTCGAATGTGAAAGCAGAAGGTATCACGAGTAGGTTTGCAGACGACATGAAAGGTAAGGGGGTGAGGGGGTGGTCTCAGGCTACAGTCTGAAGGTTGAGGCTAGGACAGAATTTCAATACAGTCATTTCAATTGACAAGGCAGGCAAGAGCACATCAGGCAATGAGGGAAACCAGATCAATTAAACTGTATTTACTTCAATGTAAAAGGCCTAACAGTTTATACAGATGCACGCATGGCATGGAAGGGAGCAGAGGACATGGGTATCACAGGAATTACAGAAACACAGCTGAGGGAGGGGCAGGACAGGCAGCGCAATGTTCCAGGGACAGATGCTACAGGAAGGACAGAAGGGGAGCTGAGAGAAGAGGGGGATTGCTTTGTTTGATCAGTGAAAACATCACTGCAGCGCTTAGAGAGGATATTCCTGGGGATTGCCCAGTGAAGCTGTATTAGTAGAACTGAGAAATACGGCTGGATGATCAGTTTGATATGCCGGTCCTACAGGCCCGCAGTCGTCAGCGGGAAATTGAGCAGCAAATATGTCAGAGATCTCAGATATCTGTAAGAATGATAGGGTTGTAATGGTCGGGGATTTTAACGTTCTAAACCTCGACTTGGACTGCCATAATGTTCACAGCTTGGATGGGAGGAATTTGTTCAGTGTATTCAAGAACGATGTTTCAGTCAGTACATAACTGTTCCGACTGGAGAAAGGGATGAAACCTGACCTCTCTTCGGGAAACAAGGGAGGCAAAGGGGTTGAAGTGTTTGGGGGTGGGGGGGGGACACTTTGGCAAAGTCACCACAATTCTATTAGTTTGAAAATAGCGATGGAAAAGGACAGGCCTGGTCCACAAGTTAACGATCAAAACTGACCTTACCCCAGTCCAGAAGTTATTGGGCAGGACTGTACAAACGTTGATTCATGGAGGCTATTTGAAAGTAAAAGGATGTCGGGCAAGTGGGATTCTTTCAAAAGAGAGATAAATTAAGGTTTCAGGGGCAGCCTATTCCTGTTAGTGTGAAGGACAATGCTGACACAAGTGGGAAATACTGGATGACTGGGGATATTGAGGTTCTGGTCAAGACAAAAGGGGGTATATGTCCTATACAACCAGCTGGATTAAGTCAATCCCTTGAAGAACATTGTGGGTGTAGTAATACTCTAAAGAGGGAAACTATGAGGACTTGAAGGGGAACTGACAGAGCTTTGACAGAGAAGGTTCAGGAAAATCCAGAGAGATTCTACAAGTAAATTAACAACAGAAGATTAACTCGAGACAAAATGTGACCCCTGAAAGATCAATGAAGCCATCCATGTGTGAACCCACAGGAAATGGGTGAGATCCGAAACAAAAATTTCAAGTCAGAACTTACTGTGGAAAACACACTGGGGAAGCAGTGAAATAAATAGTAATGTATTCAAAGAGTCCACTTTGGAGAACAGGGGGTGCTGAAGGTTTTAAAGCGCATTAAAATTAGACAACTCCCTGGGAACTAACCAAGTACATCGCAGGCCATTGGGGCAAGTTAGGGAAGAAACTTACAAAGATATTTCTATCACTGACAGCCACGGGTGGTGAGCTGGGAGCCTGGAGGGTGGCTAATGTTGTGCCAGTATTTAGGAAAGGCTGCGGGGGAAAGCCACGGACCTAAAGACCAATTAGCTTGATGTCAGTGGTGCAAAAGCTGGTGGAAGCGATCCCGCGAGACAGGAGTGACATGCATTTGGAAAGGCAATGATTGAATAGGGATAATCAGCACAGCTTTGTGCGTACAAAGGAGTGTCTCTCAAACTTGATAGAGTTTGTTGAAGAGGTGACCAAGGAGATGGATGAAGACAGAGCAGTAGACGTTGTCTATACTGACTTCAGCAAGGCCTTTGACAGGGTTTAGCCTGGTTCACTGGTTAGTAAGGTTAGATCACATGGGACCAGGGAGAGCAAGAAAAACGGGCACAAAATGGGCTTGACAGTAGGAGACAGAGGATGGTGGGAGAGGGTTGTTGTGCAGACTGGGGGCCTCTGACCAGCGGTGTGCCATAAGGATCGGTGCAGGGTCGCCACATGGACACTATTTACATAAAGCAGAATATATGAATTATTGTTAGTCAGTATTTTGATAGTAAACTACGTGTTCTAGTGGGCAGTGAATACAGTTATCAATGGTGATCTTAACCAACAGAGCCAGTGGGTCAAGAAATGAATGATGGAGCTGAATTCAGGTGTTGGATTTTGTGAAGATAACCAGGGAGGACTAACACAATTCATGGTATGGCCCTGGACAGTGTTGTCGAACAGAGAGAGTCCAAGGGGTGCAGTTAAATTGTTCCTTGGAAGTGACGTCACAGGTGGACAGGGCGGGGAAAGCGGATTAGGCCCACTTGCCCTCATGGGTCAGAGCATTGAGGACATGGGTTGGTGCATCATGGTCCGGCTGTACAATGCATTACTGGGACTCCAGTTGAAGTACTGTGTAGAATTCTGTTCCTCCTGCTTCAGGAAAAAAATTCCAAAACTGCAAATGGAGCAAAGATTGACGAAGATGTTACTGATACTGGAGGGTTTGACAGAAACAGAGAGACTAGATAAGCTGGAAAGCAACATGGGGGGAATGAGATAGAGTTGGCAGAAAAGGTTAAGGAGAATCCAAAGAGATTCTACATCATACATGTACAAAAATGCAACTAGAGAGACAATGGGCCCCTTCAAAGATCAAGAAGGCCATCCATGCCTGGAACCACGGGAGATGGGCGAGATCCTAAATGAATATTTCATGTCATAACATACTGTGGACAAAGACTAGGAAACAAAGGGAGAGAAACAATGATGTCTTGAAAAGAGTCCTCTTTACAGAAGAGGTGGTGCTGGAGATCTTAGAACACAAAGATAGAAAACGCCCGAGGTCCTGAACAAATGTATCCCACAACACTGTGGCAATGCTGCAGCGCGGACCGTGGCAGAGATATTTGTATCATTATCCTTCATATTTCCCTTGGGCGGAGGTGGCTGAGGGGTGACCTTATAAAGGTTTATAAAACCATGAGCAGTATACGTAATGTGAATAGTAAAGGTCTCTACTTCAGGGTAGGGGAATCCATAACTCGAGGTCAGAAATATGAGGTTAGAGTGGAAATACTTAAAAGCGACCAGAGGAGAACATTTCCATACAGAGAACGGTGCATGTATGGAAAGAGCGTATGGGGAAGGGGTCGAGAAAAGTAAAATTACAAAATGGAAAAGACATTTGGGCAGATATATGGAGAAGAGAAGGTTTGAAAGGATATGGACCAAACACATGCAAATGCGACTCGTTCATGAACAGTGGTCAGCATGGACTAGTTGGTTGGAGGAACCGTTTCCATTCTGCATGCCTCTGTCTCTAGTTACTGGAGGAGGAGACTATAGAGATAAGACATGGCGAAGACACTGAAGAAAGTTGCAGAGATAGGGATAATAGATTGAAATGCAGTACATTTCAAATATGGGAGGGACTATAGGGAAGGTGGAGGTTACAGGGACAGGAACTGTTATAGGAGTTACAAATTATTGAAGACACTGGTCCATGAGACATGGTATATGTACAGTGTTGGAGGGGAACACAGAACAGAAAGATCCCAGGCAGCATTCCCACTCACTCATGGGAAGCCTGCTTTCCCATCTGTTGTCCCGGTGCTCACTAAGATATCACAGGCCTGGATTGATAACTGTGATACTCCCGATACTGTCTCAGAACAAGAAAACTTACAGTCGATGTGATGATTGAGCCTGGGGTGTGTCAGTGCACTACTCCCCCTCCAGCACTGTTAGCTGATGTTTGGAGCCCTCTCGCTGCTCTCTGCACTGTTCACGGTGAGTGATCTTACCTCAGTGAAGGATTTATTGAAGGCTCCAGATGTCCCTGACCTTTGTCTCTCTACATGACCAACTATCTTCAATGTGGTGATGGACGAAACACCCAGCAGCTGGGAAGTCGATTGAGTCAGGAAATTCCTGAGTACCTACAGGAGATAGAGAAACAGACAGAATGGGAACTTAGACGAATGCAGTGAGGGTTACGCATGGATAATAGTACTGTGTCCCACAGAGATCTGGAAAATCCCAGTCTCCATCCCTGGCCAGTGCTGCTGCATCTCTCTGGAGTGCAGAATTCTGCTGGCTCGGGATCTGGAGTAGCTGCAAGAGTGAGAGATGCTGAAAGATGCAGCAATTAGACCCACACAGTAAGGGATACAACATGGAGAGAGACTGAGTGATATCGCCAGAGTGCAGGAAGGTATCAGGATCAAACAATCATGAAGAAAAAAACAGGTCTAGCTTCGTGATACACTGGTATCAGTGTTCAGGGATAAATAGCAGATATGGGCAGACAAAGGTAATGGCTTATTGATATTGTTGCTAGAGTATGTATCCCAAACCTCAGTTGATGTTCAGGAGAGGCAGGTTCGAACCACATCATCTGAAATGGTGGAATTTGAAATACATTATTTTAAAAATAGTAATTGACAATCTATAAATACCATTACTAATGTGTAATAAAACCAAACGCTTGTCATTCAGAGAAGGACATCTGCCCATCCTCACGTGGTCTGCACGACATACAGCAAAGTATTTGACTCTCACTTACCCTCTGAAATGGTCGAGCAAGCTACTCAGCGTAAGGGCAGATAGGGCTGGGCAAGAAAGACTGGTCAGCTACAGACACCCACATCCCATGCCTGATCGTAAAAAAAAATCCATTAAGGTGGGGTCCCACTGAAACTGAGCTGGGACCAGTGTCCTGGCCAATCATGTCGGTAGGTTTATGGACAGGGCTTTAAACGGACAGAGGTGAAAGTAGCCTTCCAAATCCAAATAGAAAAGATGACGCATGTGAACAGCATGGGAATGTGGCTGAAGACAAGCAGAAAGGAACAGGAAGGGACACATTTTCACTAAAACTATACATCAGTGAATCGATTTGTGACAGGAAATTGTGGGAAAGAGTAAATTATGTTTTTTTTTGCAATGGACAAAGTCTCTGCAGCAAGGTAGACTGATATGTGACACAGAGATAAAAGAGATTTAGACACCAGTGAGACATGGTTACAGGACAAACAACAGTTGGAACATAAATATTCAATTGTTCACAACCTTGCTGAAACTCAGGCAAAATGGGTAACGCTAACAATAATGGAGAACAAAGAGGTTATAGAGAAAGCATTTTGCCTCAGATCATGAAGTGGAGTCAATCTGAATGTACGTTCTGGCTACTACTTGCTAAGGTCACAAGCAGCAGAACAGTTTTCGGCCACTAAACAACATTTCATTGCTCATCATTGCATTAAAGAGGAACTCACTGGAATTTTTAGTAAAGGCATTGTGATAATTTAGTGAAACTTCAATATTCGTATAACCTTGGCAATCACACTGACAAGAGTGATATTGGAAGAGGAGATTGTAGAATGTTTTTCATTCTTTCTTTGAATATCACATTGTGCAACTGGCTAGGGACGTAACTATCTGAGAGTGACCGTTGTGTCATGAAAATAAGTGAATGAGTAATGTCACCTGGAGAGATCCTCTGGGAAATGGTGATAAAGTGCAGTTTAAAGTAATATAAAGTTTTAAAGTGAAGCACAGAAAGGACAAGCTACACCTAGAAACAAAAATATCCAATTACATGAGTTTGAGAGGAGAACTGACCAAGGTAAACAGGATAAACAGACTGAAACATGTGTCTGTAAATGAACAGTGGAAAACATTTGAAGGGACAGTGTAAAACACTCAACAAAAAGATATTCCATTGAAACAGACATAAACTCAGCAAGAAATTCCCACCGGTCCGTCACTCAGGACAAAATGGATCATATCAGATTATGAGGCTTAGACGATTACCACAAAGTAATTAAAATCCTGAAATGAGAGAGAGTATAAGCAGTAAGTGATAAAGGGATTGAAAAGGGTCTGCTGTTAGGGTGGAGGGCAATAGGAAGAGGAATCTTTGTCAGGGTTTAATGACACGATAGGAACAGGGAGAGGTGAAGTTGCCGGAGGTGGTGAGAGTATTACAGAGAGTGGTCCTGGCCTGAATGGTGTTAAAAAGCCAGTACGGATTGCTGCAGCTGGAGAGGTTTGCTGAGGTAGGGAGAGACACATGTATTTTTATATATTCATTCATGGAATGAGGGTGTCACTGATTGGAACAACATTCTTTGCCCCACTGCTAATTACCCAGAGGGCAGATTAGCGTCAGCCATATTGCTGAGGATCTGGATTCACATGTAGGCCATATTAGGTTGGAATGTCAGATGTCCTTCCCTAAAGGAGCTAAGGGAACCTGATGAGTTCTTCCGACTGATCAACAATACTTTTATAGAGGCTGCACCAATGTCTTGTACAGCCACAACATGAGATCCCAACTCCTACTCTCAATGTTTTGCCCAATGAAGGTTACCTTTCCAAACTCCTGCTTCACCAGCCTGTCTACCAGTGTCGTCACTCTCAAGGAGTTGTGTATCTGCATCCCTGGGTCACTGACTGACAACACTACACAGGGCCCGAACATTAACTGTACAGTCCCAACCAGGTTTGTTTCACCAAAATGGAACACTTCACCTTTATCTCATGGAACTCTATTCTTCAGCCCAGTATCCCAGCAGTTCTGTTGTTTCATAAATAAACTTCTTCACTGTCCAACTTACCATCAATTTCAGTTTCACCCAAAAAACGTACTTACCAGGAAACCAATATTCCCATCCAAACCATTTATCCAAATGAAAAACAACAGTGGACCCACTGCACCGCTGGTCACATGCCTCCATTCAGAAAGACAACATGTCTCCCACCACCCTCTGTCTCCTACCATCAAGCGAACTTTGTATTCAGTTTCCTCGCTCCTCCGGAATGCCATATCCTTTTACAATGTTCTGGGCTTATGACTCAGTTTACCACATAGAACGGAGAACACAGAACAGTACAGTACAATGCCTTTCGGCCATGATGCCATGCCAACCTTTTATCCGTCCGTAAGATCAAAGTAACCTACATACCCTTCATTTTACTGCGATCCATGTGCCTATCCAAGAGTCTATGAAATGTCCCTCATGTATATGACTCTCCTACCACTACTGGCAGTGAATTCCAACCAGGCAGCACTCTTTGTAAAGAACCTATCTCTGAAATTTCTCCTTACCCATCCACCAATCACCTTAAAATTATTTATGCCCACTGCCAATAGCCATTTATGCCATGGTATAACAAAGTCTTTCACTATTCACTCTATCTATGTCTCACATCATCTTGTTCACCTTTACCAAGTCGCCCCGCACCCTTCTTCACTTCAATGACAAAAGGATTACTTCCTTGAACCTTTCTTCCAAGGACATGCTCTCCAGCCTGTGCTGGAGTGCATGTCTTTGGAAGAAAGGTTCTGGTAAATCTTCTATTATCCCTCCCCAAAGCTTCCACTGCCTTCCTGTAATGAGGGGACCAGAACTGAACACAATATTCCAAGTGGGGACTAACCAGGGCTCTATAGAGCTGCAGCATAACCTCACAGCTTGAAAACCCAATCACCCAGTAATTGAAAGGCAACACAACATATTCCTTCTTTACAGCCCTATCAGTTTGGGTGGCAAATTTGAGGGATCAATGGACGTGCAACTCAAGATCTCTCTGTTCCACAACACTACCAAGTATTCTGCCTTTAACCCTGTATTCTGCATTCAATCTTGACCTTCCAAAATGAATCATTTCACACTTTTCCAGATTGAACTCCATCTGCCACTTCTCAGACCAGCTCCGCATCCTGACAATATCCAGCTGCATCCTACAACAGCCCTCAACACTATCTACCATTCCACCAACCTCCATGTCATTGGCAAAATTGCTAACCCATTCTTCCACAACCACATCCAAGATTCACCTAATCAGCACATCTTTGGACGATGGATGGAAACTGGAGCTCCTGGAGGAACCCCACGCAGACATGGGGAGAATGTGTAAACTCTACACAGTCGCCCGGGACTGGAATCGAAATCGGGTCCAGGGTGCTAGAAGGCAGCCGTGCTAACAACTGAGCCATCATGCTGCCCCCATATAACCCTATAGAGGTCTAACGATCCTAGCGTCCTCAACCTTATGTAAGCGTCGTTCTTCCTCTTGACTAGATGGACTACATCCCTTGGAATCTTGTCAAATGCTTTGCTGAAGTCCATGGAGACAACATTGACTGCTCTGCCCTCATCTATCTCTGTGCCACCTCCTCGAAGAGTCAATCAGGTTGGTGAAACATAGTTTACCACTCACAAAGCCATGCTGATTATCTCTAATCAGCCCTTGCATTTCCAAATATATGTCGCTCCTTTCTCTCAGAATCTCCTCCCCCATCACTGGGCTCACGGGGCTGTAATTTCCTGGCTATTCCCTGCAACACTTAAGTGATGGAACAGCATGAGCCGCCCTCCAGTCTTCCGACATCTCACTGTGTCTGTTGATAATATAAATATCTCTGTTAGGGACACTGCAATCGCTTCCCGAGCTTCCCACAATATTCTCGGATCGACCTAATGCTCTACTTAGGATTGATCTACCTTTACTTCTTTTAATATTCCTGCATTTTCTTTTCTCTGTTGAGGATCCTTTCCAAGACATCGCAATTTATTTCAGAAAGTTCCCAAGCTTCCATGTCTTTCTCCACAATAAATACGGACAAGAATTTTTATTTTGGTTTAAGATCTCAACTATCTCTTCTGGTTCCACAAATAGGCGACCTTATTGATCTTTAAGGGGCCCTATTCTCTACCAAGTTATCCTTTAGCCCTAATCGAAGCTTGCACAAAGGCATCTGAAAATTCAAATAAACCATATCCACCATTCCATCACCACCCCCCACCCACCAACTCCCACAACACCCTTATCTATTCTGGAAACAAATAAAATCCAACAGCCTCAGCAACAAATTCTCTTTTATAAAATATGTTTCTCAGGGTCCAGTTATGTTTTGTTGTTATGTCGTTTCTCACTCATTTCAGCATGCTCCTAACTTACTGTCAGGCGAACAGTATTTGTTTTTAGACTGGAAACATAAAGGGTTGTGGGAGTTCTTGTTTATTAATCAGAAAAAAAGTAGCTTACAGGGTCATGAAGTAATAGAGAAGGCAAAACAAATGCTGTCATTTATTACAAAGTGAATAGAGGATAAATATAGGGAGATCTTACTAAAACGATGCATGGTACATGTCAGACTACACCTAGAATATTATGAACAGTGTGAATGCCCGAAGGAAAGACGTTCTTGTATCAGAGGCAGGCCAGAGAAGTTTCACTCGGCTGATATTGGGAATGGAGGGATTTTATAATAAGAAGAGGTGGTGTAGATTGAGAATGAACCCATTGAAGTCGAGAAAAATGAGAGAGAAACTGAATGAAACATGCAAGATTCTGAAGTGCCTTGATCGGTTAAATACTGGGAATATAGGAAATAGAACAGTGCAGCACAGCAATAGGCCCTTCGGTCCACCATGATGCTACTCTCAACTCATACCATCCATATGTACATGGTCCATGTCCCTCTATTCTCTGCCCGTTCATGTTTCTGTCTAAATGCCACTTCAAAACTTTACTCACATTTCTGTTTCTATGACCTCGCTTGGCACCTTCTTCAGGGCTTATGCCCGAAACGTCGATTCTCCTTCTCCTTGTATGCTGCCTGTCCTGCTGCGCTTTTCCAGCAACACATTTTTCAGCATCATCTCACACTTGTCCAGATTAAACTCAATTTGCCATTTCTCTGCACGTCTTTCCAACTGATCTTTAACTTCCTGCAACGTTGGATCTCCTTCCTCATTAACCCCAACTCCATCAATTTTCATGTCATCCGCAATTATATTTGTCACTAACTTTCATTTCATTTGTGTGAGAATCTGTAACCAGGGGGCAGAAAATCCCAGCAACGGCTCACCCATTTAAGATGGAGTTGAGGAGGAATGTATTCACTCAGAGGGTAGGGACTCTGTGGGAATTCCTGCCTGCAGGGTGCTGCCGAGGCTAGCTCATTAAGAATATTTATTCCAGAGATGGTTAGACTTTAATGAATCAGGGAAACAAGGGTTTTGCGGAAAAAGCAGGAAAGTAGAGTTGAAGATCATCAGGTAAGCCATGATCTGATTGACGGGCAGGGAATACTCAATGGTCAAATGGCCTAATTCCGATCCGACATCTCAACTCAGTATCTCCATTATAACATTACGGATCTCTGCTCACAAAACTCCTTGAACATGTGATTATTAGATATTTATTATTCCACAGCATTCGATCTACAATAGACAATTTGATGGCTCCTTGATATGTTGTTATGGAAAACCATCTCGTATACAATCCAGGATTCCATCCATTCCAGCCCTGATACTCATTAGTTATCCAGTCGCTCTGGAGACCACTGTCACACATAGTTCCTGTCCTGCCCTTGCTGCAATTACATTCAGTATCTTGACCATAGCCATATTGACATTCCCATCACTACCTGGTGCCTACAAATGAATTCCAGCTAATTGTTGCTGCTGCTTGTTTATTCTCAGCTCCACCCAAATAGACTCCAAATTTTGATCTTCAGATCCACATGACTGTCTTATTAATGCATTAAACTCATCATTTATTTACAACTTGGTGGCTGTTTGCATGTCCTGCCTTGATCCCAACAATCTTTCAATATTCCCTTCCCAGCGATGGCCTTCCGTAGCTTTATCTCCGGAATGACGGTTCCAGTTCCATCATATCTGTTCACTGTCATTCTAGCTGCCTTATGGCGAATGCAGGGAGTCATTCCTCAGTAGTGGGGGATTGAACAGATGGGTAGAGGTTAGAGAGATAGGAAGGCTTAAAGGGGCTTGAGGATGTTAGAGTTAAACAGAGTTACATCTGGTCAAGAATGTCAGTGGGACAAACGGGTTTGGAGATTGGAGGAATTTGCAGAGATAGAGAGAGCTGGATTAGATTCTGGAGATAGGGATAGGGATGGATGTAGGGAGAGGCAGGCAGTCTGAGAGGCACAGGCAGAGGGGTGTTTCAGGGACAAGTGTATTGTACATACTAACAAAGATATGGAAGGTTGTAGTGACGGAAGAAATTTACTGTTATAAGGCGGCTTCCAGATTCTGAAGGCTGCATAGATATGAAGGCAATGGAGAATGCCAGGTTACTGGGTTGTGGAGAGTTAGACAAATGGGAAGGATTGCACAAACTGAAAGAGGTTCCTATAGTCAGGAGGGTTGGGGGGGAGGGGGAGGTTTAAATAGATTAAGATTGAAGAATTGGTGAAGGGTAAGGAGGTTACAGATGGATGTAGGGAATGGATGAGCTGACATTGAAAGTGAGTCTTATGGGAACTGGAGAGTCACAAAGATTGGGGTTGGTGCTAAGATCGGGAAATCTGCAGGGACTTCAAGGGATTACCCAACAAGTGAAGATTAAAGGGGCTCCGTAGATTGGGGTGTTGTCAGGACTGGAAGAGGTTACACGGATAGAGAGGGCTTTAAGGGCTGGAGATGTTTATGGAGATAGTGGCGGGGATGAAGCAGTTAGCACAGACATGAAAACTTTTAGGAGAGGACTAAGATACACTGGCTTTAGTTAGTCAAGAATGGGAAGCTTAATGAGACTGGAGGAGCGAGGACAGTTACAGACAGCAGTGATGGCAGCACATGTTAACGGATTATAGAGAGACTTGCAGATGAGAGAGTGTGTGGGCTTCAGATTCTGACAGCCGTTATACGAAGTGGAGTAGCCTTAGAAAATGGTGAATTTGCAACTATAGAAGATACTGAAGGGACTGGAAGTGGTAAAAGATGTAGGGAGGGTTGTGGAAGCAGTTGGTGGTTAGAGATAGGGAGCATTGCAGAGACTGCAGGGGATCATACAGACAGGGGGATTTCTAAGAGCAGGGGAAAGTAACAGAAATAGAGGGTTCAGCAACCAGGAGGTTTCAAGGTGCAGGACAAAGTAACAAAGACTGGGTCAGTTGTAGGGATTGGAGGAGCATAGAAAGATAGGGAGGGCTTTCGACCCTGTAGGATAGTATGTTACAGAGAAGGGGGATGTTTTACAACTAAAGGGCGTTAGAAAGATCAGGAGGATTTGAGGTTACTAGAGAGTGCTTAACTGTATAGTTTCTCCAGAGATAGGGAGAGATGTGGGCTGGAACAGGTGACATAGAGAGGACGGGTTTTAAGAATAAGGAGGACTTTTCAGAGAAACGGAAGGATGTAGTGAGGGAACATGGTGAGAGTCACAGTGACAATTACGGCAGCTCATGCAGGCAACAGAAATAAATAGTGTAGTGATAAGGGGTGCACATTAAAAAAAAGATTTGTAGTGACTGAAGAGATTACATGCACAGCGAAGGGAGGAAGGACTACTAGAGTTTACAGAGATTGAGTCTAGTTGAGAGAGGAAGAGTTTATTGGCATCATTAGGATGGTAGTGACGAAATTCCATGATAGGGACAGGAAAACTTGATGGTATCCACAGCCTTGGAGGACTCCTTGTGAGATTTCACAGATAGTGAGATTCTCAAGTCGGAGCCTGACATAGTTACAAAGACAGGGAGGTATTTCAGGTCTGGAAGGGATTAAATAGATCTGGACAACTCAGTGGACTGAATAATTTATCACGGATAAGGAAGAGTTGGAGGAGGTGGAGAAGTTTAGATGAGATTAGATTAGATTACTTACAGTGTGGAAACAGGCCCTTCGGCCCAACAAGTCCACACCGACCCGCTGAAGCGCAACCCACCCATACCCCTACATTTACCACCCAGATAGAGACGGATGGAGAGGTTAAAGGCAAATATATTGACATGGAGTCTGGTATTGGTAGAAGGAGCATACAGGGATAGACAGGACTGTCGGGGTTTACAGGGATGAAGGAATTTAGTATCCACTGGAGAAGTTGAGGGATTAGGGTGTTAGGGGTGAGAGAACCTGACAGAGACAGGGAGCATGGTGTGGTTTATAGAGGAGATTCCAAACAGAGGAAGGAATATCGGGACTGGAGGATATTACAGAGATCACTAATACAGCATGGACCAGGATTGATGCCTGGAACCTCGTGTGCTGTCTCAGTGAGGACCAGTACAGCAGAGGGGAAAGCAGGACCCCCACAAGATGGTGGGATTAAAGCCTTGAATGTAGCTGTTCCTTGCCAAACATTGTAACTATTCCCTATATCTGTCAGCCACGTTTCAGTTTTGGCTGGAATATCCTAGACCCTCGAGCCAATCCATGCTCTGAGCTCATCTGCCTTCCATTCAGGCCTCGTGCGTTGTCAGTCAGCCAACCACCCACCCCCACCCCTAACCAAGGGATATTGATGTCCCTCCGGCTCAAGTCCAACCCGCCCCCCGCCTTTGACTGGTCACCTCTACCCCAGAAGAGATCCCAATGATCCATGAACTGAAAACCCTGCCCCCGACTCCTGCTCCTCAGCCACACATCCATCTGGCCTATATTTCTATTTCTATGCTCACTGTCACGGGGCACTGGGAGTAATCTGGAGATCACTACCCTCTGGGTCATCCTTTTTAACTTCTTCCCTAACGCCCGATACGCATTTCACAGGACCCTATACCTTTGCCTACCTCATGTGGGCCGATGTGGACAATGACCTCTGGCTGTTCACCCTCCCCCTTCAGAATGTTCAGTAACCGCGCAGAGACATCCTTGAACTTGATACCCCGGGAGACAGAACACCATCCTGGGGTCACTTCTGCAGCCACACAGTCTCCAGTCTGTCCCCCTGTCAACTCAGTCTCCTATACTTAGACACGACGTGGCAAACAGAGACTGGGCTGAACGACCTGCAGTTAGGGCTATATTTGGAAAGTGGAGTATGTTAAAGTGATACAGTGAGGATCCAGGGCCAGTGCGTTCATAATTTGGGAATGACAAAGGCAGCAATTCCAGGGAATACTGATCAAGTGGTATCGTGAGTTTGATAAAGAAAATACAGCGCATTAAAAACAGGTGAAGCCATTCACAAGTATAAAGAGGGCAAAGGGTCCTCAGAAATGAGGGGCACTCAATGGCCATGAAACCTCCTTGGCAAACACTATTAAGGAAAAGCTACAAGATATTTTATGACTACAATCAGAGTCAGAGGATTCCTAGCTAAAGAGTGTGGCATGTTGGAAACCAAAGGGATAATCTGTATATGGAGCCAGAGGAAGTAGGTGACGCCTTCAATTAATACTCCTCTTCTATATTCAGATAGGAGAAAGACACTGTAGCCGCATTTTCCATTGAAATGGTGAGGTTCGGGAATATGTTAAGATCAATAAGGAGGAGGTATTAAATCTTTTCACAGGCATAAAGGTGGATAAACCCCAGTACCCAATGAAATGTATCCCAGCCTATGGAAGGTAAGGAAGGAGATTGCTGGGGACCTGGTGGATATATTTAATACTTTGCTGGCCACAGGTGAAGTGCCACATGACTGGAGGATCGCTAATGTGGTTCCTTTGTTTAAGAAGGGCAGAAGGGATAGGCCAGGTAATTTCAGAGCCAATAGTCTGACAGCAGGAGAGGAAAACTATTGGAAACAATTCTGAGGGACAATTAAGGATAGTCAGCACGGATTTAGTGAAGGAAGATCCTGTCTGATGAAGTCAGCTGAGTTTTCTTTGAAATCACGATTAAAAATATTGCTGTGGGCAGTACAGATGACGTGGGTTACTTGGAGTTCACTATGGTCTTTGACAAGGTCCCACATGGAAGGCTGGTCCAACACACCCATGGGATCCAAGGCAAGTTGGCAAATTGGATCCACAATTGGTGGAGGGTTGGTTTTGTGTTTGAAGTTCTTCCACCAGTGGATATACCACAGGGATCTGTGCAGGAACCATTGCTGTTTGTATATACATTAATACCTTGAATGTGAAAGTTGAAGGTATATTTAGCAAGTTTGCAGATGACATGAAACGTGAGGGTTTTGTCCACAGTGAAGGGGATGGTCTCAGGCTACAGTCTGAAGGTTGAGGCTGGTACAGAATTTCAAGAGAGTGATTCAAATAGATAAGGCAGGCAAGAGCACAGCAGTCTTTAAGGGAAAACTGACCTATTAAACTGCTTTATTTCAACATAACAGGCCTAACAGGTAAGGAAGATGAACTTGGTGCATGGACATGGGACTGGGACACCATAGGTATGTCAGAAACACAGCTGAGGGAGGGACAGGACTTACAGCTCAATTTTCCAGGGTACAGATTCTACAGGATGGAGAGAACAGGAGGTGAGAAAGGAGGGTGATTGGAGTTTATAATCAGTGAAACATCACTGCAGTATTTAGAGAGGATATTCCTGGGGATCGCCCAGTGATGCTGTAATGGTGGAAATGAGAAATGAGAATGGGTCAATACTTTGATATGACTGCACTACAGGCCCTCAATAGTCAGCGGGAAAAGGAGCAGCAATTATGTCGGGAGATCTCAGATATCTGTAAGAAGGATAAGGTTGCAATTGTTGGGGATTTTAACTTTCTAAACCTCGAATGTGGCTGCCAGAGTGTTCAGAGCTTGGATGGGAGGGATTTGTTCGGCATGTTGAAGAAAACCATCCCAGTCAGAATCTCAATGGTCGGACTGCAGGAATGGGTAAAACCTGACCTCCCCTTGGGAAACAAGGTAGGGAAAGGGACTGAGATGTTCGTGGGATAACTCTTTGGCAAAATCACCACAATTCTATTGATTTGAAAATAGCGATGGAAAAGGACATGGCTGGTCCACAAGTTAATGATCAAAACTGGCCTTGCCTGAATCCAGAAGGGATGACTCAAGAGCTTTTAACAATTGCTTGTGGAGGCTATTTACAGGGAAATGGACGTCAGGCAGGTGGGAAGCTTTCAAAAGAGAGATAAAATGGGAGTTCAGTGCCAGCATATTCCTGTTAGTCTGAAGGTCAATGTTGATACCAGTAGGAAACACTGGATGACTGGGGCTATTGAGGTTCTGGTCAACAAAAAGGAGGCACATGTCACATATAGCCAGCTGAATTAAAGGAATCTATTGTGGAACATTGTAGCTGGAGTAATACACTAATGTGGGAAATCAGGAGGGTACAAAGGGGACGACAGAAAGCTCTTGCAGATCAGGCGGAGGAAAATACAAGTATATTAACAACAGAAAATTAAATACGGACGGAATGTGGTTCCTTAAAGATCAATGGGGCCATCCAAGTGTGAAACCACGGAGATGGCTGAAATCCTGAATGAAAATTTCACGTATCAACTTTCGGTGGAAGTCAGGGAAATATACAGTGATGTCTTCAAAAGACTCCACATCCCAGAACAGGAGGTGCTGGAGTTTCTAAAATGCAGAAAAGGTAGACAAATCCCTGGGAACTAATCAAGTATATTCCTGAATATTGTGGGAAGCTAAGGAAGAAATTGCGTGGTCTCACAAAGAGATTTTTCTATCACTGACAACCATGGGTGATGAGCTGGAAGCCTGGAGAGTGGCTAATGTTGTGCCAGTATTTAGGAAAGGCTGTGAGGGAAAGCCAGTGACATCAACACCAATTAGCTTGATGTCAGTGATGCATGAGTTGTTCGAAGCGATTCCGCAGGACAGGAGTTACATGCATTTGCAAAGGCAAGGATTGATTATGTATCTTCAGCGCAGCTTTGGAGTGCTGTGTAAAATTCTGATCATATTGATTTAGGAAGCATTTCCTGAAACTGTGAATGGAGCAAAGATTGATGAAGATTGGGGGCAGCACGGTGGCTCAGCGGGGAGCACGGTGGCTCAGTGGTGAGCACTGCTGCCTCGCAACACCAGGGTCTCAGGTTCGATTCCAGCCTTGGGCGACTGTCTATGTGGGGTTTGCACATTCTCCCAGTTTCTGCGGGGGTTTCCTCCGGGTGGTCTGGTTTCCTCCCACAGTCCAAAGCTGTGCAGGTCAGGTAAATTGGCCATGCTAAATTTTCCACACTTGCTACGTGCATCAGTCAGAGGGAAATAGGTCTGGGTGGATTACTTTTCTGAGGGTCGTTATTGACTTGTTTGGCCGTAGGGCCTGTTTCTACACTGTAGGGAATCTAATCAATGTTACTGATACTGGAGGTTCTGACAGAATCAGAGAGGCTGGAAAGCAACATGGGGAGATGAGGTAGCTTTGGCAGAGAAGATTAAGGAGAATGTGAATAATTTTCTACAGCACACAAGTACAAAAAACCAACTGGAGAGACAAAACAGGGCCCCTCAAAGATCAGTGAGGCAACCCAAGTGTGGATCCACAGGAGATGGGGAAGATCCTAAATGAGCATTTCGTGTCAGAACGTACTGTGGACAGATATTGGATGCAAAGGGAAAGAAACAGTGATGGCTTGTAAAGAGTCCCCATTACAGAAGAGGTGGTGATGGAGGTCTTAGAACACAATGGTAGAGAAAGTCCCAGGTCCTGGACAAGTGTATGCCAAAATATTGTTGCAAAGTAGTGGCAGAGTCACAAGCAGGGATGTTTGTATCATTATCCTTCGTATTTCCACTGGGCCTAGGTGGCTGAGGGGTGACCTTATAAAGGCTTATAAAACCATGAAGGGTACAAGTAAGTTGATTAACCCATGTCTTTACCCCAGGGCAGTGGAGTCCATAAATGGATGGGATTGAAGTGCAGGAGGAGGAGGTGTTAGCCATTCTGGAAAGTGTGAAAATAGGTCTGTCCCCTGGGCCGGATGGGATTAATCCTCGGATTCTCTGCGAAGCCAGGAATGAGACTGCTGAGGCTTTGGCTTAGATCCTTATGCCGTCATTGTCTACAGAGATAGTGCCAGAAGGCTGAAGGATAACAAATGTTGTCACCTTGTCCAAGAAGAAAGCAGAGAAAACCCTGGTAATTATATAGCTGTGAGCTCTTCTTCAATTCTGGGTAAAGTGTTGGAAAGGCTTGCAAGGGATAGGATTTATAATCATCTGGAGATGAATAAGTTTAGTAAACACGGTTTAGCGAAGAGTAGGCTGTGCCTCACAAACGTTATTGAGTTCTTTAAGAAGGTGGATGAGAGTAAAGCATTTGATGTGGTGTATATGGACAATAGTAAGGCATGTGTTAAGGTTCCCCACGGTAGGCTATTGCATACAATACGGTGAAATGGGATTGAGGGTGATTGTGCAGTTTGGATCAAAAATTAGCTCGCTGAAAGAAGACAGAGAGTAGTGTTTCATGGGGAACACTCATCCTGGAGTTTAGTTACTAGTTGGTTACGCCAGAATCTGTTTTGGGTTTAATTTTGCTTGTCATTTAAATAAATGACCTGGATGAGGGCATTGAAGGATGGGTTAGTAAAGTAGACACTCAAGTCAGTAAAGTTATGAATAGTGATGAAGGATGCTGTGGGTTACAGAGAGGCATAGATATGCTGCAGAGCAGGACTGACAGTTCACAAATGGAGTTTAATGTGGAAAAAGGTGATGCCATTCATTTTGAAAGGAGTAACAGGAATACAGAGTACTTGGCTAGTAGTAAGATTCTTGGTAGTGTAGATGAACAAAGAGAAATCTGTGTACATGTACATAGATCATTGAAAGTTGCCCCCCAGGCTGACAGGGTTGTTTCGAAGGAATTCAGTGTGTGAGCTTTTATTGGTACAGGGAATACGTTTCGGAACCGTGAGATCCTGCTGAAGCTGGACAAAACTCTGGTGCGGCCGCATTTGGAGCGTTGTGTACAGTTTAGGTCACCACATTACAGGAAGGATGTGGAAGTTTTGCAAATGGTTCAGAGAAGATTTACTCGGATGTCATCTGGTATGGAGGAGTGTCTTAGAAGAAAGGTTGAGGAACTTGAAGCTGTTTTCGTTCAAGAGAAGACGTTTTCATGTCTATTAACTGAGACAAATAAGTTAATCAGAGGGTTAGATGGGTAGGGCAATGAGAACTTTTCCCTCGAATGGCGATGCCTAGCATGAGGGGAGATAGCTTTAAATTGATGGGTGATAGGACAGATGCCAGAGGTAGTTTCTTCTCTCAGAGTGGTAGGGGCATGGAACGCACTGCCTGCAACAGCAGTGGACTCGCCAACTTTAAGGGCATTTAAATTGTCATTGGATAGAATTGGAATAGTGTTGGTTAGATGGGCTTCAGATTGGTTCCACAGGTTGGCGCGTCATCGAGGGCAGAAGGACCTGGACTGCACTGTCATGTTCTATGTTTTGGAGGGCATGAATAAGAGGTGAGAGAGGAAAGACTTAAAAGGGATTGTTTATACAGGGGATGGTGCAGGGATGGAACGAGCTTCCAGGAGAATTGGTAGTGAAAAATACAATCACAACATGTAAAAGACATTTGTGCAGGTACATGGAGAGGAGACGGTTTGAAGGGATATGTGGCAAATGCAGCAAAACGCGACACATTCAAGGACTCTGATCAGCATGGACTGGTTAGATCGAAGGAACCATTTCTGTGCTTCATGAGTCTGTCTCCAGTTATTGGAGGACGAGACTACTGAGATAAGGCATGTTGTAGACACTGAAGCAAGTTACAGACATAGGGATGACAGAATGGAAAGCGGTAAATTTCAAACATGTCGAGGAACTATAAGAAGGGGAGGAGTTTAAGAGATAATACTTGTTGTAGGAATTAAAAATTATTGAAGAAATTGGTCCACAAGACATGCCGTAGATACAGTGTTGCAGAGCAGTAAGTCTTAGCACTTGGTAGTAAGTCTGTACTCTGCTCCCCCGCCAGCACTACATCTGTGTCATGTCTTGTTAGACGATGTATGGAGCCCTCTCATTGCTCTCTGCTGTGCACTGTGAGTGATATCACCAGACTGCTGGAAAATGTCAGGGTCACACTATTGTGTCGGATGAACGGGTTTAACTTCATGATGCACTGGTGTAACTCGTCAGGGATGCATATATCCAAAACCTCAGCTAATATTCAGTGGAGCCGGGTTTGTATCCCACCATCAGAAATGGTGGAATTTGAAATCAATAACTCTAAAAATAGTAATTACCATTTCATAAATATGTATGAAACTTTTGCTGATGTCAAAAAACCTAAACATTTGTCCTTGAGAGAAGGACATCTGCCCATCCTCAAGTGGTCTGCACGACATACCCACAGCAAAGTGTTTGCCTCTCAATGACCTTCTGAAATGGCTGAGTAAGTTACTCAGCTCAAGGGAAGCTAGGGATGGGCAAGAAAGGTTGGTCAGCCAGAGGCACCCACATCCCATACCTGATTTACAAAATAATCCATTAGGATGGTCTCACTGGAAATGTGCTGGGACCAGGGTCCTGGCCGATCATGTCGGTAGGTTTATGGACAGGGCTTTAATCTGACAAAGAGGATGCAGGGGCAGGGTACAGGTGAAAGGAGCTTTCAAAATACAAAGAGAAAAGGTGAAGCATCAGAACAGCATGAGGATGTGGCTGAAGACAAGCAGAAAGGAACAGGAAGGGACAGAGTTTAACTAAAACTGTACATCAGTGAATTGGTTTGTGACAGGAAATTGTGGGAAAGAGTAAATTATGTTTTGTTTTAGAATGGACAAAGGTTCTACCCTTTCATCATTTATCTATGTATAAAATCCCTTTGGATTCTCCTTAACCTTATTTGCCAAAGCTATTCCTTGTCCGCTTTTCGCTCTTAAGTACACTCCTACTACCTTTATACTCTGCTAAGGATTCATTGGATTTCTCCTAAATGTACTTGATATATGCTTCCTTCTGTTTCTTATCTAAAACATCAATTTCTCTAGTAATCTAACGTTCCCTACACCAGAAGCCTTCCCTTCGCCCTAACAGGAATACTGTATACTATCTCTGGACTCTCGTTATCTCATTTTTGAAGGCTTCCCATTTTGCAAAGATAAGGGTTTCATTCTCTCAACATCAAAACTCTCCAATTCCTGCATCTCGTGAAACTGCCGCTGAAATTAAATGAAAAAAAGGATCATTCGAATCGAAGAATTTGTTGAGGTGAGCTCTGGCCAGTCATGCTGATCTGGCGGTCACATGAGCAGCACCAGGTCAGTGTCAGACACACAGACAGAATGGGTAAATAGATTCACATATGAACTTCACATTTCCCATCCTGGGAACCTGAAGTTGTGTTCAGCCATTCTGATAAACATCTCCAAAATTAGCTCATAAAGGTTGGACAGTTGTCCAATCAAAAATAAAATCCGTCATTCAAACTGGAACATCCCTCAGTTTCCACAACCCATTCTAACTTGGTCCCATCCTGCAGGTTCTATTAATCCTGCTAATTTTAACTTCCTGCGGGATCCATGTTCCTTCCTACATTTGTACCACCCTCCAGGTTCGGCAGTCCTTCCTTACTCCGTAACACGGCTGGGACTCAATAACTCTTCCTTCCTCTGCAATGTTCCCCCGAAGGGCACTGGAGAATGGTGGAGGTTACGTAGACAGGGAGGGATATGAGGACGGGAGGGTAATGCAGATATTAGGAATATTGCAGTGGCAAAAGGAGGTTTCAGGAATTTAGACTGCTCAAGGAAGTTACAGAGCTAAGGGGGATTGTAGGGACGTGAAGATATTTCACAGTTTAGGAGTGTTGTAGTGACTGGAGGAAGTTACCAAGATTGGGAGGGTTTAAGATTGGTAGGATTTCACAGAAAACCTTGACAAGGTTATAAGCAGGATTCTTGGTAAGTGAGGAGTAACAACGGGATCTTGGGGTCCAACACATAGATCCCTCAAAGTTGTCAAACAAGTTGATAGGGGTTTTGAGAAGGTGTATGGTGTGTTTGGCTTTCAATAGCAGGGGGATTGAGTTTAAGATTCACAAAGTTATGCTGCAGCTGTATCGACCCCTGGTTAGACCACACTTGGAATATCATGTTCGCTTCTGATTGCATTAATATCGGAGAGAGGTGGAAGCTTGAGAGAGGGTGCAGAAGAGTTTTATCAGGATGCTGCCTGGACTGCAGGACAGGTTATATGAAGAAAGGCTGAGGGAGCTCGGGTTTTCTCATTGAGGATAAGAAGTCACTTGATAGAGGTGCACGAGATGATGAGACTCTGAGATAGAGTGGAGAGCCAGAGAATTATCCCATTGTGAAGATGGCTATCAGAAGGGATCATAATTTAAAGGTGATTGGGGGAAGGTTCAGGGGCGTTGTCAGAGGTAGGTTCTTTACAAAGACAGTGGTGGGTGCGTGGAATGCATTGCCAGCGGTGGTAGTACAGTCAGTTACATTAGGGATATTTAATTAACTCTTCGATAGGCACATGGATGATAGTAAAACGTAGGGTCTGTACATTATAGTTTCATCACAGAGTAGGATAAAAGGTCAGCACATCATTGAGGGCTGAAGGGCCTGTCGTGTGTTCTACTGTTCTATATAGGCCGGGTTGCAATGGCACGCAGATGTTTCAGAAAGCTGGAGAGGATAAGATCTGGAGGAAGAGACACAAATAGGGACTGTTGCTGGAAAGTCAGAGGTAACAGAGACAGCAATGGTCTGATCAGCAGCAGACGACGCATGCTCCGAGGCTTCTGGGGATGAGACGTGGTTTCACCAGGAAGGAGGATCATAAAGCCACAGGAGGTCACAGAAATGTGGAGAACCTTAGGGCCTACAGGTGCTCATGGCGATGGGGAGATTGGGAGGATTGGAACAGTTTACAGGGATAAGGATGTCGGGAGGATGGAGTGGTTTACACAGACAAAGAGTTTAGGGTGTAGGTTTGCTCGCTGAGCTGTAGTTTTGATATCCAGACGTTTCATTACCTGGCGAGGTAACATCATCAGTGGCGATCTCCAAGGGAATCGAAGCTGTTGTCTCCTGCTTTCTATTTATATCTTTCTCCGGGATGGGGTTACTGGGATTTGTGGTGATGTCATTTCCTGTTCGTTTTCTGAGGGGTTGATAGTTGGCATCTAGATGTATGTGTTTGTTAATGGCGTTGTGGTTGGAGTGCCAGTCCTCCAGGAATTCTCTGGCATGTCGTTGCTTAGCCTATCCCAAGATAGATGTGTTGTCCCACTCGAAATGGTGTTTTTTTTCATCCGTGTTTAGGGCTAAGAGGGAGAGAGGGTCTTGTCCTTTTGTGGCTAGCTGATGTTCGTGTAGCCTGGTGGCTAACGTTCTTCCTGTTTGTCCTACGTATTGTTGGTGGCAGTCCTTGCATGGAATTTTGTAGATGACGTTGGTTTTGTCCATGGGCTGTACTGGGTCTTTTAAGTTTGTTAGTTTTTGTTTGAGAGTGTTGGTGGGTTTGTGTGCTACTAGGATTCCGAGGGGTCCTAGTAGTCTGGCTGTCATTTCTGAAACCTCTTTGATATATGGTAAGGTGGTTTGTGTTTCTGGCTGTGTTTGGTCTGCTTGTTGGGATGGTTGCTAGTGTAGTTAAGTATTTGGTCAGTGTTTGTCGGTTCCCAACACACACAAACGAAGCTGTATCAGAACTCTATTCCAACGAGCCACCATACACTGCAGCACAGACGAACTTTGGAAACAGAGGAGAACCACCTATATAACGTATTCAAGAAGAACGGACACTGAAAAAATACAGTCAGCAGATTCCTCAAGAACAAACCGCGACAAGCATACTCCTACAGCTCAGCGAGCAAACCTACACCCTAAACCTCAACCTGAGCTGCAAACCTTCACAAACCTTGCAAAGACAAGGAGTGCTTTAGGAGCAGATCACAGTGACAAAGTGCATTGTACAAATATGAAAGAAGAAACAGAAATTTGCAGAGTAGTCAGACCGATAATGTTTATAGATATAGGAGGGCTAAAGTACTGGAGTTTGTTTGGATATGGAGGGTGTGGAGTCTGACCGATTTTCTGAGGGATCAGAACAGCAATTTTGGGGACAGTTTCACAGAAAAAAAGGGAGCATGAGTATGCTCCGACAGTTTGGTCAAGGGATGGGTTGTAGGGGAGGGTGACATTTACACAGATTGGGATGTCAGAGCTGGAGAAGATTATGCAGATGGGTAGATAGATGGAGAGACTGGTGGAGCTTACATTCACAGGGTGTGTGCTAGCGACAGGAGGATGTTACACAGACGGTGGGTCTTGTAGGAACTGCATCGGGAGAGCCACATACATTGGAGTGAGTTCTACAGATCGGGAATGCGGCAGGGACCTGAGAGGATTGTGGGGTCTCCAAGATCGTGTCTTTCGGACTGGAAGAGATTAGGTAGATATAGAAACCTTAAAGCCAATGTATGGAATCTTCTTTTTCCTGAGTAGAACCTCCATGTCTCCCATCAGTCAGGGATCCCTGAAACTGTCAGATTTTCCCTTCACCCTAACAGGGACATACTGACCCTGGATCCTTGAGATCACACTTTTCAAAGCCTCCCATTTGCCAGTCGTTCCTTTTTATTCGAACAGATTCACCCAGTCGATGGTAATCATGATTTGGAGATGCCGGTGTTGGGCTGTGGTGGGCAAAGTTAAAAGTCACACAACACGACATCCAGCAGGTTTGTTTGGAAGCGCTAGTTTTCGGAGCGTTGCTTCTCCATCGGTGGTTGTGGAGCACAGTCATAAGGCACAGAATATATAGCAAAAGGATTGCAGTGTCATGGAATGTAATATCAAACACATTTAGATTAAGTCTTTCATCTTTTGGAATGATCAATAGCGCTTCCAAATCTAGTTGGTCAATAAACAGATGTTGTGTGATTTTTAGCTTCGCCCAATCGACCTCTGCTAGATCCTGCCGAATAACCCCAAAACTGTCCCTGCTCCAGTTTAGCATCTTAAACTGTGGACCTGTTCAATGTTTTTCCATAACTATGGGAATTCTCTGACAGTTGTGGTCATTGGACGCAAATTACAGTCAATCCAGGGGAAATTAAAATCTCCATACAATACTTATTGTCTACATTGTTTGTACGTAACTCATTCCTAATATTATCGCCAATCTCTCAATACATCTGCTTCCTCTAGTATCCGCTGGCTTTTTGAGGGTCATAACACAGTCCCAACAGTTTGACCATCCCCTTTTTATTTATAGCTTCCAAACATGTGGCCTCATTTGATGACCGTTAAGAGTATCCTCTCTAAAAACGGTTATTATGTACTCCTTTATCAAAAGGACAGCTTCCCTTCCTCACTTCCGTGTCCTGTCACGCCTGTAGCCTCTGTACCCTGCAACACTGAGCTGCCAGTCCTGCCCTTCTCTCAGTCATGTTCCTGTTATGACTATAATATCCCTGCCCCAGAGCCATTCCATGCTCTGAGCTTGTCTGCCTTGCCAGTCAGGTCTCGTGTGTTGAAATAAATGCTCGTTGAACCAGAAATCTTTTCCCTCCCTTGACTGTACCCCTGGATATCCTGAATAGGAAACTTGGTCTTGGTGGCTGATGTATCTTCCCCTGAATGGTCAATGGTCCCTCTCATATTCAGAGTCCCAAACTCCTGCCAAACTAGTTTAGACCCTTCCAGGGTAACACTAATAAATCTCCCTCCAGGGATATTTGTGCCCCTCTGGTTCAAGTCCAACCCATCCCACTTTTACATGTCACCTCTACACCAGAAGAGTTCCCAATGATCCAAGAACTGAAAACCCTGTCCCATCCACCGGCTCCTCAGCCAAACATCCATCTGGCCTAACTTTCTATGTCGATCCTCACTCGCAAGGGGCATTGGGAGTAATCCAGAGATCACTACCCTTGAGGTACATTTTTTAAAATTCTTATTGAAACACCTGTACTAATTTCACAGGACACCATCCCTTTGTCTATCTTGGTGAATCGTACAAATGTGCACAATGGCCTCTGGCTGTTTACCCACTCCGTTCCGAATGTTCTGCAACTGTTCAGAGACATCCTTGACCCTGGCACACAGGAGGCAACACACCATCCTGGGGTCTCTTCTGCAGCCACACTGCCTCCTGTCAGTCTCCCTCAGAGAGGTAAAAAGATGACTGCAGATGCTATAAACCAGATTCTGGGCTAGTGGTGCTGGAAGAGCACAGCAGTTCAGGCAGCATCCAAGTCGCAAAAGCCCTTCATCAGGAATAAAGGCACTGAGCCTGAAGCGTGGAGAGACAAACTAGAGGAGGGTGGGGGTGGGGTGAAAGTAGCATAGAGTACAATGGGTGAGTGGGAGAGGGGATGAAGGTGATAGGTCAAGGAGGAGAGGGTGGAGTGGATAGGTGGAAAAGAAGATAGGCAGGTAGGACAAGTCCGGACAAGTTATGGGGACAGTTACTGAGCTGGATGTTTAGAACTAGGGTGAGGTGGGGGAAGGGGAAATGAGGAAACTGTTGAAGTCCACATTGATGTCCTGGGGTTGAAGTGTTCCGAGGCGGAAGATTTCGAAGCTACTTGGATGCTGCCTGAACTGCTGCGCTCTTCCAGCACCACTAATCCAGAATCTGGTTTCCAGCATCTGCAGTCATTGTTTTTACCTCGTTGATTTTAACCTTTCTCCGAATCCTTTTGCAAGGATGCCTGCCTTGAAGAAGTTTTCCTCCTCTCTCTACAAGAATCTCAGGGAGTCCCTCTCCCACTGCAACTCCCAGGTCATTTCGTCTGCCCTGAAGCTCTTCAACCATGTCGTGAAACAAACTCGCTACCACAGCCACATTTGCTTCCTCAGTGCCTGCCTGCGTAACCAACTCATCCCAAACGGACTCTGGACTACCTTTAAACAAGCAGAGTTCGGACCCGAACAGGACAAACAGTACAGACTACAGATTCAAAAACACCAGCAACGGTTCTCCTTCAAGATCCTCCCCTCCACACTTGCAGCAATGTGCAGGCACCTAACCGCTCTACAGTCAGCCCTGCCTCAGCTGAGGGCCACACTCTCTCAGAATTGCAAAGGGCCCACTCTGCACAACATCCTCAGGAGAATTCATACTCGCAACAAACAGTATTTCAATTCCATCTCAAACATCAAAAACTGTAAGTACAACAAACTTTTATCCACACACCTCCATAACCAGCGCTCCTCAAGCATTCCAGAAGATTCCCCTGACTTTGGAACCTATTCCACCATTAGCCATGCGGCTGATGCAACTGCCACACCCACGCTGATTGATGATGTCACTTCCGCCCCCAAGATGGCGGCTCCCACAACCACTTCCACCCCTCACAATTCCTCATGCATCACACCTGACATCACTTCTGCCCTTCACATCATCGCTGATGCCACATACTCAGTGATTTCCGCCATCCCTACTGTCGTTGTCACCACCACGTCCACCCCCACCAGTGCCACTCACCTGCATTCTGCTGACATGCCCCCCACAGACCCCACTGTCACTATCCCCACCCCCAGAACACCAAGGGGATCACTACCCAGCTCATGACTCCACCCTCATTCCCCCCACCATCGCACCCACTCCAGTTATAGGTTCCACACCCACACCAGATCCCAGCTCCCAGCCCTGTCGAGTTTTCACCATCCCCCCACACCTCCTCCTCACTGAGGACGAACGATCAGTCCTCAGCAAATGACTCACCTTCATCCCCCTCCGTCCACGCATCAATGAATTTAATACACACTGTGATGTCAAACAATTCTTCCGTCGCCTCCGCCTCCGAGCTTACTTTCACAATCAGGACTCCCGCCCACCTTCTGAGGACCCCTTCGCCCACCTCCAACAGACTGCATCCACCTGGACACCCCGCGCTGGCCTATTACCTGCCCTCGACCTCTTTATTTCCAACTGCCACTGGACATTAACCACCTCAACCTGTCGACCCCCCTCTCCCACTCCAACCTCTCACCCTCACAACGCGCAGCCCTCCAATCCCTCTGCTCCAATCCCAACCTCACCATCAAGCCAGTGGATAAAGGGGGCGCAGTGGTAGTCTGGAGTACTGACCTCTACACCGCTGAAGCCAAACGTCAACTCTAGGACACCTCTTCCGACTGCCCCGTCGACCATGACCCCACCCCCCCATCACCAAACCATCATCTCCGATACCATACAGAACCTCATCACCTCAGGAGATCTCCCAGCCACAGCTTCCAACCTCATAATCCGGGAACCGCGCTCTGCCCGGTTATACCTCCTTCCCAAGATCCACAAGCCTGACCACCCTGGCTGACCCATTGTCTCAGCATGCTCCTGCCCCACTGAACTCACCTCTACCTACCTCGACACTTTCCTTTCCCCCCAGTCCAGGAACTCCCCACATACGTTCGAGACACCACCCACGCCCTCCACCTCCTCCAAGAATACCGTTTCCCTGGCGCGAACGCCTCATCTTCATCATGGATATCCAATTCCTCTCCACCTCCATCCGCCATGACTAGGGTCTCCAAGCCCTCCGTTTATTCCTCTCCAGACGTCCCCAACAGTCCCCTTCCACCGACACTCTCATTCGTTTGGCCAAACTGGGCATCACCCTTAACAATTTCTCCTTTGAATCCTCCCACTTCCTCCAGACCAAAGGCGTAGCCATGGGCACACGTATGGGCCCCAGCTATGCCTGTCTCTTTGTTGGCTACGTCGAACAGTTGATCTTCAATAGTTACACCAGCACCACTCCCCACCTCTTCCTCCGCTACATTGATGACTGCATTGGAGCCACCTCATGCTCCCGCAAGGAGGTTGAGCAATTCATCAACTTCACCAACACATTCCACACTGACCTTAAATTTACCTGGACCATCTCTGACACGTCCCTCCCCTTTCTGGACCTCTCCATCTCCATTAATGACGACCGACTTGACACTGACATTTTTTTTACAAACCTACTGACTCCCACAGCTACCTGTATTACACCTCTTCCCACCCTACCTCTTGCAAAACTGCCATCCCATATTCCCAATTCCTCCACCTCCGCCGGATCTGCTCCAAGGAGGACCAGTTCCACCACAGAACACACCAGATGGCCTCCTTCTTTAGAGACCGCAATTTCCCTTCCCACGTGGTTAAAGATGCCCTCCAACGCATCTCGTCTGCATCCCGCACCTCTGCCCTCAGACCCCACCCCTCCAACCATAACAAGGACAGAACGGCCCTGGTGCTCACCTTCCACCCTACAAACTTTCGCATAAAGCAAATCATCCGCCAACATTTCCACCACCTCCAAACAGACCCCACTACCAAGGATATATTTCCCTCCCCACCCCTTTCCGCCTTCCGCAAAGACCGTTCCCTCCGCGACTACCTGGTCAGGTCCACGCCCCCCTACAACCCACCCTCCCATTCTGGCACTTTCCCCTGCCACCGCAGGAACTGTAAAACCTGTGCCCACACCTCCTCCCTCACCTCTATCCAAGGCCCGAAAGGAGCCTTCCACATCCATCAAAGTTTTACTTGCACATCCACTAATATAATTTATTGTATCCGTTGCTCCCAATGCGGTCTCCTCTACACTGGGGAGACTGGGCGCCTCCTCGCAGAGCGCCTTAGGGAACATCTCCAGGACACCCGCACCAATCAACCACACCGCCCCGTGGCCCAACATTTCAACTCCCCCTCCCACTCTGCCGAGGACATGGAGGTCCTGGGACGCCTTCAACGGCGCTCCCTCACAACCAGACGCCTGGAGGAAGAACGCCTCATCTTCCGCCTCGGAACACTTCAACCCCAGGGCATTAATGTGGACTTCAACAGCTTCCTCATTTCCCCTTCCCCCACCTCACCCTAGTTCTAAACTTCCAGGTCAGTAACTTTCCCCATAACTTGTCCGGACTTGTCCTACCTGCCTATCTTCTTTTCCACCTATCCACTCCACCCTCTCCTCCTTGACCTTTCACCTTCATCCCCTCCCCCACTCACCCATTGTACTCTATGCTACTTTCTCCCCACCCCCACCCTCCTCTAGCTTATCTCTCCATGCTTCAGGCTCACTGCCTTTATTCCTGATGAAGGGCTTTTGCCCAAAACGTCGATTTCGAAGCTACATGGGTGCTGCCTGAACTGCTGTGCTCTTCCAGCACCACTAATCCAGAGTGTCCTTCAGAACTGTGTCTCCTATCAGTATCACGATCATTGGACAGGATGTGACAAACATGGGCTGGGAAGAACCATCTGCCTTTGGGTCAATTTTTGTAAAATGGGAGCATTTTAAAGTGATTGAGAAAGAAATCTGGGCCAGTGTGTTCATGCAGATGGAATGACAAAGGCAGCAAGTCCAGCAAATACTGATCAAACAATATTGTGAGTTTGATAAAGAAAATACAGTTCAATAAAACCAGGTGAAGCCCTTCACAAGTATGGAAAGTGAAAAGGGGTCCTTAAAAATGACGGTCAAACAATGGTCCCGAAATATCCTTGGCAGATATTGTTAGGGAAACGCCACAAGGTATTTTACCAGTACAGTTAGAGTAAGAGGATTACTGGGGAAAAGAGTGGGGCCTATTAGAAACCAAAGGGACAACTGTGCATGGAGCCAGAGGAAGTAGATGAGGTCTTCAATGAATACTTCCGATCTTTATTCACACAGGAGAAAGGCATTGTAGCCGGGGATTTCAGTTGGGATTGTGAGGTTCCAGAACATGTTTTGATCAATAAAGAGGAGGTATTAAATGCTTTCGCTCGTGTAAAGGTGGAGAAATCCTCAGTGTCCAATGATATGTATCCCAAGCTGCTGTGGGAGATAAGGGAGGAGGTTGCTGGGGCCCTGGCGGATATATTTAATACTTTGCTGGCCACAGGTGAAGTGCCGAATGACTGGAGGATCGCTAATGTGGTTCCTTTGTTCAAGAAGGGCAGCAGGGATAGGCCAGGTAATTAAAGAGCAGATAGTCTGACAGCAGGGGGAGGGAAATTATTGGGAACAATCCTGAGGGACAAGATGTATCAACATTTGGAAAGGCAGGAATCGATTAGGGAATGTAATCACGAATTTGGTAGAGGAAGATACAGTCTGAGGAATTCAGTTTAGCTATTTGAAATGGTGTCTAAAAATGTTGATAAGGGTTGTGCAGATGATGTGGGTTCCATGGAGTTCATTAAGGCCTTTGACAAGGGCGCACATGGAAGGCTGGCCCAAAAGGGAAGAAGCCATGGGATCCAAGGCAAGTTGGCAAATTGGATCCACAACTAGGGGATGGTTGTTTTTGTGATGAGAAGCCTTTCACCAGCGGATTTACCACAGGGATCTGTGCAGGATTCATCGCTGATTATTATGTACATTAATGAGTTGGATGTGAAAGCAGAAGGTATCATTATCAGGTATGCAGATGGCATGAAACGTGAGGGTGTTGTCCACAGTGAGTGGGGATGGTCTCAGGCTACAGTCTGAAGGTTGAGGCTGGAACGGAATTTCAAGCGAGTCATTTCAATCGACAAGGCAGGCAAGAGCACAGCAGACAATGAGGGAAAACTGATCAATTAAGCTGCATTTATATTTATGTAAACGGCCTGTCAGGGAAAGTGCATGAACTCAACGCATGCATGGGAACATGGGACTAGGACACCATAGGCATGAGAAAAACACAGCTGATGGAGGGAACGGACTGGCAGCTCAATGTTCCAGGGGACAGATGCTACACGAAGGATTAAAGGGGAGGCGTGTGAGGAGGGGGAGAGGAGGTTTAGATTCGTGAAAACATAACTGCAGCACCTTGAGAAGATATTACTGAGAATAGCCCAGTGAAGATATACGAGTAGAACTGAGAAGTAAGAATGGGTCATCAAGTTGATATGACTGTACTACAGGCCGCAGATAGTCAGCAGGAAATTGATCAGCAAATGTGTCGGGACATGCCAGAAAGCTGTAAGAATGATAGGGAATTTAACTTTCTAAACCGAGACTGAAGCTGCCAATATGTTCTGAGCTTCGATGGGAGGGATTTGTTCAGTATGTTCAATAAAACTGGATCAGTCAATATGTAAATGACCCGCCTCGAGAAAGGGGTAAAACCTGACATGCCCTTGGGAAGCAATGTAGAGAAAAGTGCTTGAGGTGTTAGTGGGTGAGAATTTTGGTAAAGTGACCACAATTCTATTAGTTTGAAAATGGCTATGGAAAATTGATAGACCTGGTCCACAAGATAAAGATCAAAATTGGCCTTGCCCTAATCCAGAAGGTATTAGTCAAGAGATTTTAAAAGTTGATATTTGGAGGCTACTTGCATGTAAAGGGACCTCAGACATATGGGAAGCATTCAAAAGGAGAGAAAATGAGAGTTCAGGGCCAGGATATTCTTGTTAGTGTGAAAGACATTTCCGACACAAGTAGGAAACACTGAATCACTGGGACCTTTGAGGTTATAGTCAAGAAAAAAGTGGGTACGTCATTACATAGCCAGCTGGATTAAGTGAATCTCTTGAAGAACATTGCGGGTGTAGTAATACACTTAAGAGGGAAATCAGGAGGGCCCAAAGGGGACCCAAGAAAGCTTTGCCAAACAAGGTTCAGGAAAATCCATAGATGTTATACAAGAATATTCATAAAAAAAGATTAACTCGGGACAAAATGTGGTCACTTAAGGATCAGTGGCGCCATCAATGTGTGGAATCACAGGAGATGGGTGACATCTTAAACAAAAAAATCACAATACAACCTATTGTGGACAAAGGCGAGGGAAGTCAGGGAAATAAACAGTGATATCTTCAAAAGAGTCCACATTACAGAGCAGGAGGTGCTGGAGGATTTAAAATCCATAAAAACAAGACAATTTCAGGGAACTAATCAAGTTTGTCCCAGGATATTGGAGGAAGTTAGGGACAAAATTCAAAAGTCCCTCACACAGATATTTCTATCACTGATAGCCATAGCTGATGAGCTGGGAGCCTGGAGTGTGGCTAATGTTGTACCAGTATTTAGGAAAGGCTGTAAGGGAAAATCAGGGACCTAAAGACTAATTAGCTTGAATGTCAGTGGTGCAAATGCTGTTGGAAGTGATTCCAAGGGACAGGAGTTGCATGCATTTCAGAAAGTAAGGATTGATTACGGATAGGCAGCACAGCTTTGTGCATACGAATTCATGTCTCACAAATGAATTGAATTTGCTGAAGAGGTGACCAATAAAATAGACAGAATATAGGAGTCATTGTTAGTAGGTTTGCAGATAATAACATCTGTGTTTTAGTGGGCAGGGAATACAATTATCAAAGGGGCTCTTGAATAATAGGGACATTGGGACAAGGAATAAAAGATGGTGTTTAATTCAGGTGTTGGACGTTTTCAAGACAAACCAGGGAGGACAGACACAGTTAATGGCAGAGCTCTGGGCAGTGTTGTCAAATAGAGAGAGACCAAAGGGAGCAGTTACATTGTTTCTTGGATGGGGCTTCACACGTGGACAGGGTGGGGAAAGCGGATTTGGCACACATGCCCTCATGGGTCAGAGCATGAGTACCTGAGTTGGTACATCATGATACGGCTGTACAAGACATTTCTAGGTCCCCAGTTGGAGTACTGTGTAGAATTCTGTTCCTCCTGCTTTAGGAAGCATTTTCCGAAACGGCAAATGGAGCAAAGAATGATCAAGATGTTACTGATACTGGAGGGTTTGACTTACAAGGAGAGGCTGGATAAGCTGGAAAGCGAAACGGGGGGAAAGAGATAGATTCTCAGAAAATGTTAAGTAGAATCCAAAGAGATCCTACAGCATACCAGTACAAAAACGCAACGAGAGAGACAATAGCCCACCCACCCCCCACCCCCTCCCGCCCCGTGTGGAACCACAGGAGATGGGTGAAATCCAAAACGAATATTTCATGTCAAAGCATGTTGTGGATAAAGACCAGGAAACAAAGAGAAAGAAACAGTGATGTCTTGAAAAGAGTTCTGGTGCTAGAGGTCTTAAAACACAAAAGGTAGATAAAAACCCAGGTCCTGAACAAGTGTATCCCAGCACATTGTAGCAACGTAGTGGCAGTTACCACGGTCGAGATATTTGTATCATTGTCGTTCATATTTCCATTGGGTGCAGGTGGCCGAGGCATAACCTGATAAAGGTTTATGAAACCATGAGGGGTATACATAAAGAGAATTACCAAGATCTTTAACCCAGGGTGGGGGAGTCCACAACTAAAGGGCATAAATGTGGCGTGGGAAAGGAAAGTATTAAAAGGGACCGGAGGAGAACATTTCCCACACAGAAGATAGTGCACATATTGAATGAACAGCCGGGTAAAAGGCAGAAAAAATTACACTTAAACACCTGAAAGACACTTGGGCACGTACGTGGAGAGGAGAAGGTTTGAAGGGATTTGGGTCAAATGCATGCAAAAGCAACACTTTCAGGGACACTGGTCAGCATGGATTAATTGGATCAAACTAAAGATTCTGATTCAGATCTGTCATTGGAGGAGGAGACTACTGAGATAAAGCATGTTGTCGAGACTGAAGCAAGTTACAGACGTAGGGATGATAGTATGGAATGCAGTAGATTTCAAACATGTGGAGGGACGATAGGGAATGGAGGTAGTCACATGGACAGGAATGGTTATATGAGTTAAAAATTATTGAACTTATCAGACCATGAGACATGCCATAGATACAGTGTTGGAGAGGGAACACAGAACAGAAAGATCCCAGGCAGCATTCCCACACTGTCAGGGAGGCCTGCTTTCCCCACTGTACTGCTGATGCTCAGGAAGACAGCACAGGCCTGGATTGATAACTGCGACATTCCTGATGTTATCTTAGTACAACAAACCTAACAGTAGGGGTGGTGATTGAGACTGGGGTGTGTCTGTACTGTGCTCCCCCACCAGCATTGGCTCTATGTCATGTCTTGTTAGCCGATGTTTGGATCGCTCTCATTGCTCTCTGCACTGTGAGTGATCTTACCTCACTGCAGGATTTATTGAAGGCTTTAGACCTCCCTCCCCTTTGTCTCACTGTCTTACCAACCATCTTCAATGTGGTGATGGACGAGACACCCAGAAGCTGGGACGTATACTAAATCAGGAATTTCCTGTATTACGCTACAGGAGACAGAGAAATTGACAGAATGGGAAATTAAACTGACGGAGTGAGGGCTACACACTTCTGATAGCACTGAGTCCCACAGAAATCTGGAAAATCCAGTTTCCATCCCTGGCCTGTGCTGCCTTGTCTCGCTGGAGTGGAGGATTCTGTTGGCTCAGAATCTGGAGTAGCTGCAAGAGTGAGAGACACTGACAGAGGCAGCAATTAGACCCACACAGTGAGGGATACCTCATGGAGAGAGACTGAGTGATATCACTAGAGTGCTGGAAAGTGTCAGGCTCAAACAATTGTGTGGGAAGAAGGGGTTCTGCTTCATGATACTCTGGTGCGAGTGCTCATGGACAAGCAGGTGAAGTGATCGCCAAGTGATATTATTGCTAGAGCATGTATTCAAGCCCTCAGCAAATGTCCAGGGGAGGCAGGTTTGAATCTCACCATCTGAAATGGTGGAATTTGAAATCAATAATTTTAAACATAATAATTAATAATCCAGAAATAGGTATGAGATAATTGCCGATGTACAAAAATTCCAAACGCCTGTCCTTTCGATAAGAACATCTGCCTATCCTCACGTGGTCTGCACGACATAACCAGAGCAATGTGTGTGCCTCTCAATGACCCTCTGAAATGGCCGAATAAGCTACTCTGTTCAAGGGCAGCTAGGGCCGGGCTAGAAATACTGGTCAGTCAGAGACACCCACATCCCCCGAGTGAATAAAAACAATCCCATTGCACTGGGCCCCAATGGAACTGTGATGGTAACGCTGTCCTGGCCAATCATGTCGATTGGTTTATGGACAGGGGTTTACACTGACAGAGAGGATGCAGGGACAGGGTTTAGGTGAAATGAACGTTCCAAATCCAAAGGTAAAAGGTGAAGCATTGGAACAGCATGGGGAGGTAGCTGAAAGGTACAGGATGGGAGAGAGTTTAACTAAAACTGAACATCAGCAAATCGGTTTGAGATTGGAGATTGTGGGAAAGAATAAATCTTTTTTTTTGAACGGACAAAGTCTCTGCAATAAGGTAGAAGGATTTGTGACACAGATGAAAGATATTTAGGCACCAGGGAGACATGGTTACAGGGCGAACAAAAGGTAGAACATAAATATTCAATGGTTCACAATCTTGTGGAAATTCAGGCTAAATGGACAACGCTAACAATAATGGTTAACAAAGGCATTACAGAGGAAGTATCTGGCCTCAGGGCATGAAGTAGAGTCAGTCTGAATGTAACTTCTGGATACTACTTGCCAAGGACACAAGCAGCAGAACAGTTTTAGACCACCGAACAACATTTCATTACTCATCACTGCATTAGGCAGAAATCCATTGTAATTTTTATCAAAGACATTGTGATAATTTTGGGATATTTCAATATTCGCATAATCTGGGACAGTCATACTGACAAGAGTGATACTGGAAGAGGATTTCAGAGAATTTTTTCAGTTTCTTTGAATAACACATTGTGCAGCTGGCTGGGGATGTAACTATCTCTGATTGACCATTGTGCGATGACACTTACTGAATGAGAGATGTCACCTGGAGAGATCCTCTGGGAAATTGTGATAAAGTGCAGTTTAAATAAATATAAAGTTTTCAAGTGAATCACAGAAAGGACAAGCTACAACTAGAAAGAGAAATCACTGATTACATGAGTTTGAGAGGAGAGCTGACCAAAGTAATCAGGCTAAACAGACTGAAAAATATATCTTTAAATGAAGAGTGGAAAACATTTGAAGGAACAATGCAAAATACTCATCAAAAGGATATTACGTTAAAACAGACAAGACCTCAGAAAGAATTTCCCACCCAGCCCTCACTCAGGACAAAATTAGATTATCAGGCTTAGAAGATCACCGAAAGTTCTAAAAAAACTGAAATGAGAGTGTGTTTTCGGAGTAAGATTTATGGGGATTGCAAAGGGTCTGCTAGCAGGAGGAGGGCAGTGGGAAGGGGAAGCATTGTCAGGGTTTATTGACACGATAGGAACAGGGAGAGGTGAAGGTACAGGAGGTGGTGAGAGTATTACAGACAGTGACCAGGGCCTGGAGGTTGTTACAAAGCCAGTACGGATTGCTGCAGCTGGAGGGGTTTGCAGAGGTAGGGAGGGACATATGTATTTTTATTTACGCATTCATGGAATATGGGTGTCACTGATTGGACCAGCATTCTTTGTCCCCACTGATAATCGCCAAGAGGGTAGCTCAGAGTCAGCCATATTGCTGTTGGTCTGGAGTCACATGTAAGCCAGAGCAGGTTAGAGTGTCAGATGTCCTTCCCTAAAGAATGTAAGTGAACCTGATGAGTTCATCTGACTGATCAACAATGCTTTTATGGTGACCCCACCAATATCTTCTACAGCCAAACCTGACATCCCAACTCCCAATGCTCGGCCCAATGAAGGTAACCGTCCCAAATACCTGCTTCACTAGCCTGTCTACCTGTGACAACACTTTCAAAGAACTGTGTACCTGCATCCCTGGGTCTCTGATTAACAACAATATCCAGGGCCCGAACATTAACTGTACAAGTCCCAGCCTGTTTTGTTTCACCAAAATGGAACACTTCACCTTTATCTAATTAATTTCATCTGCTATTATTCAGCCCACTATCCCAGCAGTACTATTCATCCTGTTGTATTACAGATAGCCTTCTTCACTGTCCACTTTACCACCAATTCCAGTGTCACTCAAAAAGCTTACTTACCACGAAATCAATAATCCTTTCCAAATCATTTATCCAAATGACAAACATGCATGCAGTTAGTAAAACAACATGTCTCCCATCACCCTCTGCCTCCTACCATCAAGCCAATTTTGTAACCAGTTGACTAGCTCCTCCTGATTTCCATATCCATTTGCATTGATCTGAGCTTTTTACTCTGTTTACCACATGGAAGCTAAAACACAGAATAGTACAGCACAAGACCCTTCGGCCATGATGTCATGCCAACCTTTTATCCGACTGTAAGATCAAGCGAACTACATACCCTTCATTTTACGATCATCCATGTGCCTATCCAAGAGTCTACTAAATATACCTAATGTATCTAATTACACGACCACTGCTGGCAGTGCATTCCACTCAAGCACCACTCCGCGTAAAAAAAAAACTTACTTCTGAATCTCCTTAAAATTATTCCCCCTCATAATAGGCATTTATACCATGCAAAAAAGAAGTCTTGCACTATTCACTGTCTACGCCTCACAGCATCTTGTTCTCCTCGACCATGTCACCTCTTACCCTTCTTCACACCAATGAGAAAAGCCTTAGCTCCCTCAACCTTTCTTCCTAAGACATGTTCTCCAGTCCAGGCAGCATCCTGGTAAATCCCCTCTTTACCCTCTCTAAAGCTTCCACATTCTTCCTGTAATGAGGGAACCTGAACTGAACAAAATATGCCAATTCCCCAGCTGATGAAAGTCAACACAACAGATTCCTTCATAAAAACCTATCAGCTTGGGTGGCAACTTTGAGGGATCTATGGGCATGGAACCCAAGATCCCTCTGTCCATCCACATTGCCAATTCTCCTGCCTTTAACCCTGTAATATAAAATCAAGTTCGACTTTCCGAAATTAATCACTTCACACTTTTCCAGGTTGAACTCCTTCTGCCATTTCTCAGCCCAGTTCTGAATCCTGTCAATGTCCTGTTGCAACCTACAACAGCCCTCCAGACTATCCACCACTCCACCAACCTTCGTGACAATGGCAAAGTTACTAACCCACTCTTCCACTCGCACATCCAAGTCATTTATAAAAATCACAAACAGCAGAGTTACCGGAACCAATCCCTGCAGAACACGACTGGTCACCGAGCTCCAGGCTGAATGCTTTCCATCTTTCATTACCTTCGGTCTTCTGTAAGCCAGGAATTCTGTATGCAGACAGAAAGGTTTCCCTGTATCCTATGCCTCCGTAACTTCTGAATGAGCCATAAACGTGTTATGTCACATTCTCGAAGGATTCAATAAGATTTGTAAGGCACGACCTGCCCCTTACAAAGCCATGCTGACTATCTCCAATCAAACTATCAATCACAAATGCTATCTCTCAGAGTCCTCCCCAATAATCTGCTCACCACAGACATAAGACTGACAGGTCTGTAATTCCAAAGATTGTCCCTATTCCTTTTTCTGAACAAGGGAATAACATTTTCCTGCCTCCAATCATCTGGTATAAATCCAGTGGATAGTGAGGGTGCAAAAGTCATCGCCAAAGGCCCAACAATCTCTTCCCTCGCTTCCTGCAGTAACTTTGGGCATATCCCTTCGGGTGCAGCAGATTTATCTATTCTTATGTTTTACAAAATTCTCAGCACATCCTCCTTCTTAACATCAACCTGTAAACATGTATCAGTCCTTTTCATGCTGTCCTCTCAAATGTCAACGTCCCTCTCAGTAAGAAATACTGAGGCATAGTATTAATTAAGGACCTCCCCTACCTTCTGTGACTCCAGACAGAAGCTCCCTCCACTATCCCTAATCGGCCCTACCCTCACGCTGGCGATGCTCTTGGTCCACGTGTAAGTGGAGAATGCCTTACAGTTTTCATTAATCCTTCCCAACAAAGCTTTTTCATGCCCCCTTCGAGGTGTCCTAAGTCCATTCTTCAGTTCCTTCCTGGTACCTTCACAGAATCCCTGCAGTGTGGAAACAGGCGATTTGGCCCAAGAACTCCATACCAACCCTCCAAAGCGTATCCTAACCAGACCCATTCCACCACCATAATACTCTACATTTTCCCTGACTAAAATTCCCAAACCTACACAACTTTGAACACTCAGGGTAATTTAGCATGGCTGAGTCGCCTAACCTGCACATCTTTGTGCTGTCAGTGGAACGCAGAGCACCGGGAGGAAGCACACACAGACGATGGGAGAACATGCAAACTCCACATACAGTCGCCGGGGGCTGGAATTAAAATCAGGTCGTTGGTCCTATGAGGCAGCAGTGTTAACCACGGAGACACCGTGCTGCCCCATGTAACCCTCTAGAGGTCTATTTGATTTTTGCTTCCTCAGCCTTAAGTCAGCTACCTTCTTCCTCTTGACTAGACGTTCTATATCCCTTGGAACCTTAACAAATGCTTTTCTGAAGTCCATGTGGACAACATTGACTGCTCTGCCTTCATCTATCTCTTGGCAAACTCCTCATTCCTGATGAAGGGCTACGGCCTGAAATGTCGATTTTCCTGCTCTTCGGATGCTGCCCTACCTGCTGTTCCTTTCCAGCAACACCCTGTGAAGGCTGATCTCCATCATCTGCAGATCTCACTGTCTCCACTTCCTTGAAGAGTCAATCCGGTTTGTGAAACACGGTTTCCCACTCAAAAAGCCATGCTGACTATCTCTAATCTGCCGTTGCCCTTCCGAATATACTTAGCTCCTTTCTCTCAGGAGCTCCTCCAAAAACTTACCCTTGTATCAGTCCTTTTCATGCTGTCCTCTCAAATGTCAACGTCCCTCTCAGTAGGAAATACTGAGGCATAGCATTAGTAATTTCCTGGCTTTTCCCTGCCGCCTGAAGTGATGGAACAGCATGAGCCACCCTCCAGTCTTCTGACACCTCACTGTGTCTGTTGATAATGTAAATATTTCTGTTAGGGACACTGCAATCGCTTCCCTAGCTTCCCACAATGTTCTAGGATCGACCTAATGAGCTACTGAGGTTTGATCTACCTTTATTTATTTGACGACCCCAGCACTTCCTCTTTCCTGTTGAGCACTCTTGCCAAGACATCACTATTTATTTCCACACGTCCCTGAGCTTCCGTGTCTTTCTCCACAGTAAATTCTGAAAGCACTATTCTGTCTATTATCTCACCCATCTCCTCTGGTTCCACACATAAGTGACTTCATTGACCTTTAACAGGCCCTATTCTCTACCAGGTTACTCATTAGCCCTCTCGTAACTTGTGCAAAGTCTTCTGAAAGTACCAGTTATTCCATATCCTCCGTACCACCACACATCTCCGACACCCTTATCTACTCTGCCATTTATATTCACGCCAACAAATAAAATCCAACAGGCTCAATAACAAATTCTCTTGTATAAAATGTGTTTCTAGGGGTCCAGTTATTTTTTATTGACATATCCTGTCTAACACGTTTCAGCATGATCCTGACTTACTGTCAGGGTAACACTTTTTGCTTTCTGATTGACAGCAGAGGGGTTTGTGGGAGTTCTTGCTTATAAATCTGAAAAAGGTAGTTTTCAGGGTCAGCAGGTAGTAGAGAATGCAAATCAAATGCTGGCATTTATTACAAAGGGAATGAAGTCGAAAAACATGGAGGTCTAGAGCAGGGTACAATCAGACCACACCTAGAATATTATGAGCAGTCTGAATGCCCTAAGGAACGACATTGTCACATTGGAGGCAGGCTAGAGAAGGGTCACTCGGCTGATCCTGTGCATGGAGGAATTTTCTAATGGGAAGAGGTGGAGTAGACTGAGGTTGAACCGATTGACGTTCAGAAAACTTGAGAGAGAAGTTGAATGAAACATTCATGATTCTGGGAAACTTGACAGGTTAGGTGCTGGGATGTTAGAAAACAGAACAGTACAGCACAGTAATAGGCCCATCGGCCCATCATGGCTGCGCTGTCCATGATGCTATTCTAAACTAGTCCCATCGACCTGCACGTGGTCGATATCCCTCTATTCTCTTCCTGTTCATGTTTCTGTCGAAATGGCACTTCAATGATTTGCTCATATTGCTGCTTCTCCGATCTCCCTCAGTAACTTCCACTCTCTAAGTTAGAAAAACGTGCCTCACACATCTCGTTTAAACTTCTTTTTTCTCACCATAAATCTATGTGCTCTACTATTTGAAACTTACACATTGGAAAAGAGATTCCGACTATCCACATGATCTGCCCCTGTCCTAATTTTATTTTCCTGTACATGGTCGCCTGTCAGCTTCTGATATTCTCACAAAACAATCCACCTTTTTAAAATTTCCTCTTATACCTAACACTCCCTTCAAAAACCTAACACGGGCAACGTGCTGATAAACCCCTTTTGTACCCTCTCCAAAGCCTCCACGTCCTTCCTATTGTGTGGAGATGAGAACTGCACACAGTACTCCAAATGTGGCCAAACAAACATTTGATACAATTGCAACATCAGATGCAAACCACTATACCCAACGTTGTGTCTGATGAAGGCCAGTGTTTCATTTGCTTTCCTTCCCATCTAAAACACTTCTGTTGCCATTTTCAGGGAGTTACTGACTTGCACCAACATCCTTCTGTATACCAATGTCCAACAGGATGGTAACTTTCTTCTTGAATTTGACATGACCTCAGACTTGCCCAGCTTAAACTCCATTTGTCATTTCTCTGCACATCTTTCCAACTGATCTGTAACCTCCTGCAACGTTGCTCATTAACCCCAACTTCATCAATGTTCATGTCATCTGCAATAATAATCTCTGTCACGTCCTTTCGTTTCAATGGTGCGAGAATCTGTAACCAAAGAGCATAAAATCCCAGCAAGGGCTCATCCATTTAAGATGGAGATGAGGAGGAATGTCTTCACTCAGTGGGTAGTGACTCAGACTTGGTCAGATTTTAATTAATAAAGGAGACAAGGGTTTTGTGGAAAAGGCAGGAAAATAGAGTTTCGGATCATCAGATCAACCATGATCTGACTGAACGACAGAGCATCCTCAATGGGCCAAATGGCTTAATTCCGGTCCTTGATCTCATGGTCGCAACTCAAACTCAATATGTCCTGCATAACAATTTGTTGCTCGGCTAGCAAAACACCTTTATAATGGGATTACTGGATATTTATTATTACACAGCATTTGATCTACAAAATACAGTTTTGTTGATGACTCCTTGAAGTGATGTTATAGAAAAACATCTCGTATGCAATCCAGGATTCCATTCATTACAGCCCTGATACTCATTAGTAATCCAGTCGGGATGGAGACTACTGCCACACACAGTTACTATACTGCCCTTGTTACAAGTACATTCAGTATCCTGACTGTAACCATATTGACATTACCATCACTGGTTGGTTCCTATAAAAGAATTCCTGCTAAGGGCTGCTGCTGCTTCTTTATTCTCAGCTCCACTCAAATAAGACTCAAAATTTTGATCTCCACTTCCACGTGAATGTCTCATTACTGCGTTCAACTCATCCTTTCTTCACAACTTGTTGGCCTTTTGCCTAGACTGCCTTGATCCCACAAAACCCTTCAGTATTCACTTCCCTGCGATGGCCATTCTGCAGCCACATCTCCGGAATGACAGTTCGATCATATCTGTTCACTGTCATTCCATCTCCTTTATGGCGAATGCAGGGAGTCATTCCTCAGTAGTGGGGGGTTGAGCAGATGGATAGAGGTTACAGAGATAGGGAGGCTTACAGGGGCTTGAGGAAGTTCGAGTGAAACAGAGTTACATCTGGTGAAGAATGTCAGTGGGACAAAGGGGCTTGTGGATTAGAGGAATTTACAGAGAGAGAGGGAGCTGGGTTAGTTTCTGGAGATAAGGATAGGGATGGATGTAGGTTTGAGGCAGTCAGACTGATAGGCACAGACAGAGGGTCATAGAGATAGAGTCATAGAGATGTACAGAATGGAAACAGACCCTTCGGTCCAACCCATCCATGATGAACCCAACCCAATCTCGTCCCACCTGCCAGCACCTGGCCCATATCCCTCCAAATGCCTCCAATTCTTATACCCATTCAAATGCATCTTAAATGTTGCAATTGTACCAGCCTCCACCACTTCCTCTGGCAACTTATACCATACACGTACCACCTTCTTTGTGAAAAAGCTGCCCCTTAGGTCTCTTTTATATCTTTTATATCCCCTCTCACCCTAAACCTATGCTCTCGAGTTCTGGACTCCCCGATTCCAGGGAAAATACTTTGTCTAGTTATCCTATCCATGCCCCTCATAATTTTGGAAACATCTATAAGGTCACCCCTCAGCCTCCGACACTCCAAGGAAAACAGCCTCATCCTGTTCAGCCTCTCCCTGTAGCTCAAATACTCCAACCCTGGAAACATCCTTGTAAATCTTTTCTGAAAGATTTTAAGTTTCACAACATTTTTCCAATAGGATGGAGACCAGAATTGCATGCAATATTCTAACAGTGGCATAACCAATGTCCTGTACACAACATGATCTCCCAACTTCTGTACTCAATACTCTGACCAATAAACAAATGCATACCAAACGCCTTCTTCACTATCCGATTGACCTGCGACTCCACTTTCAAGGTTCAATGAACCTGCACCCCAAGGTCTCTTTGTTCAGCAACCCTGCCTAGGACCATACCATGAAGTGTATAATTCCTGCTAAGATTTGCTTTCCAAATGCAGCACCTCGCATTTATTTGAATTAAACTCCATCTGCCACTTCTAAGCCCATTGGCCCATCGGGTCAAGATCCTGTTGTAATCTGAGGTAACCTTCGTCGACATCCACTACACCTCCAATTTTGTAATCGTCTACAAACTTATTGACTGTACTTCTAATGCTTGCATCCAAATCATTTATGTAAATAACAAAAAGTAGAGGACCCAGCAGCGATCATCGTGGCACTCCACTAGTCATAGACCTCAAGACTGAAAAACTACGCTCTGCCACCATCCTGTCTTCTACCTTTGAGCCAGCTCTGTATCCAGTGGCTAGTTCTCCCTGTATTCCATGAGGTCTAACCTGGCTCATCAATCTACCACGGGGAACCTTGCCGAACGCCTTACTGAAATCCATATAGATCACATCTACTGCTCTGCCCTCATCAATCCTCTTTGTTACTTTCTCAAAAATCTCAATCAAGTTTGTGATACATGATTTCACACGCACAAAGCCATGTCGAATATCTCGAATCAGTCCCTGCCTTTACAAATACATTTACAACCGATCCCTCAGAATTCCCTCCAACAACTTGCCCACCACTGACGTCAGGCTCACTCATCCATAGTTGACTGGGAGTTTCAGGGTGTTTCAGGGAGAGGAGTATTACATATAATAACAGAGATATGGAAGATTGCAGTGACTGAAGATGTTTAAAGATGTAAGCGGACTTCAAGGCTCTGGAGGCGACGTAGATAGGAAAACAATGGACAATGCCAGGTGGCCGGGTTGGACACAGTTACACAGATGGGGACGATTGCATAAACTGACAGAGGTTCCGTTGTCGAGAGGGTTGTTGGGGGTGGGGCATGGGGGGTTTGAGGGTGAAGTTTACATAGATTAAGTTCGAAGAATTGGAGAAGGATAAGGAGATTACAATTTTTTCACAGCTAATGAAGGATTGTAGGAGCTGGAGAAGTTTGCACTGATAGGGAAAGACGAAGAGGTTAAATACAAATACATTGACATGGAGGGTGGTGTTGGTAGAGGAGTTTACAGGGAGAAACAGCACTTTCAGGGTTTTCAGAGATGAAATAATTTAGTATCTACTGGAAAAATGTAGGTATTAGGTTGTTAGTGATTGGAGAATCTGAGAGAGCATTGTTTGGAATCTCCTCTAATGCACACAGAGAGAGGATTATTGGGACTGGAGGATATTACAGAGATCACTAATACAGCATGGGCCAGGATTGATGCCTGGGATCTCTGTGCTGTCTCAGTGAGGACCAATACAGCAGAGGTGAAAGCAGGTCCCTCACAAGATGGTGGGAATGAAGCCTAGAATGTAGCTGTTCCTTGCCCATCTCTATATCTATATAGTGTCTTCCGGGTCTGAATACAGAAGGCCACTAACTCCTCCCTGTGCTTTTTACTGTGAGTGATCTTACCGGCTGCATCATTTAGTGAAGGCTCCAGTGGTTAGCACTGCTGCCTTACAGCGCCAGAGACCTGGGTTCAATTCCCGCCACAGGCAACTGACTGTGTGGAGTTTCAACGTTCTCCACGTGTCTGCGTGGGTTTTTGCGGATGCTCCGGTTTCCTCCCACAGTCCAAAGATGTGCAGGTCAGGTGAATTGGCCATGCTAAATTGCACGTAGTGTTAGGTAAGGGGTAAATGTAGGGGTATGGGTGGGTTACGCTTCGGCGGGGTGGTGTGGACTTGTTGGGCCGAAGGGCCTGTTTCCACACTTTAAGTAATCTAATCTAATCTAATCTCACTCTCCATCTATCTCTGGCTGACCAATTGTCTTCAATGTGGTAATGGACGAGAATTAGGAATTTGGCCAAGTCAGGAACATCCAGATTACCTACAGGAGTCAGAGAAACAGACAGAATGGGATATTAGACTGAGGCAGTGAGGATGACTCATGTCGAGTAGCGCTAAGTCCAGCAGACACCTGGAAAATCCCAGTCTCCATCCCTGGCTTGTGCTGCTGTGTCTCTCTGGAGTGGAGAATTCTGTTGGCTCAGAATCTCAGACCATTTGCAGAAGTGAGAGGCGTTTACAGAGGCAGCAATTAGATACAGTGAGGGATACTACATGGAGAGGTACTGAGTGATATCACCAGAGTGCAGCAGGTTTCAGAATCAAACAATGGTGTCAGAAGAAGTGGGTCTGATGCAGTCGGAACTGCTACCCGTTCTCAGGGAGAAGTCAGCTACTTTATTGGGATGGTACAGCGGTGGAACCAGTGCTCTGGTCAATCATATGACCATGATTATGCAGAGTGCTTTAAACTGACACACATGAAGAGGAACAGGGGTCAGCTGAAAGGAAATCCCAATTTCATGGGGTAGGGTTAAACTATTGAAACATGGGGATGTGGCTGAGGAGAAACAGAAAGAAACAGGAAGGAAGTGAGTTTAACTAAAATTGTACATGAGCAAATGTATTTGTGACAGGAAATTGTGATAAAAAGTAAATTACTGTTTCTAGATTTGGATGAAAGAAGCATTTGCAATAAGGGATATGCACGTGTGACGTGTGATTTCTATCAAATCACATTCAGGGAGACATGGTCACAGGGTGAACAAGAAGGTGGGGCATTAATATTCACAGCTACACAACATTGTGGAAAGTCAGGCAGAATGGGAAGAAGGATGGGGATCTCTCATCGTTAGGGATAACAATGGGACGATCAAGAAAATATGTGGTCTTAGATTATCAATCAGTTGTAGACCAAATTCTGGGTAATAAGGGTCAGAACACAAAAGTGCAAGTGCAATGTTAAGGCTCCTTTACAGGATTACATTGTGAGACACTGAATTAACAGGGAATTATTTGAATTTGTAACAAAGGCATTGGGATAACAGTGAGGGGATTCAACTTTCCTCTCTCACCATCGCATTGGTGATGGGTCACAGACGAGGCTGACTATCTCCCACGCTCAGTGGGAGTCTGTTGGTGGCTGTACAGACAGATGTGGCCTTCCACAGAGTCTTTAGCACTTGGGGCTGAAGGTGGCCATGTGAAGGGCGTGGGCGCGACTTTGGGCTGACAGCGCGCTCCTTGTGCTGTTTTCTCCTGGATTCCCCACTGTAAATTCCGAACACTTTTTTTTCAGATCTCCCCCATCAATTGTGACTCCACATAAACGGCCTCATTGACCTTTCAGGGGCTCTTTATTCTCCCTCGCTATACTTTAACTCCTGTTGAATCATGTCAAAATGCCTCTGAAATTTTACATATCCCCCACCATTAACAGCCTCCCACACTCTTATCTATTCTGCTTCTTATGCTCAAAATATAGAATACAACAGATTTAAAAATATTTTACTTCTACAAAACCATATTTCTCCCATTGTTTCTAAGCGTCCAGTTATCAATTTATTTTCATTTCGTTTATAATACAGTCCAGCATGTTCCCAACTTACTTTCAGGCTAACACCATTTGATTTCAGGCTGTCTGCACAAAGGGTTTTGGGCGGCACAACACAACATCGTGGGCCCGTTCCTGTGCTGCATTGTTCTTCGTTCTATGTAACTCTTTAAAAATTATGCATCAAGGAAGGTTCTCGACCGAGAAAAGACTCGGGCCTCTCAGGGATGAAAGAGAAATGAAAGGGGGTTGTGGGGGAGGTGGATTCGTAAGAACAGGGAAGGGGAGGAGGGGTGGTAAGAACAGGGAAGGGAATACAGAGTGTAAGAGGGAGCATGAAGAATAAAAGCAAACAGGGGAATAGGAAAGTCTGAGTGATGTTTGTGAGGGAGACCTCATAAATGAGTGGAATGCATTAACAGGACATAGCTTAGGGACATGCAATTTGAACATGACTGGAAGGAATAACAATAAACTATCACATTGGGTTAAAATCCACATTATTAAAGGTGGCGCAGGTGGGACAATGGAAAAGAGATCGTCATGGAGGACAGGGATGATACAGAGCAATGGATGGACATGGATTCAGATCCACAGTTCAAGGGATCACACCAGGGCTTGACCAATGAACCATAGCAAAGCAAATTCATTATTGAATTATAGATGAATACTCAATAATATTCACATCTGAACCAATTTCATCATCCTTTAATGTAGACTCTCTGGTTGGACCGTGTAGCTGAGAAGATAGCACAGAACTGGAATCAGAGAAACGCTTCAATTTTCATTACTTCCACTGCTCTGCAAAATGAGATGACAAAAGACACATGTTGAGACACATTCAGAATAAACAAATATATATTTTGTTTTGAGTGCTAAACATCGACCTGTTCAAGGAGTTTCCAAAATCCACCACCATCGACTCAGGACGGGAATTTACAAAATAATTAGAGAGATCTCGTACTTTAATGACAAGGTTCTGTTGTAGAGATGATTTAAGAGATTTGATCGATGCATCCCATTTTATGATATTTTTCTAACCGCCAATTTTGTTCTTCCAAAGATTATTTGGAAAACAAAAGGTTGGAATACAGGGAAAAAAGTTATTCATGAACAGAATCAATCTTCTGTAATAACTGAATTCCATGGCGGGTGTAGATATCCCCAGTATGCCCCGAGTTGGTGAAAGCCCTCTATACTCACGAAAGGCGAGAGCAGCATATTGGCAGGACCAACTTTATCGCCACTGTAAATGGAAAGAGATGCGCTTTTGCACATGGTAAGGCTGCAGGAGCTGGAGAGCGTTTATAAACCCTTTCAGCGAGAAGCGAGCACCTTGAAAAATAACTCTCGGTTAAATGTATCGCAGTTCGGAGGTGAACAACCGCCATCTTGGCCGGGGATGTGGACGCATGCGCAGACTGTCCGTCACGTCACAGCGACGGGCGGGTCCGAAGGGTGACTCATGCAGATGCTGAAAATTAGAGAGTAAATCAGACAGTGCTGGAGGAGGTCAGCAGGGTTTAGCAGGAGATGTGGACGCAGATACAGAGAGTGAACCATTCCAGTCCTGTGTGAACCTTTTTCAGAACCCATTACCCGGGTGTTGCAGTGTCCTTGGCGATAGCTTTATAACAGCTTCACCATCAGGTGATCTTTAAAACAAAGAGCAGTCTACCTGAATCTCGGATTTTTCTGCAGGTGACATTTTTAACCATCCCATTCATACGTGTCATGTCCCACTTGTGAAGCAGGTGGGGGCTTGAGAATCCAGGCCTCCTTAGTTAGAGGGGAGTTCCTCAGGGTCGAGTCTTTGGGCCAACCATTTTCAGCTGCTTTGCCAATCAGTTTCCCTTCAGAAGTAGGGATATTGGTTGACGATTGGACAACATTCAGCATCATTTTCAAATGCTCAGACATTGATGTCGCGCATATCCATATGTTCAGGTTGTAAGTTTGCTCTCTGAGCTGGTAGGCATGTTCACATTGAGAACAATCTTACAACCTGAACGTCAACCTAAGCTAAAAATGTTCTCAAAGATCGCATACTCATATGTAGCAAGAACTGGACAGCATCTAAAATCTGCACAAGTGGCAAGTAACAGCTGTATCACATCCGTGCCTGACAAAGAACATCTTCAACAAGAGAAAATCTGAGTATCCCTTGTTGACATTCAACAGCAATATCATTGTTGAATCCTCCATGAGCACCATTCCGGAGTGTAATATTGATGAGAAACTGAACAGGACTGTCCATACAACTGTTTATGCAGGATCAGGACAGTGGCAAAAATTCTTGCAGCTCTCAACTCACCTCCTGACTCCCCACCTTACAAGATGTAAGTCAGGTGTGATACGGAATTCTCTCCACTTGCCTGGTTGAATGCGTTTGCAACATCACAAGAAGCAGCACGGTGGCTTGCACGGCTACTTCACAGCCAGAGACGCAGGTTCAATTCCCACCTCAGGTGACTCTCTGTGTAGAGTTTGCACATTCTCACCATGTCTGTGTGGGTTTTCTCTGGGTGCTCCAGTTTCCTCCCACAATCTAAAAATGGGCCTGATCCACACTGTAAGTAATCTGAGCTTGTCAACATCTGGGACCCAACAGCACTTTTGGTTGTCAACAACCTTCACCATTGCCTTTCATCACCATTGATGTCCAGTAGTAGCGAAGACTATCATCTCTTGTGTAACATCGTTCTGTGTAGGGGGCTGTGCTATCCACCAGTTGGCGAGGAATATTCTGCAATAGGTTTCCACCTCAGGGCACACAATGTCTCAGGTTCCTTTTTGCATTTGATGGTGTTTTTTGCTCTTTCGAGTCCATTTGACCATTTGTTTGCGAGGAAGTGTGGAATAGAGAAAGGGTGTCTTTCTGAAATTGGATTTGTTTGATCTGAGATTTTACACTGAATGGACCGCGATAATATTTGAAAATTATTAACAGAGAAATACTTTGAAAGAACTGAAGATCAGTGAGACAAATCAAACATGATATAAAGATCCAACAGAGACACTAAATTCATTTGGGCATAAAGGGAACATGTTTATCTGGTATGTCAGTGAGTAAAGGTTTCAAACAACATTGTGTGTGGTCAAGCACCAACAGACAGACAGACAGACACACACACACACACACACACACACACACACACACACACACACACACACACACACACACACACACACACACACACACACACACACACACATCTAAAAAACATCGCATAAAGAGATGCCACCAGAAGTATGTTGTGTTTATGGGAAATGATTCACCAGATCATACAACTTGAAGATATGTGAGGAGATCAGCACAATGGAAATGTCAGGATTGTGAGAAGGATTGCAGATACCCAGACCAGCTGGAGACTCCTCGACACAGACATTCCGGGGAGAGATCGATCACCTTCTCATTGCGTGGGAAAATACTTACTTTGTCATCCAGCTTCAAGTCACACCAGTGGCTTTACACTGACAAGAACCTTTCCCCTGACTGTGGGAAAAAATGCTTTAAGATCTATAAAGGTCTTAAATTCAATGGTCTTCATTTAACATCACCCCATTCATATGGAGGCGAAGTCATTCAGCTGTTCCATGTGTGGGAAGGTATTCACTTGGGGATCCAGCAATGCCTTGCTCCTTCTTTCTTGATAAGAGACTCAAGCATTTTCCCCACTACAGACGTTAAGCTGACTGACCTCTAATTCCGCATCTTTTGTTTACTTCTTTTTTTAGACAGTGGCGCCACATTTACTGTATTCCAATCTGCTGGAACTGCCCCAGAGTCCAGCAAATTGGGACAATTACTGACAGTCCACCTGTTCTATACCCCACTGTCTCTTTTAGCACCCTGGGATGCATTACGCCAGGACCAAGAGACTTGTCTATCCTTAGCTCCATGAGCTTGCCCAACACTAGCGTTCCGTAATAATGTTTGTTTCCAGGTCCTCATCGACTCCATCACTTTGTCAATCACTGGCATGTTATTAGTGCCCTCCACTGTGAAGACCGATGCAAAAGACCTGTTCAGTGCCTCAGCCAAATCCCATAACTAAATGGGCCTTCTCATCCTCTGAAGGACCAACATTTACCTTAGCCACTCTTTTTCATTTAAAGTTTTCATCGAAACTTCTGCGATCTGTCTTTAAATTCTGTGATACATCTTTTCTCTCCCGTTCTTTCTTACGGTTCTTTATCGCTCTTTTTCTGGCTTTCTTTTGACATTTAAAGCAGTTCCAATCTTCTGCTTTTTTTGACCACTTTGCCTTATCGTTCAATGTGATCGCCTTCCTTATGTCCTGATTTGGAAATGCCGGTGTTCGACTGGGGTGTACAAGATTAAAAGTCACACAACACCAAGTTATAGTGCAACAGGTTTAATTGGAAGCACACGAGCTTTTAGAGCGACGCTCCTTCATCAGGTGATAGTGGAGGGCTCGATCGTAACACAGACTTTAGAGCAAAAAATTAGTGTGATGTAACTGAAATTATACATTGAAAAATTGACTGTCTGTTAAGGCTTTCATCTGTTAGACTACAGTGATAGTTTCACTTCTTTCAGGTGTAAATCACAAAACCTTTTTTTTAAAGTTGCATTCTCGGGTTATCTGTTAACAATGATGACAGCAAGACAATATGTTGAAGGTATTGGCCTCCTGTGTTCTCTGTCTATGCCATGATGTTTAGATTGATTATTATGTAAAAAGTGAGATAAAGGAGTTTTACATAAATTCATGCAGTTTTTGAGCTCAGAGTTCTACATGAATGCATGTAGTTTTGGAGAAAATTACACTGTAACCCTGCAAGTACAAAGAGGGTGAAGGAGACGGGGTAAGGAGAAGGCGTGGGAATTGGAGGGAAAGTAGGGTGAGAGAGGAGGGAGGACAGAGGAGGGAGGAAGGGATTAGAAGTGAAAAGGACAAGTGTTGACGAGGACAGGGAGGGAAGGAGGGGCAAAATGAGGGGGGAGATCGAGGGGAAGGGGGAAGGAGAGGGTTGCATGGAGAGAGGGACATGTTGGGGGTGTAATGGAAAGAGGGGAAGGAGGGGGAAGGGGGAAGGAGAGGGCCTGGAAGGAGAGGGGGAAATGGGGGAGAAGGAGAGGTGCGGAAGGCTGGGGTGGAGAGTGGGGGATGGAGAGGGGGTAGGAGATGGGGGAATGGGGAATGGGAGAGGGAAGTGGATGGAGATGAGGATGGGGAACTTGTGGGAAGGAGGGAGGAAGAAGGAGGAGAGAGGAGGGAGGAGAGAGGAGGGAGGATGGAGTGGGGTGAAGGGGTGGGAGGAGACCGTGGCGAGGATAGGGAATGGGGAGAGGGATGGAGATAGTGGCGGGGGAGGAGGGCGGGGGAAGGAGAGTGGGGAAGGAGAGGGGATGAACAGGGGTAGGTAGAAGGCGAAGGGGAGAGGAGAGAGGGAGAAGGAGGGGGAAGGAGGGGTGGAGAATGAGGGAGGAGGAAGGAGAGAAGGGGAAAGGAGAGAGGGGTAAGGAGCGAGGGGGAAGTGGAGAGGGGGAAGGAGAGAGGCAAGGAGAATGGGGCAGGAAGGAGATGGCTTGTGAAGGAAGGAGAGGGGCGTAAGGAGAAGGCAGAAGAATAGAGGAGGTAGGGGAAGGAGTGGGGATAAGGAGGGGAAGGAGAGGGGTTTGAGCGGATAGGGCAAGGAGAGGGGGAAGGAGGGGGAGGGGAAGGACCGTGGGAGGTTGGGAAAGACGGGTGGGGGAGGAAGGGCGAAATGAGGCAAGGTTGCGTGTGAAGGAAGGGAAGTGAAGGAGGAGTGGAATATAGGGGCATGGAGGGAAGGATGGGCAAAGGGGGAATGGGAAGGATAGGGGAGGACGAAGGAGGCAGGAAGGAGGAAAGAGAGGCAGGGGAGCGAGGGGTGAGCAAGCATGGGCAATGAAGCTTGTGGAAAGAGGGGGAAGGAGAGGAGAGTGGGAGAAGTGTAATAGGAGCCGAAGGTCGCAAGAAATGGGGAGGAGGGTAGGAAGGGGTGATAAAGTGAGGGAAGAAAGGCAGGGCATAGGTGGGGGAAGAAAAGGGTCTAAGGATAGGGAAGGAGAGGTGGTAGAAGTAGATGAAGGAAGGACAGGGGAGGTGGGGGTGGGAAGGAGAAGTCAGGAAGCACAGGGGGGTGAAGAATGGGGAGGAGCGGGGAGTTGCAGAGGCGGAATAAGAGGATATGAGTAGGGAGGGAAGGGGAGAAGGGAGGAGGAGATAATTGAAGGAGATGGGAAAGGAGAGCGGTAAAGCAGAGGGGAGAAAGAGGGGGAAAGCAGAGGGGAAGGTGGGAAGGAGGAGTGGGAAGGAGGGGAAAGGTGGATGCGAAAGGGGAAGAAGGGTGGAGAAGGAGAGGGGAGGAGAGAGGGTGAGGAGACAAGGTGAGTACAAGTAGAGAGAAGAGGTAGAGAGGGAAGAATACGAGTGGTAAAACGGGGGGTGTAGGAATGAGGGGTAGAGGGGGTGGAGAAGAGAGGGAGGAAAGGGTGGGGAAGAGGGGAAGAGGGAGGGGAAAAGAGAAGGTGCGAGAGGGTGAAGAGGAGAGGTCGAGAGGTGGAAGGAGAGGAGAGAACTGGAGGAGGTGGGAAGGAGAGGAGGAATGCGGGAAGTGGGATGAGACGGGGAAGAGAGGGTGGGTGAGGTGTTAGGGGTGGAGTGAATGGGAGGAGGGTGGAGGAGGGGGAGGAGTGGGGGCGAGGTAAATGGGGAGGAGGGGTTGGGGAGGAGTTAGGGGAGGACTGAATGGGAGGATGGGTGGAGGAGGAGAGAGGAGAATTGGGGCGAGGAGAGGGGAGGAGGGGGTGGAAGGAGAGGAAGGAAGGACAGGAGAGGTGGGGTGGGAAGGCGGGAGATAAGGAGGGGAGATAGAGAAGGGTTGGAAAGGGATGGGGCAGGAGAGGAGGAAAGAGATGGGGAAGGATGGGTAGGCGTTTGGGAAAGAGGGGTGGAGTGAAGGAGGGGTGGGAAGGAGGGGGAAAGAGGGAAGGACAGGGAGGGCGAAGGTGATGGGAGGGGAGGGGAGAAAGGTTGAGGTAGTGTGGGGGAAGGAGACAAGGAGTGGGCAATGAAGGATGTGGAAGGAGGGGGTGGGGTGTAAGGAGAGAGGGAAGGAAAGTGGGGGAAGGAGATTGGGAAAGAGGAGAGGGTGGGCGGAGTGGGTTGGAAGGAGAGGGGAGGTGAGGAATGATAGAGATGAGGGGAAGGAGCAGAGCGGAAGGAGACGTGTGGAGGACGGGGGAGGACAGGTTGACGAAGCTGGGGGATTCGAGGTAGAGGAGAGGGCAGAAGGACATTGGGAAGGATGTGTGATCGGAGTGGAGGTGTGGGGAAGAAATGGGGGGTGTAGGAGGGGAATGGGAGGAGCGGTGGACAGAAGCGGATGGAGGAAGAGGAGAGGGGGATTGAGAGGTGGGGAAAGATGGAGGGAAGGAGAACGGGATAGAGGAGGCAGGTGAAGTGCAGGAGAGGGAGGATGCGAAGTGGGTGGAGAGGTGGTGAGGAGAGGGAGTGAGGCGAGTGAGCGAGGAGAGGATACAAGTGGGGAAAACAGTGGAGGTGGGAATAAGGGGAGAAGAGGGGGAGGAGAGGGGGAGGAGAAGAGAGGGGAAGAGAGGGCTGAAAGAGGAGAGGAGAGGGCGGGAGACAAGTGCAGAAGAGAGGGGGAGAAGAGAGAAGGGGAAAGAGAATGCGGGAGAAGGAAAGGGGAAGTGGAAGGAGAGGAGAGAAGGGGAGGAGAGAGGGGGAAGAGAGGGTGGGTGCAGAGAGAGAGTGGGAGAAAAGAGTGGAGGAATGAATGGGAGGAGGGGGCAGAGGGGAAGGAGAGGGGAAGAAAGATGGAGGAGGAGAGAAGGGGCGGGAGGGCAAGAGGGGGAGGGAGAGAGAGATTTGGAGGAGAGAGGGGATGGAGAGAGGGGAGGGGGAGTGAGAGGGGGAGGGAGGTGGAGGGGAGTGGGGGCAGAGAGAGGGGAGTGAGAGTGGGAAGGGGAGGTGGAGGGAGAGTGTAGGAGACAGGGGAGAAGAGACAGGGTGGAGGTGAGGGAGGAGAGGGGATAAAGGGACTGGGGGAAAGAGACAGTGCAGTGTAAAGAAGGAGTGGAGAGATGGTTATAGGAGAGAGAGGGGGTAGGAGAGAGCTGGGAACGGGGGCGAGAGTGGGAGGAAAGATGGGAGGAGAGGGGAGGAAGAGTAGAGTTGGAAAGGGAGAGACGAGTGAGGGGACAGGGGAGAGGGGAAAGAAGAGAGGGGAGGGGGAGAGGAAAGAGGGGAAGGGGAGAGCGGAGGGGAGGGAGGGGAGGGAGAGAGGGGAGTGGGGATAGTGGAGAGTCAAGAGGGAGGGAAGAGAGGGGAGAGGAGAGAGCAGAAAACAGAGAGGGGAGAGGAGAGAGTGGTGAGGAGTGAGAGGGGCGGGTAGAGGACAGAGGGGAGAGGGCAGAGGGGAGAGGGCAGAGGGGAGAGGGGAGGGGAAAGGAGAAAGGAGGGGGAGGGGAGAGGTGAAAGGAGAGAGGAGAGGAGAGAGGGGATGAGGAGAGAGGGGATGAGGAGAGAGGGGAGAGGAAAGAGGTGAGAGAAAAGAGGAGAGGGGAGAAGAAGAAATGAGAGGGGGATAGGAGAGAGAGGAGGGAGGAGAGAAGGGAGTGGAGAGAGTGGTGAGAAGTGAGAGGAGAGGAGAAAGGAGAGGGGAGAGGGGAGAGGAGATGAGGAGAGAGGGGAGAGAGGAGACTGGGAGAGGAGCGGGAGAGGGGAGTGGGGATGGGGAGAGGGGAGAGAGGACGGAGAGAGGAGCGGAGAGATGAGAGACGAAAGAGCAGAGAGCAGAGAGGGGAGAGGGGAGAGGATAGAGTGGTGAGGAGTGAAAGGAGAGCGTAGAGGACAGAGGAGAGTGGGGAGAGGGGAAAGGAGAGATGAGAGAGGAGAGAGGGGAGGGGGAGAGGTGAGACGAAAGAGGAGAGAGGAGATGGGGAGAGGAGAGAGGGCAGAGGTGAGAGGGGAGTGGGGAGAGTGGATGAGCAGAGAAGATGGGGAGAGGTAAAAGGGGTGAGGGAAGAGGGGAGCGGGGGAGTTGAGAGGGGAGAGGAGAGAGAAGAGTGGGGAGTCGGGAGCGGAGAGAGGAGAGGGGAAAGTGGATGAGGGGAGAGGGGAGAGGAGAGCGGTGAGAGGGGAGATGGGAGAAGGGAGAGGTGACGGGGAGAGGAGAGAGGAGAGAGGGGATTGGGAGAGACAATGAGGAGTGATGAGGAGAGAGGGGAGAGAAGATTGGGCGAGGGGAGGGGGATGAGTGGAGAGGGGAGTGGGAAGTTGAGAGGGGAGAGGAGAAAGTTGAGAGGGGAGATGGTAGAGGGGAGAGGAGGGAGGGGATGGGGAGAGGGGAGTGGGGATAGGGCAGAGGTGAGGAGTAGAGGCGAGAGGAGAGGAGAGGAGAGAGCAGAGTGCAGAGAGCAGAGAGTGGAGAGGGGAGGTTAGAGGAGAGAGAGGAGAGAGGAGAGGGGAAAGGAGAGAGAAGAGAGGCGAGGGCGAGACGTGAGAGGAGAGGGGAGAATGGGACAGTGGAGAGGGGAGAGGGGATGAGGAGAAAGGAGAGGGGGAGGTGGAGAGGTGAGAGGAGGGGGGACAGAGGAGAGGGCAGAGAGGTTGATGAGAGATTGGAGAGGGGAGAGGAAATAGGAGAGAGGGGAGACGAGGGAGGATAGAGTTTTGAGTGGGGTGGGGAGATGGAATGCGGTGAGAGTGGAGAGGAGAGAGATGAGAGCGGAGAGGGGAAAAGAGAGAGGAGAGAGGAGAGGGGGAAAGTGGAGTGGGTATAGGGAGAGAGGGGAGAGAGAAGAGAAAAGTGTGGAGAGGGGAGAGGAGAGAGGAGGGGGAGAGAGGAGAGGGGAGAGGGGATGAGGAGAGGGCGAGAGGGGAGAGGAAAGAGGGGAGTGGGGAGAGGGGATGAGGAGAGAGTGGTGAGTAGAGAGCGGAGAGGGGTGAGGAGAGAGGAGAGAGGAGAGAGCAGAGGGGGAGAGCGGAGCGGTAAGAGAAGGTAGCAGAGGGCAGAGAGGAGAGGGAGAGAGGGGAAAGGGGTAAGGACAGAGCGGCGAGAAAAGAGGAGAGAGGAGAGAGTGGTGAAAAGTGAGAGGAGAGAGGAGAGGGGAAGAGGGGAGGGGGGAAATGAGGAGAGAGGGGAGAAGGGAGCGGAAAGAGGGGAGGGTGAGAGTAGAGAGGGGCGGAGGAGAGGGCTGTGGAGAGAGGAGAGAGGAGATGGGGAGAGGGGAGAGCGGAGAGGATCGAGGGGAGTGGAGAGAGCGGAGCAGAGTGAGGAGAGCAGGAGTGGGGGTATGGGATAAGGAGAGAGGAGAGGGGGAAAGGTGCGAGGTGAGAGGAGAGAGGGGAGAGGGGAGAGGAGAAAGTGGGAAGAAGTGAGAGGAGTTGGGCGAAGTGAGAGGGAGGGGGAGATGGGAGAGAAGAGAGAGGGGAGGGGATGTGAGAGGAAAGAGGAGAGAGGAGATGGGAGGGAGGAGAGGGGAGAGGGGATGAGGAGAGAGGGGAGAGGGGAGATGAAAGAGGGGAGAGGTGAGAGGAGTGTGGAGAGAGGTGAGGGGGAGAGGAAAGTGGGAAGAGGGGAGAGCAGGGAGGTGGAGGTGTGCAAGGAGTGGGGCGAGGTGAGAGGGGAGAGGAGAGTGGGGTCAGCGGAGAGGGGAGAGGACGGAGTCGGTTAGGAGTGAGAGTAGCGGAGAGAGGGGAAGAGGAGAGAGGAAACTGTTGTGAGGAGAGACAGGAGAGCAGAGAGCGGACCAGGGAGAGGAAGGATTGGTGACGAATGAGGGGAGAGGCAAGAGGGGAGAGCGCAGAGGGGAGAGAAGAGAGGAGAGATGAGTGAGTGGAGAGAGGGAGGGGGGGAGCTGAGAGGAGAGAGGAGAGTGGGGAGAGGAAAGAGGGGACAGGGGAGAGCAGGGAGGAGAGTGGGGAGAGGAAAGAGGGGAGAGGGGAGACGAGGGAGGAGAGAGGAGTGAGAGGAGTGGGGCGAGGTGAGAGGGGAGAGAAGAGAGGGTACAGCGGAGAGGAGAGAGTGGTGAGGAGTGAGAATAGCGGGGAGAGGGGAGAAGAGCGAGGAGACTGTTGTGAGGAGTGAGAGGAGAGCAGAGAGCAGAGATTGGACCGGGGAGAGGAAAGAGTGGTGAGGAGTGAGGGGAGAGGCCAGAGGGGAGTGCAGAAAGGGGAGAGGAGAGAGGAGAGGGGAGAGATGAGCGGGGAGAGGGGAGAGAGCAGAGGGGAGCAGGGAGGGGAGATATGTGAGAAGTGAGAAGAGAAGGGTTAAAGGAGAGTAGAGAGGGGAGTGGAGAGACCATAGAGGGGACAGAGTATAGAGCAGAGTGGAAGGGATAGATGAGATGGGAGAGAGGGGAGATGGGAAAGGGGAGAGGAGGGAGTGGATGGGGAGAGGGGCGTGGGGAGCAGAGAGACGAGACAGGGACAAGGGAGAGAAGGGAGTGATGAGGAGTTAGAGGAGTGGGGCGACGTGAAACGGGAGAGGGAAGAGGGGAAGGGCAGAGGAGAGAGGAGAGAGGGGAGACGAGCGAGGAGAGTTGGGAGAGGGGAGATGAGGGTAGGGAATGCGAGAGTGGAGTGCGGATAGGGGAGAGGAGAGAGAAAAGGGGAGACAGAGGAGAGGAGAGAGTAGAGAGCAGAGAGGGGAGAGGAGACAGTGGTGAGGAGTGAGTGGAAGGGTAGAGGAGAGAGGGGAGGGGGAGAGGGGAAAGGAGGGAGGCGAGAGGGGAGAGGGAGAGGTGGGAGGAGAGAAGAGAGGGAGAGAGAGGATGGGGAGATAGGATTTGGAGAGAAGGGATAGCGGAGAGGAAAGAGTGAAGGGGAGAGGGTAGAGGAGGGAGGTGAGAGGACAGAGGGGCGTAGGGAGAGGGGATGAGGAGAAGAGTGATGAGGAGAGAGCAGGGAGGTGAGAGGAGAGATCAGAGAGGAGAGAAGAGAGGGGAACAGTGGAGAGGGGATACGGTGAGAGTGGACAGGGGAGAAAAAAGAGGGGAGAGGGGAAAGGGGAGAGAAGAGACTGGTGAGGAGTGAGAGGAGAGGAGAGAAGAGAGAGGAGAGGGGAGAGGAGAGCGTGCTGAGGGGTGAGAGGAGGAGGAAAGGGGAGGGGGAGAGGGGAGAGGAGAGGGGGAGAGGGGAGAGGGGTTAAGTAGAGATGTAAGAGGGGAGAGGAAAGAGTAGAGTGGGAGAGTGGACAGCCGAGAGGAGAGGCGGAGGGGCACAGGAGAGAGAGGAGAGAGGGCTTGGAGAGAGGAGAGGGGAGGGAGAGAGCGGTGAGGAGTGAGAGGAGAGGCAAGAGAGGAGAGGAAAGAGGTGAGAATGGAGGGGGAGAGGGGTGAGGAGAAAAGAGAGAGGAGAGGCGGAAATGTTAGAGGAAAGAGCAGAAATCAGAGAGGGGTGAGGGGAGAAGAGAGCGTGGTGAGGAGTGAGAGGAGAAAGGAAAGGGGAGTGGGTAGGATGGAGAGGAGAGAGGAGAGAGGAGAGGGGAAGAGTGGAGAGAGGAGAGGGGAGAGGAGAGAGGAGAATGGAGGAGAGAGACGGGTGAGGGGATAAGGACAGATGGGAGAAGGGAGAGGCGAGGGTGGAGAGGAGAGCGGAGAGCAGAGAGCAGTGAGGGTAGAAGGGACGGGAGAGTGGAAAGGAGAGAGTGCTGAGGAGTGTAGGGAGAGGGGAGAGGGGAGTGGAGAGAGGGGAGGGGCGAGGGGAGCGAGGAGGGGAGAGGGGAGTGTGGATAAGGAGAGTGGGGAGTGAGGAGAGCAGAGGGGGAAAGGAGAGGAGAAAGCAGAAAGGGGAAAAGGGAGAGGAGAGAGTGGTGAGGAGTGAGGGAAGAGGGGAAAGGGGAGGGAGGAGAGGAGGGACGAAAGGAGAGAGAGATTTGAAAGGAGAGAGTGGTGAGGAGTGTGGGGATAGGGGAGAGGGGAGAGGCAAGAGGAGAGGGGAGAGGAGAGAGGGGACGGGGAGAGGAGAGAGGAGAGGGGGAGAGAGGTGAGAGGAGAGAGTGGTGAGGAGAGCAGAGAGCAGAGAGGGGAGAGGGGATAGGAGACTGCGTTGCGGAGTGTGGGGAGTGGTTAGAGGAGAGAGAAGAGACTGGAGAGAACAGAGGGGAGAGGAGAGGGAACAGAGGAGAGAAGAGAGTGGGGATGGGAGAGGGGAAGAGGAGAGGAGGAGTGTGAAGAGTAGACAGGAGAAAGTTGTGGGGGGGGAAACAGAGAATGCTGATCAGTGAGTGGAGAGGATAGAGCTGAGAGGAGAGTGGGTAGAGGGGAGAGGGGAGAAGAGAGAGGGGAGAGGAGAGGGGAGAGTGGGAACGGGATGAGGAGAGGGGGAGAAGGGAGTGGAGAGAGTGGAGAGGCGAGGGGAGAGCAGAGAGGTAGGAGCAGAGAGCACAGAGGTGATAGGGGAGAGGGGACCGTGGTGTGGAGAGAGGGGAAGGGGAGGGGAGATAAGGGAGAGGAGAGAAGGAGAGGTGGGAGGGTAGAGGGGAGAGGAGACAGGAGAGAGGTGAATGGGAGAGGTAAGAGGGGATAAGGAGAGAGGGTGAAAATGTGATTGGAGAGGAAAGAGAGCAGAGAGCAAAGAGGGGAGAAGGGTGAGGAGAGAGTGGTGATGATTGAGGGGAGGGTGAGGGGGAGAGTTCAGAGGGGAGAGGAGAGAGGAGAGAGGAGGGGAGAGGGGAGAGGTGAGGGGTGAGAGGAGAGAGGAGAGAGGGGAGAAGAGCGAGTGGAGAGGAGGGGGAGAGGAGAGAGGGGAGAGCGGAGAGGGGAGAAGAGACCAGAGAGAGGAGACGGGGAGCGGGGAGAAGAGAGGGTAGCGAGGAGAGAAGGGAGAGCAGAGAGCAGAGAGAGGTGAAGGGAGAGGTGAGTGGTGAGTGGGAGAGGCGAGAGATTGGAGAGCAGAGAGGTGAGAAGAGAGAGGAGAGGGAGAGAGGGGAGAAGGGAGGGCAGAGAGGAGAGTGGAGGGGGAGAATGGAGAGGAGAGAGGGGTGAGGAGAGAAGTGAGAGTGGAGAGGGGAGAGGGGTGAGGAGAGAGGGGAGAGGAGAGGCGGATATGGGAGAGGAAAGAGAAGAAACAGAGAGGGGAGAGCAGAGCGTGGTGAGGAGTGAGAGGAGATGGGAGAGGGTAGGGGAGAGCGCGGTGAAGAGTGATAGGAAAGAACAGGGGGGAGAGGAGAGAGGTGAGAGTGGAGAGGGGAGAGGGTGAGGAGAGAGGGGAGAGGAGAGGCAGATATGGGAGAGGAATGATCAGAGAACAGAGATGGGAGGGGGAGAGGAGGGCGTGGTGAGGAGTGAGAGAAGAGATGAATGGGGAGAGGAGAGAGGGGAGACTATAGAGACTAGAGTGGAGACCGGAGAAGAGAGAGGAGAGAGGAGAGGGGGAGAGGGGATAGGAGTTGGGGAGCGGGTAGTGGAGAGAGGGGAGAGGAGAAAGGTGCGTGGGGAGAGGAGAGAGGGGAGAGGGGATACGGGCGAGGAGAGGGGAGAGGCGAGAGCAGAGAGAGGAGAGTGGAAAGGAAAGAGTGGTGAGGGAGAAGGGAGAGCAGAGAGCAGAGAAGGGTCTGGAGAGTGTGTTGAGGAGTGAGGGGAATGGGTACGGGGAGAGAAGAGATGGGAGAGGAGAGACCAGAGTGCGAGAGTAGAGAGAGGAGAGGAGAGAGGAGCGAGAAGGGGATAAGTGGAGAGGGTTGATGAGAGGGGAAGAGGGGAGATGAGGGGGAGAGGGAAGGGAAGAGAATGGTGAGTGAGTGGAGAGTGGAGAGGGGAGAGGAGAGACCGCGGATGGAGAGAGGGCAGTAGGAGAGTGGTGAGGCGGGGGAGGGGAGAGAGGGGAGGAGATGGGTGACTGGAAAGCGTTGAGAAGGGCAGTAGGGGAAGGAGGGGAGGCAGAGACGGGGGAGACTTGGGGGGGAGGAGGCAGAGAAGAGAGAGATGGAGGGGGAAGGGGAGCAGCGAAGCAGGAGGAGGTGAGGAGAGGGGGAGGAGAGACGGGGAAAGGGAAAGGGATGGAGGAGAGAAGGGAGGAAGAGAGAGAAGTGTAGGAGCGAAAGAGGGAAGACGAGAGTGAGGAGAGGGGTTTGGAGTGGATGGAAAGGGCGGCAGGATATGGGAAGGAGAGGGAGGAGACAGTAGAGTAGACAGAGGGATGGAAAGAGGGGGTGCGTTAGGAGTCGGGGTGTGAGGAGAGGGGGTGATGAAAGGGTGGGGTGCAGGGGAGAACTGAAAGAGAGGGGGTGGGAAGGTGGGTAGGAGAGTAACTCGACCAGACCTTTCTCTATCTGACCAGTTTACCTAAAGCTATGGGTAACGCTCCCAAGATCAACCAACCCTGAGCTGTACACCTTTGGACTATGTGAGGAAACCCACGCAGATATTGGGGAGAATGTACACACTCCACACAGGCAGTCGCCTGGAGCTCAGGGGAGAGAGAAAAGAGAGGGGAGATAGAGAAGAGAGATAGGAGAGAGAACAGACAGGCGAAGGGAATAGAGAAGGAGGAGAGAGAGGGAGAGGAGAGAGAGGGTTAGGGGATGGGGAGAAGTGGGCAGGGAGAGAAAAGAGGTGGAGATGAGGTGGAGAAGAGAGAGTAGGAAATTGAGAGAGAGAGAAAAATAACGAGAGAGGGAGAGAAAGAGAGAGCAAGAGAGAGAGATATAAAAGGCAAAAAGGGAAAAACTGACCCCCAGCTGACACTCTGTTACAGACAGACAGAGACAATAACAGATAGATATTCCCCCCGGTTCGCCCGTATGGATTGAGAGTAATGGCTGACTGAGCTCGGTTCAAATACTCCCAGGGTTTGTCACTCAAACACCATCTCCTCCCCAACCCCAGTTCATCCAGTCAGCTCCCAGCTTCCTTGACCTGGAACACACCTCCCCCAGGTATGGGACACACCAACAATCACGTAAGACTTTGGTTCAGATCGTCAGGGAGGATATGATGGAGAAATTATATGCAGTGATTGGTAATGACTGAGTATTCAATACTTACTCAAACGCCAATCATTTTCAGTTTCTGATGAATCGATCGATCATATCAGATTTTGATTAAATGTTTGTTTGGTGTGTCCTGTCTTTGAATCTTCTTCAAATATTCAAAGAAGTTTAATAAAAGCAGTGTCAGTCCAGGTGAGAAATCAGGCAGACAAATAATTCCCTTTGTTTGATGTTTTTGTGTGTATATCCTTTCTTGCAATCCTCAGAAAAAAGGAGCTTACAAAATCCAGCACTATTAGGGCAGACAGAAAAGAATAATCAAAATAAAGTAAGAAATTGCCTCTAAACATGAACATCATTTCTCTCTCCCAAAAGGAGCCAATCCTATTGGGTTCCTCCAGCACCCTCTCTATATTTTCAGAAACTCACATTGTCCGTCCTCTTGGTCAAGGGTGATCAGTATACTCATAACAGAGATCATCATACATTGTGAAGGATGGGATTGTCCAGAGAGGGGATAGGCTCATTCATTTACCAGAAGGTTTCAGGAGTGATTTAAGATGCAATGGAGCAACTGGAGTTGAAGCGAGAGGCGATAGATCTTATTGGCTTATAATTGGTGTAGAGAAGGATGATGAAAACAAGATGTCCACATTAGCTGGGGGAAATGGTTGATGAGATACAAAAATTAAGATTTTGGATAAATTGACTGGGAGGATTTGATGAATGGAGGGGATGCTATGCCCACTGTATCTTAATGGAATACAGTTGGACTGAGCAGCCTGAAGCGCTGTATTTAATCTCCAGTTTCTGTCAAGCCGTGGTCTTCAATTATCCCAGTACCAGAGCCATAGTGATGTAGCTCAGGCAGTCACATCGATGGGCCTGGCTATCTTCCAGTTTATGATGGTTCCTTTTCCTCTGGGTGTTTGCAGACCACTCAAGCTCTCTGACACTGTTGGTAATGAAAGCAGGAAATTTGGTGACAGACTCTGAAAACAGTGAAGGCTCCTATTGTTACACCGCCCTTCAGATCCCCGCTAACCTTCCTGCTTTAAGGAAATTGGCACGCCTGGTTGGTGACAGGCTGGGTGGCTCAAATGCTCAGCAGTGGGCTGCAAGATAAAGATTTGTAGTTTGAGACCACCAAGGTATGGAGGTTTGGTTGTTCCAGATCAGACGATGGGAATACCACCCTACCTCCATTTAAACCGGCAAATGCATTGCAAGATTGGATTGCAGCCCAAACCATTGATGATTCTGTGTTCCCTAACCCCACATGGAGTACGACAGGGACAAACACTGCTCTCTCCAGACCCCTGCTGTCAAGAGAAAGTGGCCGTTGCAGCTCCCTGCACAGCCCTGGGACACAGCTTACAGAAACTCCCTCCTCATGAATAGCGTTTCCCGTATGAAAATCTTGACATTTAATGCGGTAATGGCTGCAATCCAACACCTGTCCCCAAGATGAGAAGTTGCATGATGTTGTGATAAGGACAGTGTTATGAAGTTGAAGGCATGCCCTCCCCCTTTAAATAAAAGTGCTATTCAGAACTGAGACCTGACAAATAGCTGTGATGACCAGCTAGCAGTCTCAGCGTGTACTGGAAAATTGGAAAGATGTATTGTTTGGCTGTGAAACAAACTTGAGTTGGTTGCTAATTAGGATACAATTCCTCTTTTACCAATCAGTTTACATTATGCCTCAGAATACTAAAATTCAATTGCGCTTGAATGTCGTGTTTAGAAACACTGCAGAACCGAGGACTTCCATAATGTTGCCCTCACTGCGCATTCCCCATGAAACATGCCCAGGTCCTCAGTTAAGGATTTTTGTTGGGAACCTTTGCTCCTTGGCGTTAAACTGGGTCGCCTCCCGAAGGAAAGCAAACGTGGTTCTGCTTTTAGTGGAAGGATCAGAGCATGGTAACTCCAGTCTGAAGCAGAATGGCCATCAGTGCTGGACACATCTGTGCATATTCAGAACCAGGTTAGAGAAAACCGTAACAATTTTTCACACAGTAATGAAACGAGATTGCATTCTTTTCACCATTCGAGCATGTATGAGCAAGTAAATTCAAAGCCAGGTTTGCTGGTGTGAACAGCAAGTTAGAAAGCTCGACTCACGTCAGTCTGAAACGCTGCCATCATGAATAAGGACTGTTATTGCCGGATTTTGCAGTGGGGTGTATGCGTGATGAGGTGACTCCAATCCACACTACACTACAGGAAGCATCCCAGCGAGCAGCTGGTGTTCAGAGTCGGCCAGCACTAAAATTTACAGCAGATTAACGCTTCACCTTTCCGTTTCCAGGAGCTGATAGTTCTCCAGCGTAACTGGCATCATTGAAAAATTAAGAAAATCATGTCAAATAGTTCACAAAATATAGACAAGGATGTTGTCAGGGGTGCACAGTTTGGAATGTAGGGCGATTCTGAACTTGGGCATGACCTTAAGGAAGGTTGGTAAACTGAATACTTAAGTTTTTGTTTTCGGCGATGTGGGGTGAGTTGAAAACTGGAGAACGGGTGTAAGGCGAGAGGGGTAAAATATAAAAGGGATTTGAGGCACCTTTCCTATGCAGAAGGTTGTGCGTGTATGGAATCAGCTACCAGAGGAAGTGGAGGAGGCTAGTACACTCAGAAGATTTCAAAGGCAACCGGATGAGTTTGTGGATAGGAAGGGTTTAGTGGGATAGGGGACAAAAGCTGCTAAATGGGAGTTTGTTTAAAATGCATTTCCAGCGATTTCAAGGCATGAATGCTGTTCTGGGGGCAGTCCAAGGGCAATCAGCCATAAACGGCTCCCGGATCCTTCAGCAGAACAAATCCAAACTGCGCTCTCAACATATATTGGAAACTTAGTGCACCACCACCTCCCGAAAAACTATGAAATGAGGGGAAACAATGAACTGAACAAGAATGAGCCGTGAAAAGTGAAGATTCCCAAACATAGTCTTGATTAGATTAGTTTGCTCATCCGATCAACAATGCGGCAGTGCCTGCAGCCCACGTCTCCAGGACAGAAGTGAAGGAAATGAGAGAGATTTAAGACCATATGACATTGCAATTAACTGGAATGATTTTTCCATTCACGAGAACACCAAATAATAAGAATTAAAGTCAATGCAGGATTTTGTTTCACACCAGCGATGAAATCCCAATCTCCGTTTGGTTTCAGTGGAAACAGTAAACAACACAACTTGGCTGGAACATGATGCAGCAGTGGAACCACTTGAGGCCCCAGCTTTCCGTGTGGGAGGCGAATGTAATCACGACAACATGGACACTGGCACATTTGAGAGGGGGCATTTTTCTCCCAAATCAGAGATACATTTCCAATAAGCAAAGTCAGCTGGTCGTTTTGGAATTAAAACACTGAACATTAACACGCTGCTGTAAAACCGGCAACACACACAAATGGTGGAATTCGAACACAACCGTCATTAGAGTTTTAAACACAACAGAGCGCCTTCGACCACAAGACCAGCCACCACAGTCGCACATTTTCTTACACTTTCAATGGTGCTCCTGCAAAACAACAGAATCAAAGTCATAGGGCAGGAGTTCCCCTATCCCCGTCGTGCTCGCACTGCTGCTGGGATCTGATGAGTTACAATATTAATTTCGCAGCAGATAATGATTACCTTTCAATCCACACGAAAAACCAATGGGAAGCTGCTCCTACATTCTGAGACTCGTTTGTGCCACAAATGTAATGTCTGTATGAGAGAATGGAAATTCGATTCTGATTCAACAAAGAAACCAAGAGCATGACATTAATAGAATTTCGATTGTTGCCTTGGTAAATGATTTCACCCATTGCTCGAAACAGGACGGCTTTCACGTTTACGCGGAACATGAAACATACCGGACTACAGGGAAAATGCACAAAGCTGAGCAGGCCGTGTTCCACATCATACCATGCAGCATAGTTTCAGTCACTGTGTCTGTTTTGCAGAATAAGAGTCCCAAAGAATGTCCTCCACCCTAAAACCGGAGGTAGCATTACAATCTGAGAACGACAGATCACATTATGAGGATGCTCTGACCTCGGATCCACTTCGAGATGACACTTTCCGTGCCTTTTACCTTAACCGTGAAATTGGCTGCAGAGATGTTCACACCTGGACATGAGCCACACCGCTGGCAGCTGAGGCGGCGAGCATTGTGGGAATCGATTGGGAAGTGACTCAGAAAGTTTGCTAAATCTCTTGTACTAATTGGAGATGCCGTTTCTGTTCATGTCAATCTAAAAGACAGTTTCTGAGTATATTAGAAGTCAAAAGGTGATTACCCCACCCCAAACCCCAGAAGATTTAAAAGAGGTGATAACTGTCCATGAGTGCTTTTTGTTCTCGATGTGAAGAGCTCTCACGCCTCTGAGTCACCTTCACGTGTCTGGTTGCTGAGTGAATCGCAAAGAAGGAATTTCACCAGAGCTTCAACTGCCTCACTTCTCCACTCGCCCTCACCGTTTAAATTTTCCTGGTCGTCAGTGAGTTAAAGGAAACCAAATGTATGCGATGTCATTCTGAACCATCGCTGTCAATTCCTCCTTTCCATTTCCAACATGGCTTAGATCTCGGGCCGCACCTTAATACAAGCGATGCTATAAAAGCACAAGTCCAAAGGTTGTTCTGAGAGTGTAATTTCTTTCATTGGTGCTGCTGATTGAATGAGCCACGAACTTGAGAACTGCTCCAAAACATGATTCAGGACCTCTGGTGCCAATTCTCGCACGTTGAATAACGACAGACAGCTTCCAAACGAGGCCTTTCAGAGACCAACTTGGGGTACATTTGACAGACAGACAAGCCCAGGAATTCGTGGTGCGCTGTGACAAGGCTGCACTTGAAGATCAAGGCAGTTTCTGCCTATTTTCGAACTGGGGACCTTTCGCGTGTGAGGCGAACGTGATGACCACGACACGACAGAAACAAGCCTCAGCTGCCAGTGCTGCGGTGCAGTGGCATCCAGCACTGAAAGTTGAAGCCATTCTTCGTTTCACCTTTCTGTTTCCAATAGCTCCTTATTGTCCAGCATAATTGGCATCTTGAAAACGTAAAAAAAAGACACGTGAAATTGATGACAAAATATAGACAGAGATGTCGTCAATGTTTGGACCGTAGGGCGAGGTGGAATAGGCTGGGACGACTTTCCCTGCAGCGTAACGGCTGCGACATGATCTAATGGAAGGGTTGTCAACTGAGTACTTATGTGTTTTACCCAAGTTGGGGTGAATTGAAAATTCGAGAGCATCGGTTTAAGGTGAGTGGGCTGAAGTTGACAAAGGACCTAAGGCACATTTCCCACACAGAAGGTCGTGCGTGTATGGAATGAGCTACCAAGAGGAAGTGGAGGAGGCTCAGAAAATTGCAAAGGTGATCGGATGAGTTTCTGGATAGGATGGGTTTAGAGTAATTGGGGCCAAATGCTGGGGAACGGGACTTATTTAATTTTGGCTATGTGGTGAGCATGGACGAGATACACCGAAGTATCTGTTTCCACGCGGTGTTCCCCAATAACGTTGTGTTGCTTACACCGGCTTTAAAGGATTACTTTTAGCGGAGCTTGCCGTCGCAGTCTGTGGCACAATCATTTAGTCAGTTCGACTGCTCACGGGAAAGGTAGTATTGTGAAACACTGCAGAAACGAACGACTTCCTTACTTTTGCTCCACTGACCATACTCCGTGAAATTTTCCCAGAACCTCAGTTGAGGATTTTTGCAGCTGGAAGTTAACTCAGAAACCCTGTTAACTCGTAATGTATTGAGCGAATCGCAAAACAGAAAGCATTTAACACGGAACACAAACAAAGCTGGCATACCTAATGCATTTTCAGACACAGAGATGCATGAATGCTAAATGTGAGACAGTCCGAGGACATGAGTCATAAAGTAATCTCACAACTAACAACAGGGCAATTCCAAACTACTCTTTCAAACATACTGCAGCCTTAGGGAACCACCACTTCCCAGACAATACTGAAAAGAGAGAAAGAAAGAACCTAATAAGAATGGGCCATAAAAAGTGAATTTCACCAATCACAGTCTCGATTAGATTACCTTTCCCTTCCGATGTCTCCAGGATGGAAATGAAGGAAATGGGAGAAAATCAATAACATATGACATCGAAATACTTTGGAACGATGTTCCTATTGGCCAGAAAACCAAATAACGACGAGTCGAGTCACCGCAGGACTTTGTTTCACCACAGAGATGAAATAACAGTCTCCATTCGGGTCCAGTACAAGCGCACCTTGCATGGAACAGCACAGCTGCTTGCGATTTTCTGCGCGGGAAGCGAACACGATCATGACAGACAGAGACACTTTGAAATATTCGGCACTGTCCCACACCACAGTTAATCCCCTGGGAAGCAAACCCATTTTTTTTTTGTTTTCAACATCAATACCGTGGGACCAAAACAGCATTTTAACAAGCTGCAGCGTTGGAGTTGATCAGCAGAAGTGACAGTGGTGGGATTCGAATGGAATTCGATTGAGAATGAAACGTGGATCCAGCGCCTTAGACCGCTCGGCCACACTACCAGGCGGCCGCGCGCCCCATTTTCTTGCATTTCCAATTGTGCTCTCCTGCATAACAACAGATGCCAAGTCACATGAAAATGGTTCCATGATCCCTCTCCGACTCGCACAGCTGCTGGGATGTGCCAGTTTACAATATCAATTTCGCAGCAGATATTGATAGCCCACCAATCCTGACAAAAGTAAGCTGAGTCTATCTTCTCAGACTCTTTTCAGCACCAAATGTATCTGTGAGAATACTTGTTCGGTTATGATTTGGTCAAATAACCATTAGCTTCTTGACATTACTGTAATTAAGATTCTTGCTTTGCTAAATGATTTCACCCATTGCTGAAACAGGACATGTTTCACTTTTACACGGAACATGAAGCACACCGGACCACAGGAAAAATGCACAAAGCTGAGCAGGCCGTGTTCCACATCAAACCGTGCAGCATCGTTTCAGTCACTATGTCTGTTTTGCAGAATAAGTGTCCCAAGGAAGGTTCTCCACCCTAAAACCCGAGGTAGCACAACAATCCGAGAACGACTGATCGCATTGTGAGGATGCTCTGACCACGGAGCCAGTTCGAGATGCCACTTTCCTTGCCTTTTACCTTAACCGTGCAATTTGCTGCAGAGATGTTCACTCCTGGACATCAGCCACATGGATACCAACTGAGTTGGAAACCTGTGTGGGAATCGACGAGAAGCGACTCAATAAATTTTGCTCAATTCCATGGTGCTTATTAGAAATGCAGTTTCTGTTCCCCTCAATCAAAAAGGCAGTTTCTGAACGTAGTAACAGAAGTCAAAAGGTCATTCCATACACGGAAGAGGTGCTAACTGCCCTTGATTGCTTTTTGTTCTCGATGTGAAGAGCTTTCACGCCTCTGAGTCACCTTCACGTCTCTGGTTGCTGAGTGAGTCACAAAGAAGGAGTTTCACCAGAGCTACAACTGCGTCACTTCCCCACTCGACTTCCCCGTTTACATTTTCCTGCTCCTCAGTGATTTCAAGAAAACCAAATGGATGCGATGTCATTCTGTAGCCTCTCTGTCGATTCCTCCGTTTCAGTTTCAACATGGCTTAGGTCTCGGGGCGCACCTTAATACTAGCGACACCATGAAAGCACAGATTCAGGTGTTCTTCTGAGAGTGTCATTTCTTTCATTGCTGTTGCTGATTGAAAGAGCCACTAACGTGCGAACTGCTCCAAAACATGATTCAGGACCTCTGGTGCCAATTCTTGCACGTTGAATAACGACAGACAGCTTCCAAACGAGGCCTTTCAGAGACGACTTTGAGGTACATTTGACAGACAGACAAGTTCAGGAATCCGTGGTGCAGTGTGACACCAACGCATCAGCTTCTTCCCTGTCTGTGAACCGAGCCGCCTGCGCAAGGAATGCAAATGCGGTACTGCTTTTCGTAGAAGGACCAGAAGGGGGTAACTACACTCTCAAACAGAATTGCATATGATCAGAACCAGTTTGGATAAAATCTTTACAATTCTTTGCACAGTCATTAAATGGAATTGCATGACATTTCACTACGCGAGCAGATTTGTTCAAGCAACTTCGAAGGCAGGTTTGCAGATGGGAAAGCAAGCAAGAAAGCTCCGTTCTTGTCCATGTAAAAGGCTGCCGTTGAAGAACAAAGCAGTTTCTGCCCAGTTTCGAACTGGGGACTTTTCGCGTGTGAGGCGAACGTGATGAACACTACACTACAGAAACAAGCCTCAACTGCCCATCCGGCAGCTCAGTGGCGTCCAGCACGGAAAGTTCAAGCCATTCTTCGTTTCACCTTTCTGTTTCCAATAGTTCGTTGTTGTCCAGCGTAATTGACATCTTCAAAACATAAAAAAAAAGACACGTGAAATTGATGATAAAATATTGGCAAGGATGTCGTCAATGTTTGGACCGTAGGGCGAGGTGAAATAGGCTGGGACGACTTTCCCTGCAGCGTAACGGCTGCGACATGATCTAATGGAAGGGCTGTAAACTGAATATTTACGTGTTTTACCCAAGTTGGGGTGATTTGAAAACTCGAGAGCATAGGTTTAAGGTGAGTGGGCTGAAATTGACAAAGGACCTGAGGCACATTTCCCACACAGAAGGTTGTGCGTGTTTGGAATGAGCTACCAGAGGAAGCGGAGGAGGCTCAGAAAATTGCATGAGTTTCTGGATCGGATGGGTTGAGAGGGTTTGGGGCCAAATACTGGGGAACCGGACTTGTTTATACTTGGCTATGTGGTGAGCATGGACGAGATACACCAAAGTATCTGTTTCCACGCGGTATCCCCCCAAAACGTTGTGTTGCTTACACCTGCTTTAAAGGATTACTTTTTAGCGGAGCTTGCCGTCGAAGTCTGTGGCACAATCCTTTACTATGTTCGATGCTCACGGGAAAGGTCGTATTGCGAAACACTGCAGAAAGGAACGACTTCCTTACTTTTGCTCCGAATGACCATACTCTGTGAAATTTTCCCAGATCCTCAGTTAAGGACTTTTGCAGCTGGAAGTTTCCTCAGAAACGCTGTTAATTCGTAAAGTATTGAGCGAATCGCAAAACAGAAAGCATTTAACACGGAACGCAAACAAAGCTGGCATACCTAATGCATTTTCAGACACAGAGATGCATGAATGCTAAATGTGAGACAGTCCGAGGGCATGATTTATAAAGTAATCTCACAACTAACAACAGGACAATTCCAAACTACTCTTTCAAACATACTGCAGCCTTAGGGAACCACCACTTCCCAGACAATACTGAAAAGAGAGAAAGAAAGAACCTAATAAGAATGGGCCATAAAAAGTGAATTTCACCAATCACAGTCTCGATTAGATTACCTTTCCCTTCCGATGTCTCCAGGACGGAAACGAAGGAAATGGGAAAAATTCAACAACATATCACATCGAAATTCGTTGGAACGATTTTCCCATTGGCCAAAAAACCGAATAACGACGAGTCGAGTCACCCCAGGACTTTGTTTCACAACAGCGATGAAATAACGGTCTCCATTCGGTTCCAGGACGAGCTCAACGTGCCTGGAACAGCACAGCTGCTTGCGATTTTCTGCGCGGGAAGCGAACACGATCATGACAGACAGAGACACTTTGAAATATTCGGCACTGTCCCACACCACAGTTAATTCCCTGGGAAGCAAACCCATTTTTCTTTTGTTTTCAACATCAATACAGTGGGGACAGAAACAACACATTAACAAGCTGCAGCGTTGGAGTTGATCTGCAGAAATGGCAGTAGTGGGATTCGAACCCACGCCCCTTTCGAGGCTGGAACCTGGATCCAGCGCCTTAGACCGCTCGGCCACACTACCAGGCGGCCGCGCGCGCCATTTTCTTGCATTTCCAACTGTGCTCTCCTGCATAACAACAGATGCCAAGTCACATGAAAATGGTTCCATGATCCCTCTCCGACTCGCACAGCTGCTGGGATGTGCCCGTCGACAATATCTCAATTTCGCAGCAGATAATGCGAGCCCATCAATCCAGACAAAAATCAATGGTAAGCTGAGTCTATCTTCTCAGACTCCTTTCAGCTCCAAATGTATCTGTGAGAATTAACCATACAGCCAGAAAGACACAAGTATGCCTGCACCATGCGAAACACTATGAAAACGGGATTGTTGTCAAGGAGTTCATTCTCGATCAGGGATTGTAATCCATTTGCATTGTCATGTCGGTTCCAGCACCGTGGGGAAATAGTTAGAATATGATGAATGTAATGTATTTTCCTGTATGAAACAGTAAAAAGTGCAGAACAATTTAAAAGGATGTTGCCAGCGCTCAGGGGTCTGTGTTAAAGGGAGAGGTTGGACAAGTGAGGATTTTACGTTTAGTGCAGAGGAAACTGAGTGGGTTATTTTCTAGAAGTGTATAAGACCATGAGGGTCATGAATAAGGTGAATGCACTCATCCTTTTCCCAGGAACTCAAGGATTGGATGGCTTGATTAGATCAGTTTAAGGTTAGAGGAGAAAGAATAAAAGGGAAGCTGAGGGGCAACTGTTTTAGACAGATGGTGGTATGTATATGGAATGAACTGCCAGTGGAAGTGGGTCAGGCAGGAACACTCACAACAGGGAAAAGGCATTTGGACACATACATGGATAGGAAAGGGTCAGAAACAAATGGGCAAGTGCAGGGAAATGGGGTTCGTGTGGATGGCCATTCTGGTCGGCATGGGCCAGTTTGGGCCAAAGGGCCTATCTCTGCTGTAAGATTCTACAATTCTAAGTGCATTTCCTATTTCTCCCACTAACTCTGGTATCCTGGGATGTATTCCATCAGGGCAATGAGACTTGTGTACCTTTCGCTCCATTAACTTGCCCAGCTCTAACTCTTTCACGATAATTGTTATTATCTAGGTCCTCACCTTCCTCAGTCTCCTTAGCAATTACTGCCCTGTTCTTCGTATCCTCCACTGTGAAGGCTGACTGCTGTGTACTCATATTCCTGAACCATGCTGGATAGGAATAACTCGGCACAGAACTGTGAGAGGTCTTCTTTGAGTCTTCATTGATGAGACATGGCAGACACCTGGATAGTGTACATACAAAATACCTCCAGACAGCATCAGGTAACTCCCTGCCTGTCCGATGTACAGCTCCCATTCGTATACCTTTGTGGTTTGGGACTTTGAATAGAGACTGTCTCTCAGTATTATCTCCATGGCAACGGCAGTTAGAAAGTCTAGTTCAGTTCAGCACTTTGTGGTTAAACCACACACCCTTCCCCCACACCCCTGTGACTCCCTCAAGTATCTGACAGGCGCTTCAGTTTCAGTGGGGTATCTCTCAGGATTCTGATGTCGAGGAGCCGGTGGTGGGGTGGACAAAGTTAAAAACCACACATCACCAAGTTGTAATCCAACAGGATTATTTGGAAGTACAAGCCTTTGGAGTGTGCTGTGATTTTTAACTTGATCAAGATTATCTCAATGGTAACAGTTAAGTACTTCAGCAATTTCAGAGGCCATATATTCCCCACACAATAGGTTCCCCTCTAGCAGGGTAAACTGCTATTCCAGCCCAAGGGACAGGTATTAATCACTTTTCTCCGCCAATTCCATCTCGCTTTCTGTTGATCTTTAAAGTTTTTCTAATCTCCTTGGTCTTTGCCAATATTTATGTATTTTATTTCAGTTTGATAGACTCCCTTATTTCCTGAACCACCCATGCCAGATTACTCCTTTTCCTACAGTCCTTCCTTTTCCCTGATATATACTTTTGCTGAGCACTTCGAAAAATTGCTTTGATCTTCCTGCACTGTCCGTCAACTTTCCCACCATAAAGTCTTTGTTTCCAGTCTACATTAGCCAACTCCTGCCTCATCCTATTGCAGTCTCCTTTTGTTTAAGCACAGGATCTTGGGAGTGGATCTAATCTTTCAGTTTTCCATCTGTGTTCTAAGTTCAACCAGACTTCTCAGAATTCTTTTATCAGATTACGAGGGGAGGCGATGTTTCCTGGGTGTTTTGGTTTTCATTGTCAGAGACCTTGGCTGTGTAATAAAGTACAGGATAGGTAATCACAACAGAGTATTCTGGACGGTGTGAATGTACCACACAGTCTAAAACCATAAATCACTCTCTCCCCTGAGTTTAAAATTGCAAAGTCATTATCTCCTACACACTTCCTCACTATCTAAGCTTGGTATGCTAATGCACTTGACTATCTGTCATTTTCCGAAAATCTCCTTTGGTGAAGTTGGTCATTTTTGGATTCAGCTTTCCAGTTATTACCGTTAGAAGATAAGCACTGGGCACTGGAGAACCAGCCCCACCATTTAATACGGTGATGATTGTGCTCACATCGGTCTCAGCTGGATTTTCCAGCCTGCTCTCTCACCCTTCATCTCATTGCAAATTAAACATCTGTATCTCTTCATTAAATTGGTTCATTGTCCTGGCATCCACCGCATTTTGAATAGGGAATTCCACAGATTGAGATAAGTACATTCTTCCTCATGAGAAGAGAATAGAGTCCCTGTTGTGGTTCTGTTGTGGAGCTGGGAATTTGTCTTGCAAACGTTTCGTCTAGTTGACATCCTCAGTGTTTGGGAACCTCCTGTGACGCGCTTCTGTGCTGTTTCTTCCGGCATTTATAGTGGCCTGTCTCTGCCGCTTCCGGTTGTCAGTTCGAGCTGTCCGCTTTAGTGGCCGGTATATTGCAGTGATCACAGTGTGTCTGAGTTTTGCGTTTATTTTGGGTGAGGGTAGTCTGTGTCTGAGACGGGCGCTTAACACCCAGACAACGGGAATGGTATCAGATAGCGAAGTTAGGACGGGCTGAAGTGAAGTGGAAAATTCTGTCAGAAGGTGGGTCAATACAAATGCATCACATCACCCAGACTGTAAAAGATTCGCAGAAGGAGCAAAGCAACTTCAATGCAGGCACAATAACAGGTAAATTAGAAAGAAGACTATTGAACACACTGAGAAGGAGTGGAATTATTTATGAGAAAGGATTAAATATTGAAGCTATTTTACATACAGACTGTCGTCACATTGGAAAAAGGAATTTCCTGCAAAATAACGGTGATATTTGCCTGCGACATCACAATTCCGAGAGACACTGACATATTATCTTCTGCAACAGCGTGGCCTAGTGAAAGCATGATCGGCCCATCAATCAGAATTCAATACTTCAAAGTTCTCCTCTGCGCTATACAACCTATTTGCTGCTCCTGTAGTCAGATCCTAATCGCTTCACAGTGTATCTTTCACTGCTTCCTGCCTCACGTAAATACTTGAAACATGATCCAATCCCCAGTGTTTCCGCTTGAACCCATATTTTGTAACTCCCGAGCTGACACAGGTACGAGTGACCAATTGGCCTTTTCGAGCGCTCTCACTCTGTATGATCTGATTGATAAAATGTACTGCATCTGATCCGCAGGAGACACTGCAGAAATTAACCCATCCCAGCGGACTGAGCTGCCTCCATTGATCGAGCTGTTTCCATTGGTATAGTATCACACAGTAACAGCGAACGTCTTTTGATGTCATCCGCGAAGGTACTTGCTACAAAAAAGCGAAAGACGGCTGGAAACTGCTGTCGTCAGTGCGATATACAGAAGCCCAGCGTGATCCTCGCTAGATTACTGTGTGCAGTTCTGCAATTCATACTACTCTATCTTTTATGATTTTTAACCCATGAGAAGTTTATTACCAGCTTCGATGACAGCCATAATGCTCTGAGCACTTTGACGGAGCCAGTGCAAGTCAGTTATAATAGTTATCAATAGATTGAATCTAAACAGGATGCCCCACAACAGGAAGTGCTCTGGCACTCAATGCCGGTAAGCCAAGGTAATTTTCCTAAAACCACTCCCGTCTGGTAATACCATTGAAGATATTTTATACAGTAACCTTTCAGTCTCAATTGCCAGTTTCAGTCCATGAAGCAGCCAGTAACATGCACCAGTGAATTGAAATCTAACAGCAGCATTGCCCTGGCAGGAGAGATTGAGGAGCTTGAAGCTGTCTTCTCTGGAGTATCTAAACATGAAACACTTCAAAGGAACAAAAATCTTCAAGAGCTCCAGAGGATACATGCAGGAAGGATGTGCTCCTAGGCTGGTGTGCCTGGAATAAAATAAACGCTAACTACAGTATCTTTACCCAGCATCCCCTTCAGCTGCGTAACTGTTTAATATTTATTTGCTGCTCTAATTCGACTCCCAGTTCTAACTGCTGTCATGTTGATGACTATGCAAATGTATAAAATATAATTTAATCTATCCCAAAACCTCTCTGTACCTGTGTCTCACTTGTGCTCATTGAGACCCTCATTCAATCTGACCTCTTTACAAACCCTGCCCGGATATTTCCTTATATGGCTCAGAATGAAATATTCACAGAATTGTTACTGTGCAAAAGGAGTCTGATTGGCTCCTCAGCTCTCCAAAGGATCACCTCACTGAATGCCAGTCTTCTGCCTTTACCCCATAAACCTTCCCATTCATCCTCTTCCAATAACACCGGCGAGTTCACAAGTAACCACAGCGATCAGATTTGCTTTGTTTGTTCGTGGGATCATGGCATCACGTGCTAGGGCAGCATTTATCATCCATTCTAACTGCCCAAGAGATGGTTCAGAGTCAACCACGTTATTCAATGTCTGGATTCACTTGTAGGCTGGACCAGGTCAGAATTAACAGTTTCTCAGACCCAATGACATGAAGAGTTGATTTCTGGCCTATTATCTTATTTCTGAAATGATAATGAATAATTTTTGCAGTTGAATTAAAAGTGAAAGACCAAAATGTGTTTTATTCTGATTGAGAACATCCTCCTATTTTCTAAATTGTTATTGACTGTCTCATTCCCCTCGCACCAGAACCTATTCCAGAGGGTGTTACAGAAAAGGCAGAATGGTCAGCTGCAGGTGGTCACTTGACCGGTCGCTGGACCCAAAGGTTCACTCTCCACAAATGCTACCAGATCTGATTTTTTCCAGCATTTTCTGGTATTATTCCTGATTTCCCAGCATTTGCAGATGTTTAGTTTTTGAATATTGATCTTGTCTGGTGCAGAGTAGTTTATTGATGAATTTGAATGGTTTTGAAAATTCCAACTTAGGCCACAAATCAGCCATGAACTATTGAATGGCAGAGCAGGGTTGAAGGGCTGAATGACTTCCTCCTATTTCAATGAAAGTGATCCATCTGCAGCTTGTGGTAACATTTCCCCTCAATGCTCACTTCACCTCCATGTCGAACACACTGTTACTGACTGAATAAACCTCCTGTGTTTGAACTAAACCTGCTCATGTTCAGTGGTTCCTTCTACTGCCACCCGGATTTAACTCTCATCATGGGATGCTGTCTCGTGTTACTGCGGGAATGCCCATAAGGACTAATCCTGGAGCATGTATCCCCTGGGATCCAAAAATACTGTTTATTTCCTTCTTCCTATTTCATTCTGGCATTGAACTCTCGGTTTCAATCCATTCTCCTGTCAAGATCTTCAACATGCCCATGCGGGTGGACTCGAGGCAGCTGGCACCTGAAATTGTGGGAGGAGGCAGATTCAATCAGGGATTTGGGAAAACACTCAGACAATGACATATCCGTCTGATTGTTGACTCAGACAGATAGGCAGTAAGAAAGATGCACATTTAGATCGTACCTTTGATGACCTGGAGTAATGAAACATGCTTCAAACGCAATGATTTCAACCTCAAATCTCTTAAAACACAGACACAAAGCTTTCTACTTGTACCAGGTTGTCTCTCAGCCTCCTGTTTTCTTAAGAAAAGATTTTTAAGCTGTTATGCCTTTCCTGGTGATTATACCCACTGTTTCTCTGTCAGATTTATGACTGAACCTTTATTTTCCTGTTGTGAGTAATGCTAGTACAGAAACAGTTCCTGACTTGTGAGGGGGTTCGGTTGGAATATTTATATTTACATATTCATTCCCACCCTCACACACAGTGTGAATTTGATGTAAAACAGAAGGAAAGGATTGATTGAGCACCCACAAAAACACAAAAGGCAGCATGTGTACCTGAGTTGAATGAACCTGGACTTAGGAAAATGTGGCAACAATCACAACTAGTTAGAATTACAGAATCCCTTAGGCGCACAAAGAGACTATTTGGTCCATCCAGTATGCAATGACTTGCTGTCCTACCCTACCTTCATAACCCCACATTTAACATGTCTAACTCAACCCACCTAACCTACACACTACTGGCCATGTTAGCACGGCCAATCCATCAAACCTGCACATCTGTGGGAGGGTCACATATTATGTCTAAGTGCTCAGGATTGTGGGATGAAGGCTCAGAAATACTTGACTCTGACGCAAATCCTCTTTTTTTTCAAAATAAAATCTGGGGGAAACTGCAGCCAGAAAGATTTCCGATTATCTCATGAGGAATAGAATTCAAAACTCGTGCCACTGACCCAGGGGGCGCAGTGAAGTCACAAAGGTCTGGGAACAATCAGAACTGAAACAAGTTGTGAGCAAGGTGGGAGGGAGACAAGGACAAAAAGACAGTCTGTCACACGGGGGAAGACAGGAGAGATTAAATTACAGAAATGGTTGTCCCTCAAGGCCATGGGGAATGGAGTTAGAGCTGGGAAAGAAACCAGGAAACAAGGTGAGCAGCTGTCAAAGAAATACATTGAAAAAGCAGATTATAACAACATTGAGGGCAGAGTACACAGTCTTAAATTGTTGCTCTCATTGGTGAGTACAGAACGCTGTAAAGCCTGGGTCATTCTATTTCAGCCAACATATGCAGGATAGGCCAAGTGGCCTCTATCTGTGCTGTAACTTTCTGATAAATTTATTCTGACATTTGGAATTCAGGTCGAATGATGTTCATAAATTCTCAAATTGGACTTGAGTTTAATATTCTGGAGAAATGTTAAATAAATCACAATGATCCCATTCTGCAGACTTTAGTCCACAGCCCTTAATGTTCCAGCATCGCAGTTACATCCATGTCCTTTTATTCTAATGTGATGCTGGTTACTGCCTCTGCCACCCCATCAATGAGTTCCTGCTCCCCACCATCTCCGAGTGAAATGAATGCTCCTCTCCCCTTCTTTCTGGGAATTTGTTTCAATCTAAATCGTCCAGTTTCTGACCTCTCAGTTAATGAATAGCTCCTTCCTAGACACTCGATCTTGATTCCTCAGCATTTTATCACTTCAATTAAATCTCACCTCATCCTCCTCGGAAATCATCCCCAGCCTATCCAACCTTTCCTCAGAGCAGAAATTCTCCAATTGTAGAAACATTCTGATCAATCTCCTCTGTATCCTCTCTGGTGTGATCACATTAACCCTGGAATAAGGGGATCAGAAGTGTGTGCAGTACATTAACTGCAGTCAAATGAGTGTTGCTGATATTTCCCATGTCACCTCTGTGTTCTTGTGGTTGTCGATCACACAAGACGTGTCCTGGTTTCCCACTTGGAACTGGATTTGCACTCCATGGGTCTGGGATTCCCTACCATGTGTTTATTTGTTCACACATCCTAAATTAACTTCAGATTAAAACAACATTATCAGCTACCTACCAATCAACTTCTTCCATTATACTCAAGTCACCTTACTTTTTAAAATCTCTTTAAAAATATTACTTTCAAAACACAACAGGCTTTAAGTTGCTGACCAAGTATTCAGATGTCTCCACTGTGACAATTACTTGAAGATTATCTTTACCTTCAGCTACATTTGGTGAATTGAACACTGATTGTAAATATATGAATATCAAACGGACTTGAGTTTTACGATAATTAATCCAGTCTGACATTCTTGTTGGTTAATATCTTGAAGAGAACTGTCCTCAGAACTCCAGCTGTGCTCTGACTTCATTCACAACTGGATTTGGATGGACTGCAAATCTTAGATCTGTTCTGTTTTTTCCCGGATTGCTTCACTCTGTCTATCACTTGCTGCTTATGCTGTTAGGCACACAAGTAGTCCTCTTTGGGAACTTCATCAGGTTAACACCTCATTTTCAGGTATTCATGCTGCTTTTACTGATATGCCCTCCTGAATTCTCACAGTTGAATGAGGACTGATACTCTGGTTTGATGGTAAGAGGCAAGTTGGGGAATATGCGGGGCCCTGATTGTATATGATTTCTTGGAGTACAATTCTACTGCAGTTCTTGGAAGGAATGAGCTAAACTCTTACACTGTTGGCCCCATATACTACATGCAGTATCATGAACACTGATAGGCCAAGACATGAAATACAAGAAACACTGTACAATGATGCAGGACCACAACTGCAGCAAGGGGAGTTTAAGGTCCAATTTGACATAGGAACTGGGGAAGAAGCACCTGATCAGATTATCTCATTCATAGTCACAAAGAGACTGTGAGATTATTGTATTGTTGGAGGTGAGGATGAAGGAGGTTGGGGAGATGGAGAGCCCTTCAAAAGAAACTAATCTGCCTGAGAGTTGTGAGATAGAATTGATTGCCATGCATTTAGCATAAAGCTAATTGAAACTGTTTTTATCCCCAAAAGATAACAAGACTGATGATGCTTCCAATCATCATCAGAAACAAACCCCAGAATACATGGTTCGGAGATGGATGTCAATAGCCAATCAACATCCAACTCCTGCAATCATTGAGCAAACATACGTGTGATTACCCAGTTCTGATGAACCAGAAAATCACTGTTCACTCTGTGCAGATGGACAGCGATGTGGGGAAGTATTGGTCTCGTGGTATTGTCGCGAGGCAGTTAATCTAAAACCCCAGATAGTGTTCTGGAGACCTGGGTTCAAAGCCTATTGCAGCAGATGGGGGAATTTGAATTCAATAAAAAAACTTGTGAAATTAGAGTCTAATGATGACCATTAATCGATTGTCAGAAAAACCCATCTGGATCACTAATGCCCTTTCAGGAATGAAGCTGCCATCCTTGCTTGGTCTGGCCAACATTGTGACCTCAGATCCACAGTAATGTGGTTGACTCTTACCTGCCCCCTGGGCAATGAGGGATGGGCAGTAAATGCTGCCGGGCCAGCGGCACCCTCATCCTGTGAATGAATAAAGGAAAATAAAAATCTGTACCCAGTGTGAATCTGTGCATGTACAACAATGTTGTGAACATTTCCAAAGCTAATTTCTGTGTGCACAACTTTATGAGCTGTCAAAACCATTGTTCATTACTTGGCGTGAAAAAGAGGAAAAAGTCCTTCAACTGTGGTTATCAGTAAATTGACTGGTGTCTCAGCAGGATGGATGCCTGAGTGAATCCCTTCCCCCTCACACACACAGAGCAGGTGAACGGCCCCCCAGTCTGACTGGTTTGGCCAGTTTCCAGGTGGGATGGGTAAAGAATTCCCTTCTGGCATTCCCCACATTTCCAGAGTCGATCCCTAGTGTGGCTGCACTGGTGTTGTGCCATTTCAGATAAATGTTGACAGACTGTTACACACACCGATAGCCCATCCCCATCATCCCCCCCCCCCCCAAGAACCCAGTATAAAGCAGTAAACATTATCTCCTGTTGTGTAGGGACAGCCTGTATTGGTCTGAGTAGGAACACTGAGTAGATGTACCTCAATGACAACTTAATCGGTGACCAGAGCAAGTTGAGCAAGTCCAAATAAAATGCATTATAGCATAGAAAGAGGCCCATCAAATCCAAGCTGGCTCTCTGTAGCAGAATCCCATATTCTCATTCCCCATACGTACCCCAAACTCTGCAAGTTTATTTCCCTCAGAACTGATCTAATTGTTTTTATCAATCATTGATCTTCTCTAATTGCACCACCAAACTAGGCAAGAGGTTCTGCATATTTCCAGTCAATACAGTCAGCAGAAACACTTATTCATCTCCCGCTGTCTCAAAACCTTACATCTGACCTTAACTCTTGTGTCATCACCTATCGAATGCAGATATTTTTGTCTGCTGTATCTAGGTGTGTTATAATCTTATACAGCTTTATCAAAAATATATCCAACTTCTTCACTTCAAAGAAAATCGCAATTTTTTCAAATCAATCCAGTGACTGCATTTTCTTTATCAGTGAGCCACTCCAGTAAGGCTATATGCCACAGTCTGAAGATCACTCATATCCTTCATTGTTGATGCCTATTTTGTTCCACAAATCCAGACGATGCAAGTTTTCTGCACAACAGCAGTAACTTTATTATTGGATAGCCGGCGAGAGTTTCAAAATGTCTCTAAAGTAGCTGAGTGTCTACTTGTAGACACTCTTCTTCACGAATCTCTGCCTTACCCACAGAGACAGTATATTTAATAGGAATTAGACAAAGGCATATCAGTCACATGGACGATTGTCTTTGCATAGTTTAAAGTAGGTAATTATGACCTTATAAAGCTTGATGAATGGCGATGTCCTGTGATAACGTGTGATGGATTACAGAAACTGATGATCGTATTGTTCATGATTATGTGTTGATGGGAGGAGATTAAGGCAGAATGGTTCTTCCTTCAGTAAATAAGGGATTCACTTACCTATGCTAATATGGAGGGGAGGTAAGACAATGGGAGTGGGAGGCAGTTTAACAGAGTTGTGCCCAGGGCTACCAGTCTTGTCTGAAAAGGGCAAATTCCTCTGTCTGGGATTACGGGGCAATCCACATGTCTGGCTGCAAGAGGTTCTATTTTGAGATACTGTCAGCCTCCACCATTCTGAGGTGTTCTGTCTGTATTCTAAGAGTACAGGCCTTCAGTTGATGAAATAAGGCCTTTTGCAAGGTAATGTTTAACCCTTGAGACCCCACGGTGTCCTGAAAGAGAAGCAAAAGGTATGGAACTGATCCCTCTATGGTATTTTAACTTCCTCGTTCTGACCAGGAATATGTTGACCAGAATTGAATGCAATGATTGACTGTGACCTAACTCAAGCTTTGTCAAGGGTCAGAATCTTTTCCGTGAGTTTGTTATCATTCCTCCATTAATGAAGCCCAGCATCCCATTTGTTTTACCCAAAACACATAATGTTTTCTCTCCTTTAAGGATTGGTACACATTGTCCCCCATTCCTGCTGTCCTGCTCTCTGTGTCTGTTCCATGCAAATATATATTCCCTTTCTACATTGCTTCTCTCAAAATGTATCAACTTACTGTGTGTTCTAAAGAAGAGACATATTCCACTCAAAATATTATCTCTCGCTCCACACATTCTACCCCCTAGAAAACAGAAAGGACAGCACCGGAATAATTGGCCCACCATGTCTGTGCGGTCCATGATGCCATTCCAAACTAATTCCATCTGCCTGTACATGGTCCATATCCCCGCCAATCCATGCCTGCTTATCTGTCTGTCCAAATGCCTCTGAAACATTGTGATTGTTTCTGCTTTTCCCATCTCTCAGGAAAGTACATTCTTGGCACCTACCAGCTTCTGCATAAGAAACTTGTCTGACACAACTCCCTTTAAGCTTGCTCAGGTGTTGTTGGAAATGCTCAGCAGATCATGCAGCATCTGTGAAGAAAAATGAGTTAATATTTCGGGTCTGGTCACCCCTCCTCAGAAACGTTGACTTTAATTTATCTTCATAGAAGCTGCTAGACCTGCTGAACCTTCCCAGAAATTTTTTTTTGTTTCTGGTTTACAGCATCTGCAGTTGGTTCAGTTTTCATTTCCTTTAAACTTGCCCCCACTCCCCTTAAAACTCTGGTCTGTAGAATTTGCCGTTTTCACCTTGTGAAAAGATTCAGATTATTCACTCTGTCTGAGCCTTTCGGATCACCCACAGCCACTGACTTTCCCAACGCAAAAATCCAAGTCTTTCCAACCTCTCCCAATCCAGGCAACATCCTGGTAAACCTGTTTTCACGCTGTCCAAAGCCTCAACATCCTCCTTTTTATGTGGTGATCAAAACAGCACATAATACTCCAAAGGTTGCCTAATGACAGTTTTATATTCAGTCCCTGACACAAGAAGGCAAGTATGCCATCCACTTCCTTCACCACTTTCAGGGAGCGGTGAACTTGCCCCTGGAGAACCCTGTGTACATCAATGCTGCTGAGAGCCCTTCAGTTTAGTGAATACATTCCTCTTGCAATGAGCCTCACAAAATACATCACCTCACACTTGTCTGGATCAAAATCTATCTCCGTACAGGTTTTCCTACTGATCTCTTTCTTGCTGTATCCTTGGACAATATTCTTCACGATTCACAACTTCATCAATTTCTTCCATCTAAAACCTGCTAATCAAATCGTTTACATTTCCATGCTAAGCATTGATGTATGTTGCAGACAATGATGTTCCAATTCTGATCCTTGTGGAACAACACTGACCACAGAACTCCAGCCAGCAACATGTTGTGGAAGGAACATATTTCATTTAGTCATTCAGTCGGAAAGTATTTCAGGTATTGGTGTGGCACTAGATGTTCCAAGATATTCACAATCCTGGTTAAAACACCCTGGAGCAGATTTTCAGTTCTGGGTACCCTACCTGGGGACTCCCCCAGAACCAATTATAAAGGAGTAAACATTATCTCCTGCTGTGGAAGGACAACCTGTGTTGGTCTGAGCATGAGCACAGAGCAGATTTACCTTAATGATAATTTAACCCCTGAAGACAAATAACCAGACCAAGTTAAGCAAGTACAAAAAAATGTGTTATGGCACAGAAAGGGGCCCATCAAATTCAAGCTGGTTCTCTGCAGCAGAATCCCTTATTCTCATTCTCCAACTGTCCTCAAAACCCTGAAAGTTTATTTCCCTCAGATCTGATATAATCGTATTTGTGAATCTTTGATCATCTCTACTTGCAACACCATAATAGACAGCACGTTCTGCATATTTCCAGCCAATACAGTCAGCGGAACATTGCAATCTTCCACTTTCTCAAAACGTTATATTTGATCTTAAATTTTGAGCCATCACCTATTGAGTGCAATTTATTTTATTGTCTGCTCTATCTAGGTGTGTTATAATCTTATCCATTTTAATCTATCAAGATATATTCAACTTGATTTCTTCAAAGAAAATAACAATCTTTTTTCCAAATCAATCCAGTGACTGCATTTTCTTCATCAGTGCACCACACCAGTAAGTCTGTCCTGCACACTCTGAAGATCACTCAGATCCTTCCTGAGCAGGAATTTGTTGACCTGAATTGGATACAATGATTGATTGTGACCTAATCAGTCACTGAAATTGTTTCCATGAATTTGTTCTCATTCCCTTTATTAATGAAACCCAGGTTCCCATATATTTTGATCAAAACACTCTGATTATGTTTTCTCTCCTTTAATGAATTATACACATTCCCCCGCCCTTCCCTCAGTCTCTACTCTTGTGTCTGTGCTATCTAAATATATATTTCCTTTCTACATTGCTTCTCTCAAAATGTATCAACTCACTGTGTGTTAGAAAAAAATATTACCTCTCGCTCCATGCACAGTACCCCCTGGAAAACAGAAAAGTACAGCATCTGATTAATTGGCTCATTATGTCTGTGCAGACCATGATGCCATTCCAAACCATTTCCACCGGCCTGGACATGATCCATATCCCTGCCAACCCCTGTCCGCTTATGTGCCTGCCCAAATGCCTCTAAAGCATTGTGATTGTTTCTGCATTTACCACCTCCCAGGAAAGTACATTTCCAGTCATCTATCACCTTTTGCATACGAGACTTGCCTGATATAACTCCAATTAAACTTTCACATGTTGTTGGAAATGCTCAGCAGGTCTTGCAGCATCTGTGAAAATAAAAATCCGTTAATGTTTCGGGTCCTTCTTCAGAAATGTGACCTCTGATTTCTCTTTACAGATGCTTCCAGACTTGTTGAGCATTTCTAGACACTTCTGTTTTTGTTTCTGATTTACAGCATCTACTGTTCTCCCGGTTTTTATTTTCTTTAACTTTCCCCCTGTCCCCTGAAATCTATGGCCTCTAGAATTTGTCATTTCTACCTTGGAAAAAGATTGAGTTTATAGAACATAGAACAATACAGTGCAGAACAGTCCCTTCGGCCCTCAATGTTGTGCCGACCTGTGGAATTTTCTCAACTCGTCCCCCTACACTATCCTAAAATCATCCATGAGCATTTCTGAGGATTGTTTAAATCTCCCTAATGTGGTTGAGTTGACTACCTTAGCAGGTAGGGCATTCCACACACTTACCATTCTCTTTGTGTAAAGAATTTGTCTCTGACTTAAATCTATCACCCCTCAATTTGTAGTTATGACCTCTCATACAAGCTGTCCTCATCATCCTAAGAAAAAGACTTTCACTGTCTACCATATCTCATCCTCTGATCATCTTGTATGTCTCTACCAAATCCCCCGTTAGCCGCCTTCCTTCCAATGAGAACAGATCCATGTCTCTCAGCCTTTCCTCTTCAGACATTCCCTCCACACCAGGCACCATCCTGATAAATCTCCTCTGCACCTTTTCCAATGCTTCCACATCCTTTTTGTAATGGGGCGACCAGAACTGTACACAATATTAAAACTGTGGCCGCACCAGCATTTTGTATAGTTGCAGCATGATATTGTGGTTCCAGAACTCAATCCCTCTCCCAATGAAACCTAACATGCCGTATGCCGCCTTAACAGTACTATCAATCTAGGTGGCAACTTTCAGGGATCTATGTACATGGACACCAAGATCCCTCTGCACACCCACACTACCAAGAATTTTTCCAATGACCCAGTACTCTGCCTTCCTGTTATTCCTCCCAAAGTGCATCACCTCACATTTCGCTGCATTGAACTCCACTTGCACCTCTCAGCCCAATTCTGCAGTTTATCTAAATCCCCCTGCAACCTGTGACATTCTTCCAAACTGTCTATTACTTCACAGACTTTAGTGTCGTCTGCAAATTTACTAATCCATCCACCTATGCCTGCGTCTAAGTCATTTATAAAAATGACAAACAGCAGTGGTCCCAAAACAGATCCTTGTGGAACACCACAAGTAACTGGGCTCCAGACTGAATATTTTCCATCAACCACCATTCGCTGCCTTCTTTCAGAAAGCCAGTTTCTAATCCAAACTGCTAAATCACCCTCAACTCCATACCTCTGCATCTTCTCTAACAACCTACCATGTGGAACCTTATCAAAGGCTTTACTGAAGTCCATGTATACCACGTCAACTGTCCTAGTCTCATCTAAATGCTTGGTCACCTTCTCAAAAAAATCAACGAGGTTTGTGAGACACGACCTGCCCTTAACAAAACTATGTTGACTATATGAAATCAAATTGTTGCTTGTTAGATGATTATAACTGTTATCTCTTATAATCCTTTCCAAAACATTTCCTACAATGGAAGTAAGGCTCACTGGTCTATAATTACCTGGGTCATCTCTGCTGCCCTTCTTGAACAAGGACACAACACTTGCAATCCTCCTGTCCTCGGGTACTAAACCCATTGACAATGATGACTCAAATACCAAAGCCAAAGGCTCTGCTATCTCTTCCCTAGCTTTGCAGAGAATCCACGGATAAACCCCATCCGGGCTGGGGACCTGTCTACTTTCACTCCTTCTAGAATTGATTGCACCTGTGCATAACTAACCTCAATCCTTTCTGGTCGAGTATCGCGTACCTCATTTTTGTCCTCTACAATATTCTCCTTTTACTGTGTAAGCACCAATGAGAAATGTTCATTTAGCACTTTTCTGATCTCTGCAGGGTCCACACTCAACTTTGACATTAGATTGCTTACAGTGTGGAAACAGGCCCTTCGTCCCAACAAGCCCACACCGACCCCGCTGAAGTGCAACTCACCCAGACTTATTCCCCTACATTTCACCCCTTCACCGACCGCTACGGGCAATTTAGCACAGCCAATTCACCTAACCTGCACATTTTTGGACTGTGGGAGGAAGCCGGAGCACCTGGAGGAAACCCACGCAGACACGGGGAGAATGTGCAAACTCCACACAGTCAGTCGCCTGAGGGGGGAATTGAACCCGGGTCTCTGGTGCTGTGAGGCAACAGTGCGAACCACTGTGCCACCCATAAAAATAACAATACATAAAAAACATAAAAACTTCCCACTTCTGTCTTTGATTAGCCCTATTCCTACCCTAAACATCCTTTTATTCTTCACATACCTATTGAAAATTTCAGGGTTATCCTTTGTTCTATTTGCTGAAGACTGCTTGTGTCCTCCCTTTGCTGTCCCTAACTCTCTCCTTAAATCTTTCCTAGCTGATCTGTAATCTCTATTGCTTCATCTGTACCATTTTGCCTCATCAACACATAAGCCTCTTTCTTCTTCTTAACAAGGGATGCAATTTCTGTAGTAAACCATGGTTTACAAACTCTGTCTGTGCCAGTTGTGTCACCCCACAGCCATTGACTTTTCAAAGACAACAATCCAAGATTTTCCAACCTCTCCCAATCCAGGAAACCTCCTGGAAAACTTGCTTCCACCTTCCCAAACGCCTTCACATTTTACCTATAATGTGGTGATCAAAACGGCACACAATCCCCCAAAGGTGGCCTGATTATAGTTGTAAATTCACTCCCCTGACTGAAGAAGGCAAGCCTGCCATTCACCTCCTTCATCACTTTCAGGGATCTTTCAGCTTGCAACTGAAGATCGCTCTGTATATCAGGGCTGCTCAGGACCCTTCCGTTTATAGTATACATTCCTCTTGCTATGTGTCTTCCAAAACACATCACCTCACACTTGTCTGAATTAAAATATATCTGCAGTTTCTCCACAAAACTTTCCGACTCATCTTTTTCTTGCTGTATCCTTTGACATCATTCTTCACAATTCACAACTTCAACAGTTTGCGCCATCTCCAAACTTGTTAATTAAACCCCAGTCCAACACCGGCATCTCCGAATCATGCTAATTATATCATTTACATTTTCAAACTTTTCATTTATATACATTACAAACAACTGATGTCCCAGTTCTGATCCTTGTGGAACAGCACTAGCCATAGACCTCCAGCCGGCAACATGCCCCTGCACAACTGTTGCTGAGAGAAATATCAAAGAGGAGCCTTGAGTTCTGCGTTGAGCAGCACGACCAACGTTTATTCAGAGCTCCTTACTAATACATGATGGGAGATGTCCCTCTCCGGCTCCCCCAGATAAGTCCAGCATTTTGATGTGTTTACTTCATACGTTCCAGTAATATTTGCCCCCTGACCTGAACTCCAGGGTTTGGAATGTCAGCTCCGATATTTCCGCGTTTCCTTTCACAGTCTGATTCTCTCAGCTCATGCAGCTGCTTTGTTAGCTCTTTCACAAATGGTTTAACCCTAACCTTATCATTGCACATCTCCAGCCCTCCCACTACCACACATCTCCGGTTCTCCCACTACTATACCCTGTGCCATCTGCATCTTCCATCCAGTTATTAAGTCAAAGGGGGACAGCCCCGTCCCCTTTTCTGGGCTTGTCCTCAGTTTCATGAGGCTGGTGGGGAGTACTCTAACCCATCGCTGTACTGTCTCTGAGAGAGCCTTAGTCAGACGAGCTTTAAGTGTCTGCGTCATTCCTTCTACTGTCACAGAGCTCTGGGGGTGGTATGGTGATGGGATTTCTGTTCAGTATTAAACAGGGCACATAGCTTTTTAGCTATGTTCCCTGTAACATGTGTCCCTTGGTCAGAATCTGCAGGGGAATGATTCCACCCACTGAGTAAACCTATTTATTAAAACCCAGCAGGACCTCCTTCCCTGGGATTGGGGTGGGTGTGGGTGTGTAAAACCCATCTGTACTTGTTCCCATGGGCCTCTGGGTCGCTGCTGCTGCCTCCATTTTATCCTGATTGCTTTCCCTGGCTCACACTGTGAACAGACTACACACCTTCGACAAAACCTTGCTGTATTTCTCCCTGTTCCAGGCAAGGATTGTAGTGGATCATCTGATATTGCATTTTATCCCCCCCCAATATGGGCCAGCCCATGATATGTTTTAATAATGTTTGTCTTATACAGTGTAGTGGCACTGCTGGGTCATCCAGACTCTGTTGTGTCATATTACTGCCCCACCCTTTTCCCATTCCTCATTCTCCTGTTGTGGGGCTGTATCTGCGAAGGTCTTTAAACTTTCCTTACTCATTTCTGCAGTTACTGCCACTGCCACTTCCCCAAATGTCTGCCCTGTTTCAGTCAGTATTTCACTCGCGTTCCCCACATAGAACATAGAACATAGAACATAGAACATAGAACATAGAAGAATACAGCGCAGTACAGGCCCTTCAGACCTCGATGTTGCGCCGATCAAAGCCCACCTAACCTACACTAACCCACTATCCTCCATATACCTATCCAATGCCCGCTTAAATACCCATAAAGAGGGAGAGTCCACTACTGCTACTGGCAGGGCATTCCATGAACTTACGACTCGCTGAGTGAAGAACCTACCCCTAACATCAGTCCTATATCTACCCCCCCTTAATTTAAAGCTATGCCCCCTTGTAATAGCTGACTCCATACGTGGAAAAAGGTTCTCACTGTCAACCCTATCTAACCCCCTAATCATCTTGTACACCTCTATCAAATCACCCCGAAACCTTCTTTTCTCCAGTGAAAACAACCCCAAGTGCCTCAGCCTTTCCTCATAGGATTTTCCTACCATACCAGGCAACATCCTGGTAAACTTCCTCTGCACCCGTTCCAGTGCCTCCACATCCTTCCTATAGTATGGCGACCAAAACTGCACACAATATTCCAGACATACTTACTGCCCCGTTGGTGTGGGGTTTCTACTTCCCTGTGACCTCTAATCTTCATTATTGCTGCTTCACTGGGATAGTTAACTGCTCCCACTAACTATCTGACCTGTGCTTCGTGCTCTATGTGGCCCCCAGACAGGGTGATGTACCCTCACCGAGCACAGGCCAGCACATGGTCATGAACAATACCAAAGGCATGCTGACTGTGTGTGCAGATGTTGACTCCCTGACCCCTGGCTAATGTCCGTGCTTCTGTCAGGGTTTGTGATGATGCTGCCAATTCTGGAGAATTCTCCACAAACTTTCCACAGTAATTAAACAATCCTAATGTTTGCCTTACCCACTTCACGCTGTGGGGGTGGATAGTTTTAAAATCATGGTCTGTCGTTCCGCTGGGATTGTCCCCTCTCCCTTCCTGATTTGATCTCCCTGATGTGATGTCCCAGGTCCCCTACCTTCCCACTCTCTGTGGGTTAATTTTAAGCCCGGCCTGCCTGACCTGGCACTATATTCTGTTTAATATCTGGATATGTTCTTTCTCACCAACTGAGGTAATGAGGTGTTGGAAAGATCAATGTGACTAATTCCATCAGCCATATATCGGTGGGATATAGTGGAATATTGTGGGATCCCTGAGGTAACTGGATCCAGGAGTACTGTTTTCCTCAGCCAGTAAACGCCAGCTTATTCTGGGATTCCAGGTCCACAGGTATGAACCAGAACTCATTCACAATATCAAGGGCTGAGACGATGTACTGTTGCGATTTCAGTCCATTAAATACAGTGGTGTGGTTCGCTCATGTAGGATACTCTTTAGTGGCGGATTTACTGAGTGAGGTATACTAAATTATGAGGTGGGATGAGGTGTCCGGCTTCTGTGAGTTAGTCTGGGATACTGTCCATCTGACTATTCCCTGCTTCTGTCAATATGTTACTGTCGCAATTACTGCATCCTCAGCTTTATTGAGATCCTGTTTGTGTGGGGTGTGAGAGGGCCCTCGATCTTTACAGTACCTACAGGTAATAACCCACATTCCTGTTTAAGTTATCCACACTGCTGTTTGGGTCCTAGCTATAATCCCCAGATTCCCTGACTGTTCCAGTCTCCCTGCAAGGTAACTACTCTGCAGATGTCGCCTTTCCTTTGCTTCCTGTCCCAGGCCTGTTCAGGTTGTTCCCATATTACAGTTTGTGTCTCTACATCAATAGTTGGTCCTAACTGTTCTAAATTGGCAACTCCCAGAATGGTCCCTTCCTCAGTTTCCCACTCCCATATCTGAATATATTTTGCCACATCCGTGATCTGTGTCGGGAGAGGTTTATTTCATCCAGCTTCCTCGATTCCCTCTCCGACTGCTCTCATTTTAGCAATTGAGGTGATATGGGGCAAATCCATATTGGTAATTGATATAGATGCTCCTGTATTCATATTATGCTCTGCTGGTTCCCAAACACAGCATCAAAGAGTATTCATGTGCCTAGGTGAACACATGCACACACACAATGTGAATATCTATCTCCCTCTCTCTGCCTACGTTCGTTGGCAATATGTCCTTTACTGCTTTACTTGTAAAATTGCCAGTCTGGTTACCCTCTCTGTACTGCCGCTATTCCCCTGTGTTTCTGAGCTTGTCTCAGCACTCATGGTCCAATTCAGAACGTGGTTAGAATGATCTCCCACTGGGAGTCACATGTTTATCATTATAGTTAAATGGGGTCCCAGTTTAAAAACAACAAACTGATATCAACATCACAGATTGGGATTTGGTAATCCCCCGTGGCCCTTACACACCTCAGGCTTCCTCTCTGTATGATCCTCGATATTACCCTTGGTTCCCTGAGTCACCAAGGTTATTTTAGCCCATTCAGCCTGTACCCTCCCCAGTGTGTCCTTGTAATATCTGTAAATGCCTGGAGCCACTGATCAGCTGTGCACTGGGGGGGGAATCGGCTCGCACCCGCACCCTCTCATTGCAGAGACAGGTTCTGATGTACATGTCGGGGCATCTTGGCCTGAGAGTTTTTAGCCTGACACCATCATCGGTGAGACTGTACCTCAATTAATTCATCTATATTCTCCCAATAAGGCCCATTACTACCATTTCTCTATCAGGCCGGGTGTTAACTCACCAACTTCTGTCATTCAGCGGGTGAACGATTCATGTTTGATTTCTGTCAGTTCCGTTTGTTGCTCCCTATTGTCTGTCCAAGTTGAGCTTAGATGGCCAGTGGTGCCATAGAGAGGGCCTTTTGGACCTTATAGGGCAATGGGTGATCCCACTCATTGCCGTCTCTCTGTCCATACGTGTGCGCTTTGTCATCTAACCCGTTCCAGTCAGTGTCACCATCCTCACTGCCTTCTGAGGAGAGCGGGGCACTAGGTACCTCCCCCACTGTAACTACCACCTGGTTCTTTGGCTTTAAGGCCTCACGTCTGAAAGCCACCACCTTCACCTGTTCCTGTTTATCATAATAATGCAACATATTCCGTCATTCCTGGAATAAAACAGAGCAAAATGTAATTTGGTTTTACTTGAAATAAGAATAATTTGACATTCACTCGACATATCTATCGAGGTGAGAATTGTACTGTGATTATTTAAGCGAATTTAATGTGATCATACAATGAAAATAAATGATAATCAACGACAACATGTGATTATTTGTACCAGTTCTTGCAATGAAAATTCAATTTTATTTAATGCTTGTCACCCATTACACCATCGCATTGTTATGAGGAAATAAAGTAATGGAAGGATATCAAAGAAAATAAGTAGACTTTAATTTTAGCTCCACTGCAATAAAGAACCAAAACAATATTTGGAAATATGGGTAAACTACATAACAAAGTTTCCAGTGTCATTATTGACATGAAAACTATTTTAGTTCGCAAGTTGTTTTGCTCTAAGAATACTTGGAAATGAATTGTGATTATGAATTAACCATTTAAAATATACTTTGAAGAGAATAATCAGATATTTTTTGGAGGAAATTAGGAAAGGAAATAAATATGTATACATTGGTATTAATAGTTTTAAAATGTTTGGAAGTTGACTGGGATTATTTGATTGAGAGAGGCTGCATGATTATAAAGACTAATAAACCTTTTTCATTGCATTGTTGGTTTCACTAGAATCTGTTGTGGTCTAAGCTCTTGTTGTGTGCAATGGACTGTCATTAATAGCTTAATGAACCTGCGAGTCCCTGATCAGGTTTCCTTTGTCTGTAAGTCAGTCTGTAAGTGAGCAACACACCTGCTTTTCTGAGGGGAACATGAGACTCTTTTCAAAGGAAATAAGTGGCAGTTCTCACTGAGAATGGTTTCTCCCACACACCATAAGCAGGGAAGTGATTTTCTGAAGAAATTCATTGTCTATCTATAAATCTGATGGTAACTGTGTTTGTCAGTTTGTGGAGGATTCAGCCCTTTTTGCTGAGCTGTTTTTATATAAGCAGTTGGTTCATTATGTCTTTGCCAAGAATGTTGTTTACTTTCCCCTTTTACTGTGATTCTGCAGGGTAGAATATTCTGAGAATCAATAATGTTCAATAACTGAACATTGAATGGTTTAGACTCTAACAGAGCAGTGGCTTTGTTTTCAGCTAATTAATCACTTTCCATTTCCTGGTTGTGTTGAATTGTACAGAAACAGGCTCTGAGCAATGTTTCCATTCACTTGTGTTGGAGTCACTGACAGCCACGTGGTCACTCAGTTTCAGGCTGATGGATCAGTTTCTCTGTCCTATTAGATGGTGGTCTCCTGCTCAGTTTCCGATGGCTCGCCTCAGCGTCAGTCCATCAGCTGCTGAAACCCTGCATCCAGCATTTGTTCCCTCTCACCATGACTAATCCAATACAGTCCCAGCTTGTCTCCCAAATTCACCTCCATACACTCATGATCACCTCAGATTCTACTATCTGTGTCCTTGCAGCAAGTTGTGCAAGACATTTACTTCAGTTTTAACCTGATATACATTATGTTCAGAAAGATCATTTCAAAATTTGGTTCACTGCTTCTTCAGGACCTTCGTGAAGAAGGGCTCATGCCCGAAACGTCGATTCTCCTCCTCCTTAGATACTGCCTGACCTGCTGCGCTTTTACAGCAACACGCTTTCAGTTGTAATTGGAGCAATCAGTTAATTACAAGTTACTGACAAAATATTTTAAGAGGAGCTGCTATTGGTGATGGAAATGCTGCTGGTTAGTATAAAAGAGGGCTGCGGTGAATACTGTACTCGGTTTTGATGAGAAAGTTGAACAATGTAAAATTCTTTTATCCTTGTTAATAAGAAGAGGTAGAGATTGCACCACTGATTCTCAGTAGCCGCAGTGCCAATCAAGTGGGCTGCTTTATTCCGGGTGGTATCAAGTTTCTTGAGTGTTGTAAGGGCTGCACTCAACCAGGCAAGTGAGGAGTATTCCAACATACTCCTGACTTGTGCCTGGTAGCGTTTGGACAGGATTTCAGGAGCCAGGATTTGAATTACTCTTGTAGCCACTGTGTTTATGTGGTGAGACCAATTCAGTTCCTGATCCACGATTATCCCCAGGACAGTGTTGATAGTGGGTGTTCAGTCATGGTAACACCATCGAATGTCAAGGGATGGTGGTTAGGTTATTTCTTATACGTGATGGACATAGCCTGCATTTGTGTGGCATGTATGTTACTTACCCCTTGTCAGCCCAAGCCTGGATATTGTCCAGATCTTGTTGTCGTTGGACTTGGACTGCTTCAGTACCTGAGGAGTTAATTATTTATGAACATTAAATAGTCATGAGATTATGCAAATTCCTTTTTCTATCAAATGTCATGGACTGAATCTTGTGGTCGCTATCATATTCACTTTCATTATCTTTTTATTTGCTTCCTAATTCAGACACAAATATTTGAACATCGATCGGAATAAAATTACATAAATCAAAAACACATATTTCTAAAAGTAAACTAATTGAATGAAATACATTACTTCTGTATTGTCTGCATTTTGAGAAAAAAATAAATTCTTTTCAAAAACTAATGAATGGCTGATTTATTGTCCTCAATCCATCAATCTAGATTTTATATTTCAGTCATCAGTTTACCGATCTTAATGGGCGTCTAATCAACACTAGAGCAAAGTGTTTTTAAAATATTGAGTCAATTTATTTGTTCAGAATACAACATTTATTAGGAATTCATTATCCTTATAATAATTGCTGAATAAGTTATTTGGCTTTCTAACGTGTATTGTCAGATCCATATATTATTTTATTTCATATTTTAATTTAATCCATTGCAACAATGCTATTGTTTTCAGGTTAACTATCCCACAATGGAATCAATCATTTTGCATCCAACACGCTTCGAAAACTGACTTTTGCTCATTTGAATAATCACAGTAATCTCAGCCTTATGAGTTCAGAGAACTGTAACTACTTTTCTCTGCAATACTTCCTGTTCATGTCTGCGCATTGTACAGTCATGCAGCAAAATTAGATTTCTCCTTCTAAATGTACTGATAGATTTTAGAAAATCTAAGTGTTGCTAATATCTAAGTATTGTTCAATTCAGTAGGGGGTATAAATGTGTAATAATGGCTCAGTGCATGAAGTAATGTGAAGATATTGCAATGTACAAACTCACAATGATTGTGAATATCAATTTTTATCTTAACCATGGAACCAGTTGACTTAATAAATTATATTTCACTTTGATGCTCACGTTCATTGTACTTCTAATCACAATAAGAGCGAAATATTTCATGTGACAAAATTATTTAAAATTCATGTCACTTTTTTATGGACACAAAATACAATTAACACCCGTTTGTTCTTTCCTTTACCAATCACAGTGAAGTTTGAATTGTAGAATGCTAGACTGACACAGCACAGAAACAGACCATTCAGCCCAACTTAGCATTCCGACCAGGTTTCCTAAACTAAACTAGTCCCATTTCCCTGTGTTTGTCCCATACCCGTTTGGAAGTTTTCTATCCAATAAACTGTCCAAAAGTCTTTTAGATGTTGTAATTGTACCAGCCACTGCCCTTCCTCTCACAGCTCATCCCAAAATGTGAAACACACTGTGTGGAAAAGTTTCCCCTCAGACCCCTTTTAAATCTTTCCCCCTCACCTTAAATATTATTTACACCGCAGAATCTTTAAGACTGCAAAATTATTAAAAGTTGAGAGGTATTTAGAAGCAGTGTAATAACATTCATACTTCAATCAGTGATGTGAAGCAAAGAAATTCAAGATGTTGTGATCATTATAATGAACAACAGTTACAAGTTGAGACAATGTTGGCTGAAAAGCAATTCAATCGACACTTAGATATTTTTCAATCAACTCTGAGGTGTTTTTACACATCGCTGTTGAAGGTGGGAATTCAATCCATGCCCCCTGGTCTACTAGTACAGATATTATCGGAGTCCTCCATAATATTCCCCTGCAGGAAGGGCAGGACTATAGTCACATACTTACTGTGTTTATTCACAGGGAAAACTACTCAGATATTTATTGTTCGAATTGGACAAGGATTGCATTAGACAGTTCCATAGTGTAATGTACCGATATAAAGAATTAGTCATTTCTAATAATGAAGGAACGAAGTAACAATGATCTTAAATAAGCATAGATCTCATGATAATCAAGTAAGTCAATATGTTTGAAGCAGTTATTCATCTGCATAAATAAAAATTAACACGCTTTGTCATGCACATGAATTGGAAATTAAGCATTACTCATTCAATATGACTACTCAGCGAAAGACAACTTCCCTCATTTTCAAAAAAATGTGATTTCTAAGAATTCAAGGTCTATTGTAAAAGCATAGAACAAACATTTGTCAATTCTGGTTTATTAACACAAGAATCTCGTAAAATTTAAATAATGTTTAACATGAAAAATACTGAGTTCTTACTGTAATCATCAGAAATAAAGAAATGTTAGAATTGAAGTGAAATACAATCGATACAAGAACCTAAACAAAACTGTGGATGGTGAAAATCACAAACAAAATCAGTAATTGCTGGAAAATAACTCAGCAGGTCTGGCAGCGTCTGTGGAAAGAAGTAAGTGTTAATACTTTTGGGCCAGTGACCTTTCCTCAGACTGTATTTTTGCTCACAACCAATTCAATCCAGCTAAACTTCCCCACTTTAAATTTTTTTGCTAAGCTTAAGAGATTGTAGAGTGCAATATTGTTTGTACCAGTTGATGTACTGAGACATAGTTCCTCATCTACAGCTGGAGATATTGGATTTCAACAATGATTACCGATTAGATATTGTCAATAATTCGTTTTAGAATGGCTGATAACAAATTTATGAATGATGAGAAAACCCTTATTGCAATGTAATTCTGCAATATGTTGGGGGAAAAAAATAAATATTTATGTGAAAAATAATTCACCATCTCTTAATTGATAAGACTGATTAATGATCCTTCCATTAATATGACAATTCAAATGAAAGAGAACGAGATAATTAGAATGAGTGTTGGATGAGAAAACTTTGGTTGATTGCAGGTGTGTTGACCTGAAAAGAACGTTAATATTTCATTACGATACTGGCACTAAGAAATAATGGATTCAACAAAAGTGTTAATCTCATGATGGTGTGTGAATTGAAATAACAATTAAATAATAATTAATGTTAGAACTCAACACTTAAAATGATTCAATGTATTCAAAGCAGTCTGTCCTTGATATCCATAAAGATCAGGATACTGAGAATTAAAACATCGGGTTAATTTAAAACCAAAATATCACACCTTTGAAGATTATTCATTAGAATTGTTCTGTCATCGAAATAGCCTCATTTCTTCAAGAATTCTGCATTTCCCTCATTTTATGCCTTTTTTCCACAGGTATCAGTACTGGAACCCTTCTGTTTGCGATACAAATATATAGAAGTGAAATGGATTAAAATCTAATTGGGGGAGTTAATAAGTTTGCAGATGATGTAGCGTTCAGTGTAGTTGAGGACAATGTTGAGCAGGAAAAAGATAAATTGCAGATATGGGCAGATAAATTAAAGGTGAAGTTTAATCCATACAAGTGTGAAGTGTTTCACTTTGGAAGCTCAAATGTTAAGGAAAAGCAGATAGTTAATGGCAGGACCCTAATAGCTTTATTATTCAAAGGGATCTTGGCGTTCAAGACCATGGTTCCCTGAACGTGACCATGCAAGCAATTCGGTGGTTAGGAAGGCAAATGGCATGCTTGCCTTTATTGGTCAGGGAACTGGTTACAAGAGTCAGGAAGACATATTGTAAATTTATAAGACGTTGGTTAAGGCATACTTGAAGTATTGTATTCACTTCTGTTCGCCACATTACAGGAAGGGTATGGAGGCTTTGGAGAGGGTACAGAGGGCGTTTACCAGGATGCTGCCTGGATTCGGAGAGGCGAGAAAAACTCAGATTCCTTTTTGTGGAATGGCGGAAACTGAGGGAATACTTGATGGATAGCTGTCCAATCATGAGATACATAGATAGGGTTGACGGTCAGAGAGTTTTTCCCAGAGTTGAAACATCAAAAACTATGTGACATGCGTTTAAGGTTAGGGGAAATGTTCAAGGGGCATGTAAGGGGCAATTTGTTTTTACCCAGGTAGTGGTAGGTGTCTGGAATGAACTTCCAGGGTTGGTGCTGAAAGCGGATACATTAAGGCTCTTTAATGTTCATTTCGATAATTTGGAAGGATATGGACCAAGAGTAGGCTTGAGGGATGAGTTTCTTTTGTATTACGTTCAACACAACGTTATGGGCCAAATGACCAATTCCTGTGCTGCACAGATCTTTGAGAGAAAACTAACGTCGAACTCATACGACATTTAATCTAATTAATATTTAGGCACTGGTGTCAGAAATAGGAAGGAAATAAGTAGAGAACGAACTTGACTACAATCTAAAAATATAGTCAGTTAAATTTACAGAGTTTTATGGTATTCGTTCTGAATTATCAGATTAATAACTTTGATGGAGATGTTTCGAAAATGTTTGCATTTACTGATGTGCTGACCCAAAATTACCCTTGTTAAATTAAAGACTGGACCAGAAACCTTTTAGAAAACTTGAAAATATTCAGTAAGGTGAGATGCACATCATAATTTAATCAATTATTTCTTACTGCCATACTACAATAACAAAATCTTTCAGGTCTACACCAAAAAGCATTGATTTCCAGCCAATGCTCATTATTCATCTCTGAATGCTACTCGTTTCAACAATCAAGGTAATAACAGCCTCATTGATTAAGAGATATCTAAGACATTTCAGTAATAATTACTGTTTATTTCGACAAATTGCACGTTGAAACAGCAATGCGAGATTTCTCATTAATATTCAGTTCACTGACAGCATATTAATAATTTAGTTATTTATAATATCTAATAATTGATCATTGCAGTAAGGGGTATAACAGTGGAATTATGGCTCCGTTCATTAACTGATGGAAAGATATTGTTGTGTTCACTCTCCAAATTATTGTGAATATCGATGTGTATTTTGATTTGATTTGATTTGATTATATTTTTCTTCAACGTGAAGACTTATTGTATTTCTGATCACAGTAATAGTTAAAAATTTTAAAACTAAAAAATCAAATTTGTGACTTTTTTGTCAACAAGAAAGAAGAATTTACATACGTATGTTCTTTTCTTTATCAGAGTAAATTTTGAATTGTTGGAAGTTATACATATGTGTAAGGAAGGGGAGCTGCCTGCTGCAGAATAGTCATATTGAATGTTTTTTTCGCGATTACATCCTGCTGCTAAGCATTCTAGCTATCGTTTCATTATAAGAAAAACTACTTTAAACACATTCCGCAGTCATATTTTTCATGAATTAGCAATATGTGTATTTATCTTTCTTTCAATTGCCATGATTTTAATTTCTAAGTAAGAGCATATGTGCTTAGTACCATCATTATTGGGAATTACTATTTCATTCTCAGTCCATTACACACAGAAACAGTCTAATTAATTCCCAGTCAAATTATCGGAATGAATATTGATTAGTTTTCATTTGAGTAATCACAATTGATTATAATCCCACCCTTCCTTGTTAGGAACATAACGAAAGACACTTGTGCAGCTCTAGTAGTGTCTCTCCTATGAGACTAGGAGGTGTGGCTTCAGTTCCCTTCTCCAACAGAGATACGCCAGAGCAGCTTAGAATGGTGATTAGAAAATATCTAGGCAGAGTTTGAATTGATTTTCAATCCAGTTTTAGATCTGCTTCTGTCTGTTGTTCATTCCAATAATCTCTCAATCTGCAATTTATTATCTTCAGATCATTAATAACATTATGCATTATATTATATTATATCTAAATTTTAGATTTGAGGACACTGCAGTTTTTAAAATTTTAAAGGATGTAAGTAATGAAATTCATTTTATTTAATCAAAATACATTCGGGTATTATTCATATGGTGGGCAACAGGATTTTACTTCCAGTCAGCTCATGAATGCTCACATTTTGTTTATTCTGTGAACTTAATGCTGCAGAAGAGATTCAATAATCACTTAACACATCATTATTGTGCATTTCGACACCTCACGTACACCAATCCTTATTCTCTTGGCCGAGCAGATGAAGAGATGAAGATCGCCTGATGAAGAGGCAGCACCTTGAAAGCTAATGCTTCCCAATAAATCTGTTGGACTGTAAGCTGGTGTCATGTGATTTTTAACTTTGCTCACCCCAGTCCAACTTCAGCATCTCTAAATCAATGTTTCACAAGGAATTCCCATAATTTTTAAAAAGAAAATATGACTTTAATTAAGAACTTTAAAACGCGATTGTTAAACCCTTCCGATATTAGTAAAATATCTCAATGTAAGTGAAATCAATGCTCACACGATAGGGAAGATACAGCCACACAAATGTCTTCCTGGTCATCTAATTACTGCTCAGGAGAAAAACCGGAGTAAGTCTCTTATCGTTCCTGAGAACAAGAGCCACAATAAACATTTGGTGACCAGTTCCATCCAATAAATGCATTTGATTTCTTACATTTTGGTTCAGTAATTGCACACAAAATATTTCGCTAAAACCAATAACCATGCCTTATTGCAAATGACCGAGGATGGTAACATCAACATACATAGCAGCTGGTCAATCAGGGTTCCAGTTAAAGTATCGCAAAATAAAATAATTTTATTTCGGCTGAGTACAACTGTAGGTGAAACCCTGTTGATTCTGCGCATTAAAAACCTTTATCTGCTTATTCAGAGAAAATACTGAAAGGTGGCATGTAAATTTAATTTATTTTGAGTTTCTTTCACGAAAATAATCATGTGAATTGCTTCTCAATTTCTTCCTAGTTCTGATCCAAATGTCTAAATATTTACAATATTAACTCTTTATGAATAATGAAAGAGTTTTCTCTGCAAGAATGACATGAAGATGTTCAAGGTCCTCTAATTACTGTTGAGCAGAATACTCTTCATAAGGGTCTTATTATCTTAAACCGATGCTTATTATGACCTTGATTTTATTTCTGACTGGGGTTTTGATGACTGATGTGTTTTCAAACCATGTGCAATGCATAAGGATTTCTTTCAATTTGTTACAAGAAAGAAAATGTTTTGAACATGTTGATTTCTAATTATTTTTTACTCCCGAGTTATTTATCGATGTACAATAATCACAGAATTATGGAAGCTCCCTGTATCTTATGTTCACTGCAATATGTACTTTCAGTATCTACTTATTTACTTCCTACATCTGACATGAATGTCTAATCATTGGCCATGAACAAAAAGTTGTAAATTAAAGCTACATCTCAATAAGCAAACCAATGGATGGAAACATGTAATTCTTGTAATCCTGCATTTTTGAACTAAAAGCAATTCTGCTGAATAATCACTGAATGGCTCATTTTTGTGAATCCATAAAGCTAGCTGCCATATTCTTTTTCTTAGTTGACCGATCTTAATGAATATCCAATCATCATCACAACAAAGTGCTTTTAAAATATTGAATCTTTTTTTTAGATTACAGCGTAATTTTCCAGTCACTGCCATGACAATAATTGCACAATTATTGGAGTTATTCTTTCTAACACATATAGTGCGATTCGCATTTTAATTGCATCAATTGTTTCTTAGTACGAACACTACAATGTATAAATCAATTTATTTTTCAGGTGAACGATCCCATAATGGAACCAATGAATTCCCATTCGATGCCTCATTGTAAATATCTGATACTTGCTCATTTGAATGATCACGGTAATCTCAGCTGAAGCGTTCAGAGAAATGCAATTATTTTCATCAGAATAATTCCTGGTTGTTTCTCCACATTGCTCAGTGAAATAATTAACAGAGATTTCTCAGTATTCTTAAATGAAATGATATAATTTTGACAATTCAATTGCTGCTATTATCGAATCGTTGCTCAATATATTTCACGGTATGACTACGAAATTATGGCTCATAAATTAAATAATGTAAAGATTTTGCAGTGGGCATTGTGGATACCAATTTTTATTTTAACCGTGGAAACAGTTGAATTGATTTAATTATGTTTAACTTCAATGTTAACATTTACTGTATTTATAAACACAATACAAGTTAATCACTTTTCATGGAACAAAATCATTTAAAATGTTTGTAACTGTTTGAAGTTCAACAGAAGGAACTAACATCTCTTTATTGTTTCACGAAATAGTCACAGGACATTTTGAACTTTGGGAAGTTGAACATTTCTGGAAAGAATGGAAGTTATCTTCAGATGAGCAACCGCATTGAGTGATCAATTAATTTATTTTCCTAATCATTTATGTTGCAATTGTATATTAATTTTCTTTTCATTTTATGACAAACTGCATTGAACATATGGAACTTTTGGATTGATTGAGTTTCGTTCATCAGTGTACACTGATCAAATGATTAGTTTTTTTCTTATAATGAATAACCACGAGATTCATATTTAATTAAATCTTTATTGGTTTGTGACATCATTACTGTAAATTACTAATTCGCTTTGTCAGTTCATTACACACAGGAAATACGCAATTAATTACCATTCAAATAATTACAAGAAACATCTGATTAATTTTCAATTGAGTTGCCGCCGTAAGCATGTGACTATACATCTCCCCTTCCGGGATGGTAACATTATGACGGGTCCTTTTGGAGCTCTGACAGTGTCTCTACGTCAAGATAAGGAGGAATGATTTCAATTTCCACATTCAGCAGAGATGTGTCAGAGCAGCTCGGAAATTTCATTAGAAAATATCTGAGTATAGATTGAACTGCTTTTCAAAACAACATTAGATATTCTTCAATCTGTTCTTCATTTCAATCATCACCATATTTCCTATTTATTTTCTTCAGTTCACTAATAAAATGATGCATCTAATTCTGCTGGTTCTACATTCCTTGCAAAAATAGTTGACGATGTTGCAACCTTAAAGATGGAAGAGTCTAAGACATGGGAATCATGATTTGTTTTACTGTTTAAAGGAACCTAGTTCAAACATTTCAAGCACATAAATCCTTATTCTCCGGTAGTATAAAGTTGAAAATATTAACAGTCGAAATTCCTCTTCAGCAAAATACCAAATGCAACTTCATGTTATTCATTGGACAGCTGATCATCGACATTTGTAACTAAACATGGCAATTCATCTAAATACCGGTATGTGCTTTGATCAAATTTATTTTCTAATTATTACTTATTTATGAATTGTCAGAAATTTATTTTTATTTTCCATTCACCTATTCATATTGAATGTAAGATTGATATGCTGTGAAATTATTGGCGTGTTTTCATTTGAACATTTAATTTCTCTCTCTCTCACACACACACACACACACACACTCATCTCACTTCATGCATGATGGCTTCAATGTACCTTGCTAAACTTAAAAGATTTTGTTGACTTTAAGTAGTATCTTTAGCACTCATATCAATTTAATCCAAAATCATAGAATCATAGATTCATAGAATCTATGACTCTATGATTCGATGACAGTGTTGAAACAGGCCATTTGGCCCAACAGTCCACACTGACCATCCAAAGAGTAACCCACCCAGACACTCCCTTACTCTATTACTCGACATTTCCCCTGACTAATGCACCTAACCTCGGTAAAAAACAATGACTGCAGATCCTGGAAATCAGAGTTTAGATCAGAGCTGGAAAAGCCCAGTAGTTCAGGCAGCATCTGAGGAGCAGGAAAATAAATGTTTCGGGCAAAAAGCCCTTCATCAGGGATACAGGCTGTATTCCGAATGAAGGGCTTTTGCCCGAAATGTCGATTTCACTGCTCCTTGGATGCTGCCTGAACTGCTTTGCTTTTCCAGCACCACTCTAACAAGATCTAATGCACCTAACCTGAAACATCCACGAACATTATTGGCAATTTAGCATGACCAACTCACCTTAGCTGCACACTGTATAATATCACAATGTCATTGAAATCAATGCTCACACAAAGCACGATACATGAAGCCACACAATGGTCTTCATGACCATCTAATTACTGTTCAGGAAATAATCTGAGTAATTGTCTTATTGTTCCTGAGATTATTCACCACAGTAAGCATCTTGTCATTATTCCAGCCAATAAATACAATGGGTGTCCTTTGAAATTTCTGTTCAGTAATTATCCATGATACTTGTTGCTCAAAGCAGTGTTTATTCTTCATTACGAGTGGCCAATGATTCTAACAGCCATTGGTCTTGATCTTATTTTTATTGAGTGCAATAACCACAGTAAACATTCTTGCCAATAAATACAAGAGAGATCACCTTATTTTTCAATTCAGTAATTACACATGATACTTGTTGCTGAAAGTGGTGTTTATTCTTTATGAAAATTGGCCGAGGACACTGACAGCAAGACATGTTGATAGTCTTGATTTGCTCATGTTTTCAAACAGGTTTTCAGGCCATGTATTTCAAAAAGAAGTTATTTGACTTCATTCAAATTTGAATGTAAACATTTTCAGATATTTTCCATTTAAAATGTTTATTTGCTTATTCAGATAAAATTTGAATCTTGCCTCTGCAAAGTGAATTTATTGTGCTTTCCATTCATGGAAGTACTCATTAATTGGTCCTCGTTTCATCTTAGATCTGACGGAAATTTGAAATACTGATTACAGTGAAAATTGTGTGAATTTTACATGAGAAAATCTAGAAGAAAATCAAGAAAGGCGCGATAGAGTTCTTGAACAGCCTGTATATTTGAATAAAGAAAACATTCCTTCCAAAAAACAAAGTTAAAAATCGCACAACACCAGGCTATAGTCAAACATGTTTATTTGGAACCACTGGCTTTCGGAGCGCTGCTCCTTCAAACAGCTGATGAACGCTGGTTCTTCTGAAAACTAGTTCTTCAAAATAAACATATTGGTTAATAAACTGCTGGTGTTTGATTTTTAACTTTTTACAGCCCAGTCCAACACTGGCGCCTCCAAATCATTCCCAAAATAAAACCCTTAAGTCTGTGGTTGAACAATTCAATAATCCTGCAACTAGATTATAATTCTCAGTTTATCTATCTTAATAAATATCTAATCAATGTCAGTGTAAATTCCTGGAAAACAACAAATCGTTTTGTTTGTTAACACACAAACTTTAATTGAAAATTCATTGTTATCACAATATGAGAATTATATTTTAAATCTCCAGTGATGTGAAGTGACCCTGGGACAGAAATTGGACGTTGTAAATTCACCTACAGGCAGAGAAGTTGGGACAAATACAAAATCAATCAACCTCAATCAAAAAGCAGTTAAAATCAATCAGCTCCAGGGTGAATCAGATTTTCTTACACCTTGACTTCCAGCCAATGCCTGAGCATTATACACCTCGCTTGGAAATGTCAATAATGAAGGGTTTTCACACCAACACATTGGATTCATTGAATCCAGCTCATGACCACATGTGGATGTTTGTCACAAAATTATTAATCATTTTACAAATCATGGAAAATATGATTGCTCTTGAAAAGCTCTTGAAATAAATTAATCACTGCACATAAAGCCACACGATGGTATTCAAGGCCACCTAACTACTGTTCAGTGCAAAATCTTTTGTCAGTATTGTATTGTTCTCAAGATGAATAACCACAACAAACATCACGCTTTCACACCATCCCAAATATATGCAAGAGATTCCTTCTTATCATATACACACATCTTTCCCACACCATTAAATAGACTTCACTTACGACTAAGGATGCTGATAGTAACATGTTTTGAGATAAAGGAATTTCTAAATATCGGCGAGTTTTCTGATAGGTCCCCCCAATCATCGTGCTAAAAATGTAAATGCGGCTCAATACATTGTAACAGATCCCCATTCAACCTTTTTATGTATTCACACAGAGACAATGTTTAAAAATTTCCTCTATAAATGCTGTTGACTATTTTTTGCTATGATACCCATGTTCCTTGTCGATTTATTTTCTTTGTAATGCCGACACAAATGTCTGAATATTGATGACATGAAAAATTGCATGGATTATATATTGTATTTCTCCAGAAGAAAAGCTGAGACAGCCATTACATTTTGCAGTTTTATCTGAGAATGTTGAATGATCAATAATCACTGCATATCGAAAATATTTTCCAAAACATCATGCCAGCATTCTAACTCTCAGTTCACTGATACTAATTATTATGTAATCAATATCACAGCAAACCCGTTTGGAAATATTGAATCACTTAATGTGTCAGTGTTCTAAAATAGATTATCAATTCATTGTTAGTCCAACAATCACACAGTAATTCAAGTTAGGTTTTGTAACAAATATCGTGAGATTCACAGTTCAATTTAATCATTATTTAGTCGTGCCAATTTTACAAAGAAAAAAATATCTTTTATTCCAGGTCAATACAACCACAAACCAAGCAATGATTCCTCATCCAACACTGACAGGAAATATCTGATACCTTCTCATTTGAATTTTCACAGAAATCATTGGATTCATATTCGCCTTACAAATGAAGATACGTCTGATTGTTTTAGACTCCAATAATTAATGTTCAATTCTACATGTGACGGATTGTAACATGACATTTATAATTATTTTAAGTTTACCGTGACTAGTTTTAACACTAAATGTTACTTATATCTAATATGTAATCATTGATCAAATCCAGTTTCGTCGGCTTTAAGTGTGGAATTAAGTCTCAGTGACGTAGGCATATTGCATGGTACTGTTTCCTAATGGTAGCGAATGCTAATTTTTATTTTAGTGCTGAAATCCTTGTAGATTTGCTGCTGTAGGGAAGCCCCGAGCAGCCTGCCTTGGAATTAAAACACAAAATGGTGGAGGGGAGATAAATGAGACGAACAATCTGTTTCAGTCGTAAGTTAAAAAAGAACATTTTGTACAATCCTACTCCAAGTCCATAAGTATGCCATTCCAGACAGTCATACACCAGATAGTGATAAGAGAATGCAGCCATACAGAAAAATGACCAACCCTGACTTTCATTAATGAAAGAATAATTTTCCCAGTGAATGAATAAACACCAGCTGCAGGATAGAGCCCAGCTAACTTCCACAGCGGCTATCAGGGAAACAGACAGGGTTTGATTGCCAGAAATAGTTACTTTTTTTTTGGAGAATAGATAGATAACTTTCAGTGTGGAAACAGGCCCTTCGGCCCAACAAGCGCACACCGCCCCGCTGAAGCACAACCCACCCATACCCCTGCATCTACCCCTTAGGTAACACTATGGGCAATTTAGTATGGCCAATTCACCTGGCCTGCACATCTTTGGAATGTGGGAGGAAACCGGAGCACCTGGAGGAGACCCACGCAGACACGGGGAGAATGTGCAAACTCCACACAGTCAGTCGCCTGAGGCGGGCTATTGAACCCGGGTCTCTGGCGTTGTGATGCAGCAGTGCTAACTACTGTGCCACCATGCTGCCTACTAACGTTGCTCAGAACATTTAAAAAGTTTCTAATTACATATTCTAGAGAATCGTAAATAAGGCAGAGTGAGAGGCCCAAAGGACTGCAACAATTAATTTTGTAATCTGAGGAAATAAAATGCACAGAGCGATCCCAAGACCTGGAGATTATACCACCTGTAAAACACCATGAAGCAATAGGAAGCTCGGGCTATCCATAGCGATGTTCATCCAAGATTAGTTGTTCTACAGGATCGGGTGTCTGTATAATGAGGGAAGGACTGTAACTACATTGCATGTGGACATTGTAATACAGAAGGTGTGTAAAAATACTGTTTTTTACTGTACACGTTACAGTGTGTCATGGATCTCCCTTCCTAGATTTGCCTCGGTGGATGATCCCTGCATTAACTGATTGCAGCATGAGTAAACATCTTCCACTTGCCTGAGTTCGGCCTATCTCCTCAGGCTTCATTCCTTGTCAGGGGAAATCCCTCCTACAGCTATGGTGACACTTCAATTCAATATAAACACTTATTATCTGTGAAACTATTCCTTGCAGAGCGATATCATTTTCATGTCTTTTTTTATTTTTTGTGTGCAAGAAAATAATGGAGGAATATCCATTTGTTATTTAGTTCAACTTAAGCTAAATTTTAAATTGTTGAAAGGACTACACATGGGGGTGGCGGGGGGAGGGGGGAAGAACGATTCTTCAGCTCAAATGTCACATTAAGTGACAATGTCCGCTTTTCAAATCATGTGACCTCCAAAATGATATTCATTTTTTGGTTTCATTTTGAGATAGTTTTATTTTCTTCCAACAGTAGTTGTCAATGATCAATAATCACAGAATTATTAGTTTTTTGCGACAAAATGACTTCCTGTACCAAATGTCATTAACTCGATGTTTAGTTCATGATAATACTCACTTTCCTATCCTCATTATTTTCTTCCTAGTTCTGACATTTATCTAAACTTTTATCATGATAAAAGTTACATTAATAAAATAGACATGAACCGACCAAAAAAAAGTTGAACGATGTTCAATTGTTGCTGAGATTTTTAAATTATTAAAGCCAAGTTTTAAATTTTAATTTTCAGTTTATTAATCTTAATGAATATACAATCGACATCAGAGCAAAGTGCATTCAAAATATTAAGTCAATTTATTTATCAGGATTTTAGAAACAATGATCAATTACAATAATTACGCAATACTTTAACTTCGGCTTTATAAAAAGAACAATGTGCTTTTAATACCTTCCATATTTCTTAGTGTGACTGCTACAATATTAAAACCTGTTTGATCAGGCCAATATACCCACAAAAGACCAATAATTGCCATTGCAACATCATTTGTAAATATATGACTTTTGCTCAGTTGAAAGATCACAGTCTTCTCAGCCATTGGAATTCAGAGAATACCAGTTATTTTACACTGCAATTTTTCTCTTCGTTTCTGAACATTACTCAGTGGAATAGGAAGAGGAGATACCTCATTATTCTTAAATTCATTAATAAAAGTTTTCAAATCGATTTGTTGCCAATACCTAATAATTGTTCAATTCGGTAAGGGGTGGACACGTGGAACTATGTTTCCATACAATAACTAATGCAAGGACATTGACATGTACAATCACTCAATCATTCTGAATATTGCTTTTCAGTTTAAACTTGGAAACACTTTTGAATTGATTTGATTGGAAATCACTTTAATGTTAACATTTATTGTGTTTTTCAATCACAATAACAATTGAATATGTTTCATGTGCAAAATCATTCAAATCCCCATGAATTTTTTGAAGCATACAAAAAAGGGTTGGCATCTATCTTATTTCATTAAACAATCACAGGAAATAGTGACTTCTTAGAAATCGTACATTCTCAGAAAGAATGAAAGTTGTCTTCAGCTGAATAGGCACATTGACTAACCAATTCATCATTTTGTTCCAATTTACATGTCTATCAAAAACATTTTAATCTGCATTTCAGAAAATGAGAAACTTCTGACCATAAGGAATAATTAAATTCATTTTTTATATGTAATGCACACTAATCACACCATCCTGTCAAGCTGTCGTTCCCCAAGTGATCATAAAAATCATGTTTAATTAAGACATTTGTTAACTCCCATCATTATTGTAAATTGCTACTGAATTTTAAGTAGATTACACACAGTATCCAACCATTTAATTCCAATCTAATTATTACAATAAACATCTGATTAGTTTTCAGCCCTGCCCAGCCTGGTTGGGAATGTTATGAAGGAATCTTGTGCACATCTGGTCGTGTCTCTGTTACCAGACCAGAGGGTACAATTTCAATTCCCACCTTGCACAGAGCTGTGCCAGAGCAGCTCTGAATGTTGATAAGAAAATATCTAAGAATCGAATGAATTGCCTTTCAATTCAACATTAAATATGTTTTCATTTGTTGTTCATTCCAATAATTACAATATCTGCTATATAATTTCTTCAGTCCACGAGTAACAGAATGTATCTAATTCCACTCAATCAATATTCTTTGCAAAATTTTTGATAATGTTGCACTCACAAAGATGAAATATGCAAAGTACAGATATTCCTTGATTTTCTTTTGTTCTGAAGAGCTGAGTTCAGACTGCACAAAGAACTTGATGCTTCAAAGGTGTAAATACGAGAAAAAAATCAAGTTCTTCTTCAGTTAAATAAACAAATGCCACTTCCTACTATATATCAATTTTTAGTTATTGATCTGTTTATGAGTTGTCTTAAATTTGTTTTTAGTTTTACACTCATCTATTTATATTGAATGTAAGATTGAAATGTTGTGAAAATATCCGAGTGCATCCATTTGAAATGGAATTTTGCATATTTCTCTCTAATCCAGTTTATTGTATGATGACTTAACTGTGTTTTGTTCAGCAAACCTAGAGAATACTAAAAATTGTCTAATCTTAAATAAGATCTTTCACACCCAGTTATCAGCCTGTTCCTAATTCATGTAAATATCTAAATTTATTGAAATCAATGTTCACACAAAACAGTGCACATAAAGCGACACAAAGATATTCATCATCAGCTGATTGCTATTCAGTGGAATAACCTGAGTAAGTGTCTTATTGTTCCTGGGACAAATGACAACAGTAAGCATTTATTTACTATTCTATGCAGTTTATGCAATTGATGTGTTATATTTCAGTTCAGTCGTTCATGTTGATTTATATTGTTTAAACCAATAATTCTACTTTATCACAGATATTGAGGATACTACAATAACGTTGGGAAGCAAATTTTTGTCAATCTAACAATCTTTAAGCTCCTTTTTTGTTGTGTGTTTGCAAGAGACAATTCAAATTATAACCATTTTATTACAATTTGAACAAATACTGCATTTTAAATTCGTGAAGTTCCTACATTTTTGAAAAAGGGTTAGTCTTCACTGAATATGTCATATTTAAAAAACTGCTATTTCAAATCATGCGTGCTACAAAATGATTATTGTTTTCATTTCATTGTAAGAAAAGAACTGCTTTGACCATGTTGATGTTTTTGGCATTTCTATTCCAACATTATTCATCATTGTCCAAAAATGACAATATTATTAAAATCGCATATACGCCACATGTCATTGACTACATTGTTCAGTTTCAAGCTCACTTTCATGACTTACGAATTCTCTTCCTAATTCTGACACAAATCTTTCAACATTGATCATAATATTGATCATATAAATTGATGTATCATATCTCTTCAAGGGATCCGATGTATGGAAATTCACAATTCTTGTATTACGTACATTTTTTACTTTAAAAAAGAAGAATTTTGCTCAATAATCACTGAATGGCTCATTTTTCTTCAATCCATAAAGCTAGGTACAATGTTTTATGCCTCGGTTTACTGATCTTAATAAATATCCAATCAACATCACAGCAAAGTGCTTTTGAAATATTGTATCATTTTAATTCTTCAAAATACAGCATTCATTATCAAGTCATTGCCATTACAGTAATGGCACAATTATTTATAAATAAGTCTTTTGAACAAGTATAATGAGATTCACATTTAGATTTAATCCATTATTTCTGAGTACGAATAGTACAGTATGAAAATGCCTTTATTTTTCAGGTCACCTACCCCACAAAGAAACCAATGACTTCCCATCCAATGTCATTGCAAATATCTGATGTTTGCTCATTTGAATGATCACGGTAATCTCAGCCTTAAAATTCAGGGAAATGTAATTACTTTTAACTGAATTAATTCCAGTTCATTTCCAGACATTGCTCAATCACTTGCAAAAAGAGATTATTCATTATTCTTTAATGCATTGACAGACTTTGAAAATTAAATTGTTGCTGATTTAGAATAAAAATAAGAATTATTCAATCTAGTAGGTTGCACAAATTTGGATTTACGGCACAGTACATGAACCACTGCAAAGATATTGCAGTGCACAATCTCTCAATCATTGTAAATATCATATTTTTATTTTGCCTGTTGAAACATCGTTGAATTCAATTAATTATATTTGACTTCAATGCTCACATTTATCGTGTTTGTAATCATAATAAGGCTTACGGATGTTTCATGCAACAAAATCAAATGAAAATGAATTAGCATCTCTATTCTTTCATTCAACAATGGCAATAAATTCTGATTTTTTAAAATTTTGCACATTTTGGAAAGAAGTGATGTTGTCTTCAGTTGAATTCTTGCATTGACTCAACGAATTCACAGTGTCCGCTACTTATTCTCTTTGGGTTCCTATGAAAAGAAGTTAACTAGTTCTTCTGGTTGTAAATTCCTGGAAAATATTTGACAATGTTGTGGTTTTAAAGGTGACAAGGCTAAGTGATCGTAAGTCATCAGTTATTTTGTGAGAAAGAGCTTGATTCAAACATTTCGAACACACACACACACACATTGTTATGCTGCTGTGTAACAAAGGGAACACAAGTCGCTTTCTTCGGGATTAAGTAAATATATGCCACTTCCAATTATTCATTAGTTAGCTAATTACCTACATGTGTCATTAAAAATTGCAATTCATCGAAACATTGTTATGACCTTTGATCAAATTAAACTTTTAATTATTGTTTATTCATGAATTGCCGGGATTTTGTTTTTTATTGTTTTCCATACACCTATTCGTATTGAATGCAAGATTGACATGCGTTGACAATGCCGGAGAGTGTTCATTTGAAACTTGTTTTTTTCATATCTTTCACTGATTTTACTTATTGCATAAGATTACATGGTACCTCAGTGGTTAGCAATGCTGCCTCACAGCGCCAGGGACATTGTTTTGATTCTCTCCTCGGGTGACTGTGGGGAATTTGCACGTTCTCCCCAAGTCGATGCGACTTTGCTGTCGTGTCCTCCCACAATCCAAACATGTGCAGGTTAGGTGAGCTGGCCATGCTAAATCGCACATGGTGTTCAGGGATATGTGTATTAGTCAGCTGTAAATGTGAAGAAATATGATCGGAAAAAGTGTTTGGGTGGGTTACTCTTTGGAGGATCATTTTATTCAAACAAATGGACTGTTATAGCATTGAGGGAACAGGGGTGCTTTCGTGGCGTCGCTAGTATTACTGTACAGCCCGAGATATAAGCCATGTTGGAACTGAAACGGAGGAATCTACAAAGAGGCTACAGAATGACATCGCATCCATTTGGATTTCTTTAAATCACTGACGAGCAGGAAAATGTAAACGGCGAGGGCGAGTGGGGAAGTGAGGAAGTTGCAGCTCTGGTGAAAGTCCAAAGGTCCCTCTGAGAGTGTAATTTCTTTCATTGCTGTTGCTGATTGAATGAGCCACTAACGTGCGAACTGCTCCAAAACATGATTCAGGACCTCTGGTGCCAATTCTCGCACGTTGAACAACGACAGACACCTTCCAAATGAGGTCTTTCAGAGACTTCTGTTTTCAACAGAAATGCAGCAGGGATCGAAACAGCATTTTAACAAGCTGTGCCGTTGGAGCTGTTCCGAAGAAAAGGCAGCGGTGGGATTCGAACCCACGCAACAGTCGAGACTGGAGTCTTAATCCAGCGCCTTAGACCGCCCGGCCATACTACCAACACGCCCATTGTGCAATTTTCTTGCACTTCCAATTGTGCTCCTGCATAACAACAGATGCAAACTCACGTGAAAAGGGTTCAATGATCCCTCTCCGACTCGCACAGTTGCTCGGATGTGCCCGTCTACAATATCAATTTCTCAGCAGATAATGATAGCCCATCAATGCAGACAAAAATCAATGGTAAGCTGAGTCTATCTTCTCAGACTGGACTCAGCGACAAATGTATCTGTGGTTGCGGGAGAATATATGATCGGTTATGATTGGGTCAAATTACCATGAGCTCCTTGACATTACTGCAATTCGGATTCTTGCTTTGCTAAATGATTTCACCGATTGCTCGAAACAGGACAACTTTCACGTTTACACGGAACATGAAACACACCGGACTACAGGGAAAATGCACAAAGCTGAGCAGGCCGTGTCCCAAATCATACCGTGCAGCATAGTTTCAGTCACTGTGTCTGTTTTGCAGAATAAGGTTCCCAAAGAATGTTCCACCCTTTAACCGGAGGTCGCATTACAACCCGAGATCGACAGATTACATTGTGAGGATGCTCTGACCTCGGGGCCGGTTCGAGATGCCACTTTCCTTGCCTTTTACCTTAACCATGCAATTTGCTGCAGAGATGTTCACACCTGGACATGAGCCTCATGGACCCAACTGAGTTGGAAATCTGTGTGGGAATCGATGAGAAGCGACTCAATAAAGTTTAACAAATTCCATGGTGCTTTTTAGAAATGCAGTTTCTGTTCAGCTCAATCTAAAAGGCAGTTTCTGAATATAGTAACAGAAGTCAAAAGGTAATTACCTTAACCCACCCCGACTCCGGAAGAGGTGCTAAGTGCCCTTGATTGCTTTTTGTTCTCGATGTGAAGAGCTCTCACGCCTGAGTCACCTTCACGTGTCTGGTTGCTGAATGAATCACAAAGAAGGATTTTCTCCAGAGCTGCAACTGCCTCACTTCCCCACTCGCCCTCCCCGTTTACATTTTCCTGCTCGTCAGTGATTTAAAGAAAACCAAATGGATGCGATGTCATTCTGTAGCCTCTCTGTCGATTCCTCCGTTTCAGTTCTAACGTGGCTTAGATCTCGGGGCGCACCTTAATACTAGCGACGCTATGAAAGCACAGGTCCAGAGGTTCCTCTGAGAGTGTAATTTCTTTCATTGCTTTTGCTGATTGAATGAACCACTAACGTGCGAACTGCTCCAAAACATGATTCAGGATCTCTGGTGCCAATTCTCGCACGTTGAATAACGACAGACACCTTCCAAATGAGGTCTTTCAGCGACGACTTTGGGATACATTTGACAGACAGATTAGTTCAGGAATCCGTGGTGCATTGTGACACCAGCGCATCGGCTTCTTCCCTGTCTTTGAACCGGGCCGCCTGCGCAAGGTATGCAAATGCGGTAATGCTTTTCGTGGAAGGATCAGAAGGGGGTAACTGCACTCTCAAACAGAATGGCATATGATCAGAACCAGGTTGGAGAAAAACTTTACAAGGCTTTGCACTGTTAGTAAATGGAACTGCATTGCATTTCACTTCGAGAGCAGATTTGTTTAAGCAAACTCGAAGGCAGGTTTGCAGATGGGAAAGCAAGCAAGTAAGCTCCGTTCTTGTCCATGTAAAAGGCTGCAGTTGAAGAACAAAGCTGTTTCTGCCCAGTTTCGAACTGGGGACCTTTCGCGTGTAAGGCGAACGTGATGACCACGTGATGAACGTGATGACTGGACACTCTGGCAGGAGGGAACATATTTCCGTTGATGGGGGAGTGCCGAACCAGAGGACACAACTTAAAAATACGGGGTAGACCATTTAGGACAGAGATGAGGAGAAACTACTTCACCCAGAGAGTGGTGGCTGTGTGGAATGCTCTGCCCCAGAGGGCAGTGGAGGCCCAGTCTCTGGATTCTTTTAAGAAAGAATTGGATAGAGCTCTTAAAGATAGTGCAGTCAAGGGGTATGGAGATAAGGCTGGAACAGGATACTGATTAGGAATGATCAGCCATGATCATATTGAATGGCGGTGCAGGCTCGAAGGGCAGAATGGCCTACTCCTGCATCTATTGTCTATTGTCTACACTACAGAAACAGGCCTCTGCCGTCTCTGCTGGGGCTCAGTGGCATCCAGCACTGAAAGTTGAAGCCATTCTACCTTTCACCTTTCTGTTTCCATGAGCTCGTTGTTTCATGGGACTTGTTTAAATTTGGCTATGTGGTGAGCATGGACGAGATACACCGAAGTATCTGTTTCCACGCGGTGTACCCCCATAACGTTGTGTTGCTCACACCTGCTTTAAAGAATTACGTTTTTGCGGAGCTTGCCGTCGCAGTCTGTGGCAAAATCATTCAGTCTGTTCGACTGCTCAAGGGAAAGGGAGCATTGAGAAACACTGCAGAAACGAACGACATCCTTACTTTTGCTCCGACTGACCATACTCCGTGAAAGTTTACCAGATTCTCAGTTGAAGATTTTTGCAGCTGGAAGTTACCTCAGAAACCCTGTTAATTCGTAATGTATTGAGCGAATCGCAAAACAGAAAGAATTTAACACGGAACACAAACAAAACTGGAAAACCAAATGCATTTTCAGACATAGCGAGCATGAATGCTAAATGTGAGACAGTCCGGGGGCATGAGCCATAAAGTAATCACACAACTAACAACAGGGCAATTCCAAACTACTCTTTCAAACATACTGGAGCCTGAGTGCACCACCACTTCCCAGACAATGCTGCAAAGCGACAAAGAAAGAACATAATAAGAATGGGCCATAAAAAGTGAATTTCACCAATCGCAGTCTCGATTAGATTACCTTTCCCTTCCGATGTCTCCAGGACGGAAATGAAGAAAGTGGGAGAAATTCAATAACATATGACATCGAAATAGATTGGAACGATTTTCTCATTGGCCAGAAAACCGAATGACGGCGAGTCGAGTCACCGTCGGACTCTGTTTCGCAACAGCGCTGAAATAACAGTCTCCATTCGGTTCCAGTAAAAGCTCAACTTGCCTGGAACAGAAAGCAACAGTAGAGCTGCTTGCGATTTTCCACGCGGGAGGCGAACACGATCACGATCACGACAGCACAGACATTTTGGAAAGTTCGGCACTTTCCCACACCGCAGTCAATTCCCCGGGAAGCAAATCCATTTTTCTTCTGTTTTGAACAGAAATGCAGCAGGGATCGAAACAGCATTTTAACAAGCTGCGCCGTTGGAGCTGTTCAGAGGAAAGGGCAGCGGTGGGATTCGAACCCACGCAACAGTCGAGACTGGAGTCTTAATCCAGCGCCTTAGACCGCCCGGCCATACTACCAACACGCCCATTGTGCAATTTTCTTGCACTTCCAATTGTGCTCCTGCATAACAACAGATGCAAACTCACGTGAAAAGGGTTCAATGATCCCTCTCCGACTCGCACAGTTGCTCGGATGTGCCCGTCTACAATATCAATTTCTCAGCAGATAATGATAGCCCATCAATGCAGACAAAAATCAATGGTAAGCTGAGTCTATCTTCTCAGACTGGACTCAGCTACAAATGTATCTGTGGTTGCGGGAGAATATATGATCGGTTATGATTGGGTCAAATTACCATGAGCTCCTTGACATTACTGCAATTCGGATTCTTGCTTTGCTAAATGATTTCACCGATTGCTCGAAACAGGACAACTTTCACGTTTACACGGAACATGAAACACACCGGACTACAGGGAAAATGCACAAAGCTGAGCAGGCCGTGTCCCAAATCATACCGTGCAGCATAGTTTCAGTCACTGTGTCTGTTTTGCAGAATAAGGTTCCCAAAGAATGTTCCACCCTTTAACCGGAGGTCGCATTACAACCCGAGATCGACAGATTACATTGTGAGGATGCTCTGACCTCGGGGCCGGTTCGAGATGCCACTTTCCTTGCCTTTTACCTTAACCATGCAATTTGCTGCAGAGATGTTCACACCTGGACATGAGCCTCATGGACCCAACTGAGTTGGAAATCTGTGTGGGAATCGATGAGAAGCGACTCAATAAAGTTTAACAAATTCCATGGTGCTTTTTAGAAATGCAGTTTCTGTTCAGCTCAATCTAAAAGGCAGTTTCTGAATATAGTAACAGAAGTCAAAAGGTAATTACCTTAACCCACCCCGACTCCGGAAGAGGTGCTAAGTGCCCTTGATTGCTTTTTGTTCTCGATGTGAAGAGCTCTCACGCCTGAGTCACCTTCACGTGTCTGGTTGCTGAATGAATCACAAAGAAGGATTTTCTCCAGAGCTGCAACTGCCTCACTTCCCCACTCGCCCTCCCCGTTTACATTTTCCTGCTCGTCAGTGATTTAAAGAAAACCAAATGGATGCGATGTCATTCTGTAGCCTCTCTGTCGATTCCTCCGTTTCAGTTCTAACGTGGCTTAGATCTCGGGGCGCACCTTAATACTAGCGACGCTATGAAAGCACAGGTCCAGAGGTTCCTCTGAGAGTGTAATTTCTTTCATTGCTTTTGCTGATTGAATGAACCACTAACGTGCGAACTGCTCCAAAACATGATTCAGGATCTCTGGTGCCAATTCTCGCACGTTGAATAACGACAGACACCTTCCAAATGAGGTCTTTCAGCGACGACTTTGGGATACATTTGACAGACAGATTAGTTCAGGAATCCGTGGTGCATTGTGACACCAGCGCATCGGCTTCTTCCCTGTCTTTGAACCGGGCCGCCTGCGCAAGGTATGCAAATGCGGTAATGCTTTTCGTGGAAGGATCAGAAGGGGGTAACTGCACTCTCAAACAGAATGGCATATGATCAGAACCAGGTTGGAGAAAAACTTTACAAGGCTTTGCACTGTTAGTAAATGGAACTGCATTGCATTTCACTTCGAGAGCAGATTTGTTTAAGCAAACTCGAAGGCAGGTTTGCAGATGGGAAAGCAAGCAAGTAAGCTCCGTTCTTGTCCATGTAAAAGGCTGCAGTTGAAGAACAAAGCTGTTTCTGCCCAGTTTCGAACTGGGGACCTTTCGCGTGTAAGGCGAACGTGATGACCACGTGATGAACGTGATGACTGGACACTCTGGCAGGAGGGAACATATTTCCGTTGATGGGGGAGTGCCGAACCAGAGGACACAACTTAAAAATACGGGGTAGACCATTTAGGACAGAGATGAGGAGAAACTACTTCACCCAGAGAGTGGTGGCTGTGTGGAATGCTCTGCCCCAGAGGGCAGTGGAGGCCCAGTCTCTGGATTCTTTTAAGAAAGAATTGGATAGAGCTCTTAAAGATAGTGCAGTCAAGGGGTATGGAGATAAGGCTGGAACAGGATACTGATTAGGAATGATCAGCCATGATCATATTGAATGGCGGTGCAGGCTCGAAGGGCAGAATGGCCTACTCCTGCATCTATTGTCTATTGTCTACACTACAGAAACAGGCCTCTGCCGTCTCTGCTGGGGCTCAGTGGCATCCAGCACTGAAAGTTGAAGCCATTCTACCTTTCACCTTTCTGTTTCCATGAGCTCGTTGTTTCATGGGACTTGTTTAAATTTGGCTATGTGGTGAGCATGGACGAGATACACCGAAGTATCTGTTTCCACGCGGTGTACCCCCATAACGTTGTGTTGCTCACACCTGCTTTAAAGAATTACGTTTTTGCGGAGCTTGCCGTCGCAGTCTGTGGCAAAATCATTCAGTCTGTTCGACTGCTCAAGGGAAAGGGAGCATTGAGAAACACTGCAGAAACGAACGACATCCTTACTTTTGCTCCGACTGACCATACTCCGTGAAAGTTTACCAGATTCTCAGTTGAAGATTTTTGCAGCTGGAAGTTACCTCAGAAACCCTGTTAATTCGTAATGTATTGAGCGAATCGCAAAACAGAAAGAATTTAACACGGAACACAAACAAAACTGGAAAACCAAATGCATTTTCAGACATAGCGAGCATGAATGCTAAATGTGAGACAGTCCGGGGGCATGAGCCATAAAGTAATCACACAACTAACAACAGGGCAATTCCAAACTACTCTTTCAAACATACTGGAGCCTGAGTGCACCACCACTTCCCAGACAATGCTGCAAAGCGACAAAGAAAGAACATAATAAGAATGGGCCATAAAAAGTGAATTTCACCAATCGCAGTCTCGATTAGATTACCTTTCCCTTCCGATGTCTCCAGGACGGAAATGAAGAAAGTGGGAGAAATTCAATAACATATGACATCGAAATAGATTGGAACGATTTTCTCATTGGCCAGAAAACCGAATGACGGCGAGTCGAGTCACCGTCGGACTCTGTTTCGCAACAGCGCTGAAATAACAGTCTCCATTCGGTTCCAGTAAAAGCTCAACTTGCCTGGAACAGAAAGCAACAGTAGAGCTGCTTGCGATTTTCCACGCGGGAGGCGAACACGATCACGATCACGACAGCACAGACATTTTGGAAAGTTCGGCACTTTCCCACACCGCAGTCAATTCCCCGGGAAGCAAATCCATTTTTCTTCTGTTTTGAACAGAAATGCAGCAGGGATCGAAACAGCATTTTAACAAGCTGCGCCGTTGGAGCTGTTCAGAGGAAAGGGCAGCGGTGGGATTCGAACCCACGCAACAGTCGAGACTGGAGTCTTAATCCAGCGCCTTAGACCGCTCGGCCACACTACCAACACGCCCATTGTGCAATTTTCTTGCACTTCCAATTGTGCTCCTGCATAACAACAGATGCAAACTCACGTGAAAAGGGTTCAATGATCCCTCTCCGACTCGCACAGTTGCTCGGATGTGCCCGTCTACAATATCAATTTCTCAGCAGATAATGATAGCCCATCAATGCAGACAAAAATCAATGGTAAGCTGAGTCTATCTTCTCAGACTGGACTCAGCTACAAATGTATCTGTGGTTGCGGGAGAATATATGATCGGTTATGATTGGGTCAAATTACCATGAGCTCCTTGACATTACTGCAATTCGGATTCTTGCTTTGCTAAATGATTTCACCGATTGCTCGAAACAGGACAACTTTCACGTTTACACGGAACATGAAACACACCGGACTACAGGGAAAATGCACAAAGCTGAGCAGGCCGTGTCCCAAATCATACCGTGCAGCATAGTTTCAGTCACTGTGTCTGTTTTGCAGAATAAGGTTCCCAAAGAATGTTCCACCCTTTAACCGGAGGTCGCATTACAACCCGAGATCGACAGATTACATTGTGAGGATGCTCTGACCTCGGGGCCGGTTCGAGATGCCACTTTCCTTGCCTTTTACCTTAACCATGCAATTTGCTGCAGAGATGTTCACACCTGGACATGAGCCTCATGGACCCAACTGAGTTGGAAATCTGTGTGGGAATCGATGAGAAGCGACTCAATAAAGTTTAACAAATTCCATGGTGCTTTTTAGAAATGCAGTTTCTGTTCAGCTCAATCTAAAAGGCAGTTTCTGAATATAGTAACAGAAGTCAAAAGGTAATTACCTTAACCCACCCCGACTCCGGAAGAGGTGCTAAGTGCCCTTGATTGCTTTTTGTTCTCGATGTGAAGAGCTCTCACGCCTGAGTCACCTTCACGTGTCTGGTTGCTGAATGAATCACAAAGAAGGATTTTCTCCAGAGCTGCAACTGCCTCACTTCCCCACTCGCCCTCCCCGTTTACATTTTCCTGCTCGTCAGTGATTTAAAGAAAACCAAATGGATGCGATGTCATTCTGTAGCCTCTCTGTCGATTCCTCCGTTTCAGTTCTAACGTGGCTTAGATCTCGGGGCGCACCTTAATACTAGCGACGCTATGAAAGCACAGGTCCAGAGGTTCCTCTGAGAGTGTAATTTCTTTCATTGCTTTTGCTGATTGAATGAACCACTAACGTGCGAACTGCTCCAAAACATGATTCAGGATCTCTGGTGCCAATTCTCGCACGTTGAATAACGACAGACACCTTCCAAATGAGGTCTTTCAGCGACGACTTTGGGATACATTTGACAGACAGATTAGTTCAGGAATCCGTGGTGCATTGTGACACCAGCGCATCGGCTTCTTCCCTGTCTTTGAACCGGGCCGCCTGCGCAAGGTATGCAAATGCGGTAATGCTTTTCGTGGAAGGATCAGAAGGGGGTAACTGCACTCTCAAACAGAATGGCATATGATCATTTACAATGCTTTTCACAGTATTTAAATGGAATCGTATTGCAGTTCACTTCGAGAGCAGATTTGTTTCAGCAAACTCGAAGGCAGGTTTGCAGATTGGAAAGCAAGCAAGAAAGCTCCTTTCTTGTCCATGTGAAAGGCTGCAGTTGAAGAACAAAGCAGTTTCTGCCCAGTTTCGAACTGGGTACTTTTCGCGCGTAAGTCGAACGTGATGACCGCTACACTACAGAAACAATCCGCTGTCCCAGCTCCTGCGGCTCAGTGGCATTCAGCACTGAAAGTTGAATCTATTCCACCTTTCTGTTTCCAATAGCGTGTTGCTGTTCAGTGTAATTGACATCTTGAAAACGTTAAAAAAAGACACTCTTCCAACTCAGTTCCAACACGTTTCCAACTCACTTATTATCAATGTGGCTCGTGTCCAGTTGTGAATGTCTCTGCAGCAAATTGTACGGTTCATGTAAAATGCAGAAAAACATGCACACCAACCTGCACCAATACCTGTCTCCTGTTATTAAACTGTTATTGACAGAAACAACAGCACACAACCTTCCACCACTTCCCTGTCTCCTGCCAATCAGCAGATATATGCAGAAACACACACAACCCTCCATCATCACACTGTCCCCTTCCATTAAGTAGATATACACAGAAACACACACAACTCTCCAGCAAAACCCTGTTTCTTGCCACTATTCAGATATACACTAAAACACAAAACACAAGCCTCCACCGCCACGTTGTCTCACGCTATCAAGCAGATATACACAGAAGCACATGCACACACAACCCTGCACCAACACTTTGCCTCCGAACAATAAACAGATATACACAGAAACACACACAAATCTCTAAAACACCTTCCTGTCTCCTGCCATTAAACAAATATAACAGAAACACACACACACACACACAACCCTTCAACACCACATTGATTTCTGCCATTAAACAAATATACACAGAAACACACACACTATCATTCACGACCACACTGTCTCCTGCCATTACACAGATCTACACAGAAACACACGCACACACACACACACACACAACGGTCTCCCATCACACACTCACCGGCAATTAAACAGGTACAAAAAGAAACACACACACATCTCGACACCATCCCCCTGTCTCTTGCCATTAAATAGACATACACAGAAACACACACAAACCCCTTCACCACCATATTGTTTTCTGCCATTAAACAGATATACACAGGAACACACACGCACACACAATCCATGACACCCAATTTGTCTCCTGTCATTGAGCAGGTATACACAGAAACACACACACACCCCTCCACCTGTCTCCTGTCATTAAACAGATATGTACAGAAATACACACACAAAACTCCAACACCACCCTGTCTCCGGCTATTAAACAGTTATACACAGAAACACACACTCACCATCCTCCACCACCACTCTGTCTGCTGCTATTAAACAGAAATTTACAGAAACATACAGCAACCCTCCACCACCACCCTGTCTCCTTTCATTAAACAGATATACACAGGAACACAAACACACACAAACTTCCATCACCACTCACGCAGATACACCACTTCTACCACCACCCTGTCTGCTGCAATTAAACAGACATACACAGAAACACGCACATACTCCAACCACCACCACCCTGTCTCCTGCCATTAAACGGATATACACTGAAACACAGACCCATACATCGCCCTACCACCATCTCGTCTCCTGTCATTAAACAGATATGCACTGAAACACAGACACATCTCTCCACCAACACCCTGTCCTCAGCAATTAAATAGATATACACAGAAACACACACATGCACAACCCTCCACGACCACCCTGTCTCCTGCCATTAAACAGATATACACAGAAACACACACACAACCCTCCATCACCACCCTGTCTCCTGCTATTGAGTGGATATACACAGAAATGCACACACACAACCCTCGACCAACTCCCTGTCTCCTGCCATTAAACAGATATACACAGAAACAAACACACTCAACTTTTGGCCACCACCCTGTCTCCTGCCATTAAAAAGATATACACAGAAACAAACACTCACAACTCTCGACTACCACCCTGTCTCCTGCCATTAAACAGATATACAAAGAAACACTCACACATACACAACCCTCCACCACCATCCTGTCTCCTGCAAGTAAGCACAGAGACACAGAAACACAGACATTCTACCCTCCACTACCACACTGTGTCTTGCCATTAAATAGATTTACGCAGAAACACACACACACACCAGCCTCCTCCACCACCGTGTCCTGCAATTAAACCGATACAGACAGAAACATACACACATATTTCCAGCACCACCCTGTCTCCTGCCATTAAACAGATATACAAAGAAACACTCATACATGCACAACCCTCCACCACCATCCTGTCTCCTGCAAGTAAGCACATAGACACAGAAACACAGACATTCTACCCTCCACTACCACACTGTGTCTTGCCATTAAATAGATTTACGCAGAAACACACACACACACCAGCCTCCTCCACCACCGTGTCCTGCAATTAAACCGATACATACAGAAACATACACACATATTTCCAGCACCACCCTGTCTCCTGCCATTAAGCAGTTAAACACAGAAACACACACACGTTCCTCCTCCACCACTGTCTCCTGTCATTAAACACGCACGCACACTACCCTCCACCACCACCCTGTCTGCAGCCCTTAAATAGATGTATACAGAAACACAGGCACACAACACTCAACGAACACCCTGTCTCCTGCTATTAAACAGGTGCACACAGAAATACACACACAATCCTCCATCACCACCCTGTTTCCTGCCATTAATCAGATATGCACAGAAACACACACACACAATCCTCCATCACCACCCTGTCTCCTGCCCTTAAATAAATATACACAGAAACACACACACACAATCCTCCAACACCACCTAGTTCTCCTATTATTAAGCAGAGATATACAGAAATACACACACAACCCTCCACCACCACCCTGTCACCATTCCTTAAACAGATATACACAGAAACACACACACACACAATCCTCCAACACCACCTTGTTCTCCTATTATTAAGCAGAGATATACAGAAATACACACACAACCCTCCACCACCACCCTGTCACCAGTCCTTAAACAGATATACACAGAAACACACACATACACAAACCTCCATGACACCCCATCTCCTCCCCATAAACAGATATATACAGTAACACAGATACAAATCCCTCCACCAACACCCTGTCTCCTGCAACTAAACAGATGTACACAGAAACATACACGCATATCTTCAGCACCACCCTGTCTTCTGGCATTAAACAGATATACACAGAAACACACACGCACACAAGCACACACAAAACTCCATGAACACCCTGCCTCCTGCCATTGGTCAGATATACACAAAAAACACACACATCAAACTGTCTCGTGCCAGTAAGCACATATACATGGAAACACACACTCACTCACTCAAATCTCCTCGACCACCCTGTCTCCTGTCATCAAACAGTTATACATGGAAATGCACACACACACAACTTCCTCGAAATTTACAGCTGAGGGAACGGCAGTTACGATGCGATTAGGCAAGATTTAGGAAGTATACGATGGGGAAGGAACCTGTAGGGAATGGCCTCATTAGAAATGTGGCGCTTATTCAAGGAAACGCTCCTGAGAGTCCTAGATAAATATGTTCCTGTCAGGCAGGGAGGAAGCTGTAGAGCGCAGGAGCCGTGGTTTACGAAGGAAGTAGAATCTCTGGTCAAGAGGAAGAGGGTGGCTTACGGTCGGATGAGATGTGAATGTTCAGTTAGGGCACTTGAGGGTTACAAGGTAGCCAGGAAAGACCTAAAGAGAGAGCTCAGAAGAGTCAGGAGGAGACATGAGAAGTTGTTGGCCGATAGGATCGGGGTAAACCATAAAGCTTTCTATAGGTATTTAAGGAATAAAAGAATGACAAGAGTAAAATTAGGGGCAATCAAGGATATTAATGGGAAGTTGTGTGAAGAGTCGGAGGAGATAGAGAAAGCACTAAATGAATATTTTTCGACAGTATTCACTCTAGAAATCGACAATGTTGTCAAGGAGAATACTGAGATACAGGCTACTAGTCTCGGTGGGATTGAGGTTCACAATGAAGAGGTATTAGAAATCCTGCAGAGTGTGAAAATAGGTAAGTCCACTGGGCTGGATGGGATTTAGCCTGGGATCCTCTGGGAAGCCAGGGAGGAGATTGCCGAGCCTTTGGCATTGATCATTAAATCGTCATTGTCTACAGGAATAGTGCGAGAAGACTGGAGGATAGCAAATGTGGTTCCCCTGTTCAAGCAGGGGAGTAAAGACAACCCTGGTAATTATAGACCAGTGAGCCTTACTTCAGTTATTGGTAAAGTGTTGGAAAAGGTTATAACAGATAGGATTTACAATCATCTAGAAAATAATAATTTGATTATGGAGAGTCAGCACGGTTTTGTGAAGGTTATGTCATGCCTCACAAACCGTATTGAGTTCTTTGAGAAAGTGACCAAACAGGTAGATGGGAGTAAACTGGATGATGTGGTGTATATGGATATCAGCAACGCATTTGATAAGGTTCTCCACAGTAGGCTGTCGTTCAAAATGCGGAGGAATGGGATTGTAGGAGATATAGCAGGTTGGATCAGTAATTGACTTGCTGAAAGAAGACAGAGGGTGGTGGTTGATGGGAAATGTTCATCTGGAGTTCAGTTTCTAGTGATGTGCCGCAAGGGTTGGTGTTGGGTCCACTGCTGTTCATCATTTTTATTAACGACCTGGATGAGGGAGTAAAAGGGTGGGTTAGTAAATTTGCATACAACACGAAGGTCGGTGGAGTTGTGGATAGTGACGAAAGATGTTGTAGGTTACAGAGAGACATAGGTATGCTGCAGAGCTGGGCTGGGAGGTGGCAAATGGAGTTTAATGTGGACAAGTTAGAGGTGATGCACTTTGGTCGGAGGAACAGCAATTCAAAGTACTGGGCTTATGATAAGATTCTTGGTAGTGTAGATGAGCAGAGAGATCTCGGTGTCCAGGTACACAGATCCTTGAAAGTTGCCACCTAGGTTGACTGTGTTGTTAGGAAGGCATTAATATAGGGATCGAGTTCTGAAACCATGAGGTTATGCTACATCTGTACAAAACTCTGGTGCAGCCGCACTTGGAGTATTGTGTACAGTTCTGGTCACCGCAATATAAGAAGTATACGAAGTGTGCTTTGGAAAGAGTGCAGAAGAGATTTACTAGGATCTTGCCTGGTATGGAGAGAAGGTCGTCTGAGGAAAGTCTGAGGGACTTGAGGCTGTTTTCGTTGGAGAGAAGTTTGAGACGTGGCTCAATAGAGACATATAAGATAATCAGAGAATTAGATAGGGTGGACAGGGAGAGTTTTTTCCAAGTATGGTGACGGCGAGCACGAGGGGCATAGCTTTAAATTGAGAGGTGACAGATATAGGACAGATGTCAGAGGTATTTTGTTTACTCAGAGAGTAGTAAGGGTATGAAATGCTTTGCCTGCAATGGTAGTAGATTCACCAACTTTAAGTAAATTTATGTCGTCATTGGACAAGCATATGGACGTACATGGAATAGTGTAGGTTAGATAGGCTTCAGATTGGAATGACAGGTCGGTGCAACATTGAGGGCCGAAGGGACTGTACTGCACCATAATGATCTATATTCTATGTTCTGTGAACACCCTGCTTACTGACCTTAAACGGATATACGCAAAAATTCACATGCATACACAACCATCCACCACCACCTTGTCTCCTGACAGTAAGCACATAGATACAGGAATACAGACACGAAACTCTCCACAACCAGCTGTCTCCTGCCGTTAAGCAGGTATATACACAAACACACAAACACACACACATACACATCTCTTGACCACCACCCCGTTTCCTGCCGTTCATCAGATATACACAGAAACACACACGCACAACCCTCCACTACCACACTCTCTCCAGCCCATGAAACAGATATACACAGAAACACCCACACATCCCTCTCCCATCACCCTGTCTCCTGCCCTTAAACAGATATACGCAGAAACACACATACATACAGAACGCTCCACCGCCACACAGTTTCCTCCAATTAATCAGATATACAAAGAAACAGACACACACACCCTCCACCACCACCAGTCGGTCTCCCGTCATTAAGCAGATACTTACAGAAAAACATACACATCCCTGCACCACCACCCTAACCCCAGCATTAAACAGACAGACACAGAAAAAAACAAACAAAAAGACAACCCTCCGACAACCCTCTGTCTCCTGGTATTAAACAGATATGCACAGAAACACACACACACCCCTCCACCACCACCACCCTGTCTCCTGCCATTTTACAGATATGCACAGAAACACACACACACAAACCTCCACCACCAATGTGTCTCGTACCAATAAGCACTTAGACACGGAAACACAGACACATATCCTCCACCACCACCCTGTCTCCTGCCATTATAAAGGATATACGCAGAAACACCCACATGCACAACACTCCATGGACACCCCGCCTCCTGCCATTGGACAGATGTACACGATAACATACATACACCAAATTGTCTCGTGCCATTAAGCACATATGCACAGAAACACACACGCACACTCAGTCAAACCTCCTTGACCACCATGTCTCCTCTCATCAAACAGTTATACACGGAAATATACACACACAAACTTCTACGAACACCCTGCCTACTGCCCTTAAACAGATATACACAAAAACTGACATGCAAACACAATCCTCCACCACCACCCTATGTCCTGCAATTAAATAGATACACGCAGAAACACACATACAAGCACAACATTCCATGAACAACGTGCCTCCTGCCATTGAGCAGATATATGCAGGAACACACACACAACCCTTCATGACCACCTTGTCTCCTGCCACTGAACAGATATACACAGAAACACACACACCACCACCCTGTCTCCAGCCCTTAAATAGACATACACAGAATCACACGCACACCCCTCCAGGACAACCCTATCTCGTGCCATTAAACAGATATACACAGAAACACACACACACAACCCTCCACCACTGCCCTGTTATCCTTCCATTGAGCAGATATGCACATAAATACACACACGCAGCATTCGACCACCACCAGTCTGTCTCCTGTCATGAAGCAGATATATACAGAAAAACACACACAACCCTGCACCACCCCCTATCACCGACCATTAATCAGACAGAAACAGACAACCCTCCATCAACACTCTGTTTCCAGGCATTAAACAGATATACACAGAATTGGCTGGCTGACAGAAGGCAGAGAGTGGCTGTAGATAGAAAGTATTTTGCCTAGACGACAGTGTTGAGTGGGGTCTCCCAGGGTTCTGTACTTGGGCCTCTGCTTTTTGTAGTTTTTTTTTAAATTACTTGGATGAGTAGGTTGAGGGGAGGGTTAGTAAATTTGCAGATGACATAAAGTTTGGAGGTGTCAGCGATAGTATAAATGGTTACTGTAGGCTGCAGCGCGACATAGACAGAATGCAGAGCTGGGCTGAGAAATGGCAGATTGTGTTCAACCTGGATCAATGCGAAATGATGCATGTTGGAAGGTGGAGCTCGAATGCTGAACATAGGATTAAAGACAGGATTTAAGGCAGTGTGGAGGAACAGAGGGATTTGGATGTGCAAGTACATAGATCCCTCAAAGTTGCAATACAAGTGGATAAGGTTGTTAAGAAAGCATGTGGAGTTTTGGCTTTCATCGACGGGGGGACAGAGTTTAAGAGCCGTGAGGTTTTGCTGCAGCTCTACAAGTCCCTGGTGAAGCAATACTTGAAATATTGTGCCCAGTTCTGGTGGCCCTACTGTAGGAAAGATACAGAGGCTTGGGAGAGGCTGCAAAGAAGGTTTGCCAGGATTCTGCTAGAACTGGGGGGCTTGGCTTATGAAAAAAATGTTGAATAGGCTCGGATATCTCTCTGGAGAGAAGGAGGAAGAGAGGAGACCCGATAGAGGTTTACAAAATAATGAGAGGAATAGATAGAGTCAATAGCTAGAGTATTTTCTGCAGGACAAGATTGACTGGTATGAGAACTCATAGTTTGAAGATATTAGGAGGAAGGTATAAAGGAGATGTCAGAAGTAGTTTTTTGTTTTAACACAGAGAGCTGTGAATGCATGGAATACGTTACCAGTGGTAGTGGTGGAAGCAGAGTTTTTTTTTAAGAGTCAAAGAGATGTAGATTACTTACAGTGTGGAAACAGGCCCTTCGGCCCAACAAGTCCACACCGACCCATACACCTTACCTAACATTAGGAGCAATTTAGCATGGCCAATTCACCTGATCTGCACATCTTTGGACTGTGGGAGGAAACCGGAGTACCCGGAGGAAACCCACGCAGACACGGGGAGAATGTGCAAACTCCACACAGTCAGTCGCCTGAGGCGGGAATTGAAGCCGGATCTCTGGCGCTGTGAGGCAGCAGTGCTAACCACTGTGCCACCATGCCGCCTACAGTTATTGGGTACATTTAAGCAACTTCTAGACTTGCACATGGATAGCAGTGAATTGAGGGGTGTGTAGGTTGTTATTATATTTTACATTAGGATTAAATCTCGGCAGAACATCGTGGATGAAAGGGCCTGTTTTGTGCTGTACTTTCTATGTTCTATGTTCTCTGAAAAGTGTGAGTCGACCTCTGATCACCTAATGCCAACTGCAAAAAATGTTTAAAGACTTCATTGAGTTGCAAAGGTGTCAGCATTATAATTATGTTTTGGTCATTGTTCATTTTCTTTTCCTTGATGGGTTGAAGCTTACCCCACTTCCAACACTACTGCTAAAACTGTTGTAAATATTTTACTCAATGAGATTATAACCTGCTCTGGTATTTGATATTGTCTACCTTCTGACAATGCCCAGCCCCCCACCCCCATTTTATTGGACATATTAATGAAGAATTATACTTTCATTTTGGGATCCACCACCAACTTCATTGTGCTTATTGCCCACAGGCTGCAGGGCTCGTGGAGCATGGTGACCAGAGTCTGAAAAGTAAACTTGCCAAATGGACTTCTGAGACAGTTCTTTCCTCGGTTAGGGTAGTGCCACTGGTATTGTTCCACCTACAATAAACTCCTGTGGGGAAATCTCGCTTTGCCTTTTCGAGCACTCTCACTCTGTATGATCTGAATGATAAAGTGCATTGTCTGATCCGCAGGACACACTGCAGAAATTATCCCATCCCAGCGGACTGAGCTGCCTCCATTGATAGAGCTGTCTCTATTGGTAGAGTATCATACAGTAACAGCAAATATCTTTTGATGTCATCCTCGAAGGTACTTGCGACAAAAACGCTGAAGACTGCGGGAAACTGCTGTGATCACCGCTAGCGTGGAGGCCCAGCGGGAGACTGGTCGGCCCTAAACCAGAAATCAATCGATAAAAAGATTCTTCTTTTTAGAAGAATCCCATTCAGACCATCATCTTAACACTTCCTGGGGAGAAAATTGATATGGAAGAGCGGACAGTCTCAACTGGTTCCAGCATTTACAACCTTGTCAGTGTGACAACAAAAGCAGAAACCTGGAATTGTTTATCTTGCTTCTGAAAAACAGGAGAGTAAAGTTTGAAGATCACAGATATTTCTTCCTAGTGTTCATGAAATGATCGAGAGCAGAGTACGGTTCCCTGAGTATGGTCTGACTTCTGGGTTATGGATTGTGATATTCCGCTCACATGATCTGAACACATACAAAGTAATGACTCAGTGACAAGATCTGCTGAATCGGGTTCGGTGAAGAACAGAAGCCGATGTAATGAAAAGAGCCATAAGAGTGGGACTGCAGCAAATTAGTTTCCAGACTCGAGGCGAGTGCATAGTGCTGTTTCCAGGCGTCAATATCTGTACAAGTAGACTAAAACAGCGTTGGGTGTTATTGTACTGCATCTTTTGTATAATGGTGCAAAAGCACGAAACTTTTGTATAGAGAGGATAACTTCAAAATCCTCAATGAGGCAAAACACACAAATGAGGTAAACAACAAAGTAACCATACAATTTGGTATTACGTTATGGCGTAAATGTCCCTGCTCAAATTTTGCTCAAAATCGCTCTCTGTCTAATTCCTAAGACTGATATTCGAACAGTGAATGGTCTATGTCAATAACAAACTGCTCTGGTCTCACAACTTCAGCATTTCATACGCCCCCTTATGTATGTCTGGCAATAGTAATTGATCCCTCACTGTGTAACTTCAGCACACGTGAGAAGAAATAACTATAAGAACAACAGTCAAGTATGTGACTGGGATTTGACCCGATTCTGTTGCAGCTGTAATTGAAATTGCTTCCACCATTCCTGTTTCGGTAATAAGATTGCACAGCTTAGTGGTGAGTTTTCATGCATTGAATTAGACCCAGCATCCTTTCTCAGGTTGAAATTTGCAGGGATATAATGACAGGGATATAATGACACGGGCACTGTTTACTGAAATACAAAGACGTTAGGAATGACACGCCCATGATACCATGTTGTTCGAAATGAAGGAAATGAGGTTTACTGGGAGATAAAGCCACCAGAAAAGAAAAGAGACGGTTTAATGGGATGATGGCATAGATAAAGAATAATGCGGAAGAAATCAGGAGAGACATGGTTGTGTTCGAATAGAGGTTATCCAGCTGATGTGAAGATCTTAAGAGTAAATATGAGGGAAGTTTCCTCGTTTCAGTGAGTGGAAACTAGACGTTAGAACTTCAAACCCAGCAGGGCACGGGAAATAATTTTGGTCAAGCATTTTATATTCTGAGAGTTATTGCATTCGGAGATGAATTTTCAGAAATAAAAACATTTTAGGAGCTGATTCCAGAATATTCGAAAAGCGCGTGCAGGCAAGAAGTGAATTAAACAGCGACAGTGATTCTGGGCTGCCTGCATGGGGGTGTAAAAGGGAAACACTCTGGAAGTGGTTAACATTCATAGGAAAGAAATTGCATAACACCTGCAATTGAAAATGTTAAGTGTAAGAAGAGCTAATGTAGTTGGAAGGTGCAGCAGCTCATTCTACATGAAATATTATATAATTCAAATGCACTGATCTGTTTGGTTTAGCTCTGCATTGAATGGAAGTCGGTTAGCTCAGTTCGTTGACTAACTGGTTTGTGAGAAAAATGAGACCAACAGCGTGGGATTAATTCTCTCACTGTCTATCCGCCGTTTGATATGATCATGGCTGACCAAACATGTCAATGTCTTTGCCCAGCTCATCCACAACAACCTGTCATACAATGCGATAAAGACACTTAAGCAATCGAAAATTTCTGTTCATACAGGTAACATGATACATATTGCATCCGTCAATAATCTTCACCATTCGGACATCCAAGAACACGTTGCACAGTGGGTTTCTGCACGAAATTTGCAGGTTTTGCCGATGAGCATCTGATTCTGATCTGATCATTATTCAAACGATATGATTCTGTAAAAACTCACAACCAAGAAGGTAATGAATTTCCTCTGGTCAGTAGCAGGGATGAGAACTCCAGACGATAGGAATTGGCGATGAATCAGCACAACACTCAACGGTTCAGCTGAAAACTGAATTTAACTCCAATTCGAGTGCGGTTCAAACCCACAAACATTGAATTGCAAAGTTCCAAAAATTGTAGAAATCTAACACGCTTTCCATTGCGCCACAGAGCTGCACTCGCCACAATTTTACTGCACCCAAAGTTGCGGTTGTCATCGAGAAGATGTCGACAATCACCAGGAGATGGGGAGTTTTTCAAGGAGATCTTTTATTGGCAAACAAAAACAGTGACATTCAGAAAACAAATTTTTGACTCGCACGAACCTCAGGGTCCATGGCATAGAGTCATAGAGTCATTGAGATGTGCAGCATCAAAACAGACACTGCTGTCCAACTTGTCCATGCCGACCAGATATCCCAACCAGTCTAGTCCCACCTGCAATCACCCGGACCATATTCCTCCAAACCCTTCCCAGACACATGCCTCTCAAATGTTGCAATTGCACAAGCCTCCACCACATCCTCTGGCAGCTCATTCCATTCACGTACCACCCACTGTGTGAAAAGTTTACCCCTTAGGTCTCTTTCATATCTTAACCCTCTCACACTAAACCTATGCCCTCTAGTTCTGGACTGCCCGAACCCCAGGGAACATATTTTGTCTATTTATCCTTTCCATGCACATCATACTTTTGTAAATCTCTATGAGGTCACCCCTCAGCTTCTGAAGCTCCAGGGAAAACAGCCCCAGCCTGTTCAGCCTCTCCCTATAGCTCAAATCCTCCAACCCTGACAACATCCTTGTGAATCTTTTCTGAACCCTTACAAGTTTCACAGCATCTTTCCGATCGGAAGGACACCAGAATTGCTCGCAATATTGCAACAGTGGCCTCACCAATGTCCTGTACAGCCGCAACATGCCCTCCCAACACCTGCACTCAACACTCTGACCAAAAAAGGAAAGCATTCCAAATGCCTTCTTCACTATCTTATCTACCTGCGACTCCACTTTCAAGGAGCTATGAACCTCCACTCCAAGGTCTCTTTGTTCAGCAACACTCCCTAGGGACATTCCAATAAGTGTATAAGTCCTGCGAAGATTTGCTTTCCCAAAATTCAGCACCTCACATGTATCTGAATTAAACTCCATTACTTTATACCTTTTTCTTTAATCATGTCTTGTTAGCTTATCAGAATGCCAACCTCAGGGTCCATGGCATAGAGTTACCTCACTCCAGTCAGAATTACCTCACTCCAGCTATACAATAAACCAATGGTGCTAATTCCCATTATCGTTATACTTCTGCCACTATTGTTTTTCCTAATTTATTCTACTGTAACTATTAAGTATTCTACTGCCACCTGTGCAACAATGAACCTCCATCCCAGACTAACCTGTCATGATTAGATATTTAGCTACCCCATCTATCACAATGCTTTCCTGTCCCAAGCTGACTTTAATAACTACTAAATAGATATTTCATGCCATATCCTGCTACAAGTGTCTCAAGCAGGCTGACTCTATTATCAATTAATTATTTAAATTCATGTCCTAAGTATGTACTGTCACGACGTTTCCCAAACTGCCATGATAATATTTAGTAGGAATATAATATAATTGATATTATCTCAGCCTGCCATAGTAACCTTTCAGCCTCAGTCTGACTCTGCTAATTGGTGTAGGAGCATTCCACTGTACTTATCCCATCCTGCCACCTTTTGATGAATGTAGCATTCCGGAGACCCCTTGTAACAGATTGCCAGTCGTTTCCATGCCTTTAACCTTGCCATGCTTTCATCCTCTGTATTTTTTGTGCAGCGTTGCGATCTTTCATCAGACATCTTCACCCCACTTTCCAGTAACTGGTCCTTATCCAAGAGTGCTCTCGCTTCTCAAGTATTCGGCTAAATACTCCTGAAATGTTTTGATGACTCATAGCTTTACCACACGTTCAAACAGTGATTTCCAATTATACAATACTCTCAGAGTGAGAACGTTCTTCCTATATCTCATCTGAACATCCTCTCTCCCTTGCGTTTAACAGAAAACCCTGGATGTTAACTCTTCCCATAAGAAGTTCATTCCTATCACACATACCGATCCCCTTAATGTGCACCTTAATCACTTCCTCACTTAGCCTTCTCCGCTCCCAGATAAAGAGCCTGAACTGAGCTTGTCTATCTTCGCCATGGCAATAGTGTCGTGCTGGAAAAGTATAGCAGGTCAGGCAGCATCCATGGAGCGGGAGAATCGACGTTTCTGGCATAAATCTTCATCAGGAATGAGGCTTGAGGGTGGGGACTGAGAGATAATTGGGAGGGAGTTGGAGTTGGGTGCAAGGTAGCTGGGAAAGCAAATGGTGGATGGAGGCGGGGAGAAGGAAATAAGTCAGAGGGGTAGAGATAAATAGGTCCGAAGGGTGGTGCTGAGTTGGATGTTTCAGACTGTGATAATGTGGGGGAGGGGAAATGAGGAAGACGCTGAAATCCACATTTATCCCGTGTGCTTGCAGGGTCCCAAGGCAGAATATGAGGCGTTCATCTTCCAGGCGTCAGGTGGTAAAGTTTTGGTGGAGGCTTATGTCCGATCCGTCGATTGTCCTGCTCTGCAATTCACATGACAGGAGAGACGTGAAAACCAAAGACTAAAAAAAGGACAAAAACTTCTAGATTCAGAGTTAATGGAATTAGACACAGTGCATACAGAAACCATTTGGCCAGTTGAGTCTGCACTGTGCCATGGAAGAGATTCACACTCTCCACTCTATCTTTCTAAACCAGCATTTGTGGTGCACCTACAAAAATAGAAATTACTCGAAAAGCTCAGCGAGTCAGGCAGCATCAGTGGAGAGAAATCAGAATTAACATTGAGAATTTAAATGAGGTCCTACGAAGGGTCTGTTGACCCGAAATGGTCATTCTGTTTTCCCCGACCTGCAATTCTGAATTTTGTATCTTATTTACAGCACTTACAGTCCATTCAGATTTTGTTTGCCATTTACCTGAATTGCACACATTTGCATTGTGGGAAGGAATCGGAGCAGCCAGAGAAAACTCACATGGGGGAGAGAGAGAGAGAGAGCAGGAGTGTGCAAATTCCACACAGTCAGTCACACAAGACTTGAATCGAAGGCGGATTTCTGACGCTGAATGGTGCAGTTCTACCCACTGAGACCTCCCAATATGCAAGTGCCTGTCCTGGAAGCAAATTGAACCCGGCCTCACACAGTGACAGGCGGTGGTACTACCCAGGAATTCTATGCAAAAATAAGCCTACGTGTTAATACTGGAAATTAACATTCGCTTAACTATCGGAACACTTTTTAAAATTACTTGGCCTATAGCCTTGTATGTCTTGGCATCACAAATTCACATCGGAAAACTTCTGAAAGTTCTGAGGATTTCTGCCTCTGCAACCTTTGCATGCACTGAGTTCCAGATTTCAACCCACGGCTGTTTCAAGACATTTGTCTGCACATTCACTCAAACCTTTCCTCCTCTATCCTTAAATCTATGCCACCCTGCCCCTCCCCCCGTGATCGATCTCACCATCAAAGAAAAACATTGATTTCAGTCTATGCCATCCATATTCCTCATTATTTTATGCATTTCAATCATGTTTCCTCTCAATCTCTTCGACTCTAAGAAAAACGCCTCCAGTCTGTCCAATTTCTCTTCACAACTGAAACTCTTCTACCCAGACAATATCCTGTTAAATCTCTCCTGCATCATTTACAGTGCTATCATATCCGTTCTATAATGCGAATTGCATAACTGCACACAATAGACAAGACAGAGCTAAATAAGCAAGTGGAATAAATGATGTAGAAGTCCACAGACAGAAGTATTTTCGAATAAATTTTCTTTTCCTCAGTGCTGCCCTGTGTCCTTTTCCATAGCCTAATTTTCGAATAATCTCTGGTCCATGTGGTAAAAGCTGTTAAATGATAATTGATCTCACAACCATAGTATCGAAATGGATTGTTTGGCTTGAAGATGAGCACCTGGTTCTTCTATGATGGCACCGAGGCGAAAGGAATGCCAAAGCTGGGAGTGCTCCTGGTCAAAGGCGGGAACGAAGAGCATATTTGTTGTATTAGGATACAACACCAGCATTAACCCGCACTACAGATTGGATCAGCTGAAGAGTGCTGGAGCCTTCAGCAAGCGATCGATTAATTGAAAGCATTCTCTGAAATTTTCCTTAACAATGCGCTGTTTTGTTACTTCGACAGTACGAGCTGTTTTTGATCACATCATCTCCACATCAGCCGCTTGCTCCCAGTAAATACTCCAGACCAGCGTACATCACTTTCATTCCGACACAGCCACATGTCATATTCTCATTCCCTCTGTGAAAATTAGAATTGACAATATCATTCTTTGAGATGCAGCAATGTAGCATGAAGTTGACAGAGTAGTGAACAAAGAAGAACAAGAACAGAGAAAATTTACAGCCCAGGAACACGCCCTTTGGATGTCGAAGCCTGAGCTGATCCAAATCCATTGTCTAAACCTATCACCCAATTCCAAAGCATCCCTCTGCACTCTTCCTACACATGCATCTGTCCAGGAATTAGACTTCCCAAAATGCATCAACTCACATTTGCCTGGATTCAACTCCATCTGCCTCTTCTCCGCTCAACTGCCCTATCTATATTCTCCTTCATTCTTTTGACAGTCCACTATGCTTTCTGCTACTCCACCAATCTTCGTGTCATCTGTAAATATAATGGCGATATTTGGGCGAGCAACCCTTGGAGACTGGAGCATTGCAGCTGCTGGTAATTAGATTCGATGAATAAAATCTGGAATATAAACCCGCTCAGAGGAAGAGTGACAAAAAGTTTTAATTTGCTGAAAACCCATTCATTCATGTCCCTTCAAAAGGGAAATCTGCCGTCCTTAAAGAGACCTGCCAACATATAACTCCAGACCCACAATAGTACGGTTCACCCATACATTCCCTCTGACTCAGTTCAAGGAGAGTTAAGGATGAACAACAAATGCTGTTCAGATTATGATGGTCACACTCCTGGGGAGAATAAGGAAGCATAAAAAAGATCCATGGATGACCGGGAAAATTGGGAATCGTCTCAGCGTGGTCTCAAATTCAGCTGATTATCCAAACTAAATAGACACAAGAATACCCACGCCTCCAAGAAGTCAGGTCCATGGGGACGGGGTCTGTAGGAAGGGATTTAATTACCCGCTGAAATGTAAACTCACTTCCTCAGTCACAATGTGGGCAGGTCATTCACCACTCCCTTATGTGAGAAGGAATCAGTCAGGAGACCAAACTGCAGAGTTGCAATCAGGTTTACAAATGATAGCAAGGGTCCGATTCTGCTGTTATTGCAGGTGTTCATCCCTCCAGCAATGAACCATGCTTGGATGCCTGTTTCCAGTGGAGTACCACTGTTTCCTGATGTAGATCAATAATTCAAACATAGTTGTAGGAGTTACGTTTAGATGTTTACAGACGATGCAACAATTGTCGTCTTGGTGACTGTGATGAATAATATCAGGGATCGCAGCGATGTATCAATCAGGTGGAAAGGAAAAACGGCGAATGGAATTGAATCCAAACCAATAAGTGGTAATGATTTTGGAGAGTTGAAACAATAGCAGTGAGGATTCTGAGTGGTGTACAGGGCCAAAGAGATTTTGGAGTAGATATACACAGATCTCTGAAGATTGTTGGGCAGGGAGATCAGTTGTACGAGAGGCTCTTTGTTGACCACAGTCTGAGAATGATATTCGATCTTTCGCAAACGCCAGTTTTGGAAACAACTGAAGGAATGAGCACAAGTCTGGTCAATGCGATAATCAACATTTTTCAAAATTGTAAAATAAAATGTGGAGGGCTCGAGTATAACTCTTTGCCCATCAAGACAGCTTCACCACTCAATGAAGTTACCACTGCTTCCTCTCCAAGTCATGCTAGTATGTGCCTTGGAGGGTAATTCATAAATGGTGATGTTTCAGTGCATCTTCAACCTTGTCATTATAGTCGGTACAGTCTTTGAGCTTTGAAGGTTCTGTCAACAAAGCCTGGATGACTTACTTCAGTGAATATTCTAGGTGGTGCACTCTGCTGCAATTGTGCCTCAGCAGTGAAGTGAATACATATTCAGGCATTGAACAATGTACAGTAAGTGACTGTATTGTCGTGGAGGGTTTCCAGGTCCTTCAGTGGTATTTCAGCGGCACCCACCTTGGCAAATGGAGAGAGTTCTGTTCAACATCTAATTTGTGCGTTGTGGACGATGTAGGCTTCACGGAGACAAGAGTTGAGTTAATAATCAAACAAAGTCGACCGACGGACATGTTTTTGTCGTCAACTTCTTTTATGTGCGATCAGGTTCCATTTCTCCGAAACACTAGCTGTCAGGACGATGACACGGAGGAATTCAGCTACAATGAAGCCATCAAATGACAATCGAATATGATTAGATTCTGATTTGTCAGAGTTATCATTGCTGTATTTGGTCTGCGGCCGAAATTCCAACCCATTTCATCACCGAAATTTCTCCACCTGTCTTAAGAATATGTAAGGACGCTGCAGGGGACAGCAGAGATTTACGAGGATGTTGCCAACTCTGTATAAAATAGACCTTCGTGGAATGATTGGTGAGGCTGGGATTATTCTCCTCGAAACAAAGGAGGTGGAGGGGTGCTCTATAATCATATAACACGAATCATAAACGTTCAATATTCGTGGAATCTTGACAGGGTAGACACGGGCAGGTGGTTTGCCCCATGCTGTGAGGACAGCACCAGAGGACATAATCTCAGAATTAGATATTGCCCATTTAATTCAGAAATGAGAAGTCATCTCTTTGCTCAGCGGCCTAACAATCTGTGCCATCAGTGTTGTTGAGTGTTTTCAAACTGTGCCAGATAGTTAAACAGAAAGATGATGAAGATTTGACGAGGTAAGTGGGCAGAAAGGAGTTAAAGATTATCAGATCAAACATGAGTTCGTTGAATGGTGGGGCAGACTCCATGGGCTGAATGGAAAACTCCCATTTGTTTAACATTTTGTCAAACGCATTATTTTATTAATAAGTTCAGAATTGTGGGGGGATGGGATGAAGTGATAGAAAAGGTTTATTAAACAGATCAGACAGATCAGGAACAAGGCTCATAAGCTCAGGAAGACGAAATGTACTGTGACCTGGGGATAACAAATGACACTGGGCACAGCACAGGTGGCTGCATACATAAGCTGTGAAAGCTGAAGAAAGTTGGTAGACCTTATACAATTGGCAAGTCAGTGATCACGCTGGATGATGGATCGCTGTATGATTCACACACAGCAGAAATTTGTGAAAGAATGAAAGGTTCGTTTCATTGCAGAAGTTTTCTGTGGTTCCAATTCCGAGTCACTGTTTGAATTACTGATCAGATCATTGTGTGAAGTGTTAGGTTAAGATACTCATGCACCCCCCCGCCCCTCCCCACTGGATAAACTTGTGCTCCCGATCTATTGTTATTTGTTTCTCATTCTTTCGATGCAAATTCATAGAAAGACTAGATGGAATGTGGGGCGGAAAGAAAAATGCGTTATTTCTCATTACACCAAGTTAATCTACAATTGAATAGAATGACTGCTCTCACTCTTCATTTCGACTTTAATGTGATGCCGATTATTCGTGAATCTCCCGTGCAGTGAAGGGCAAGAACAAGATTCTCGATCCATTCTATACCAGACGTGTGAGGTGCCAAAAAAACTGCTGGAGCGGTTTGTGAAGTTAGCAACCAGAGTGTGACTCGAACTAGTGAATGCGGAGCACAGTGGTGTAATAACCCACCACCACAATCATTCAGTCTTCTCAGCACTTTTTGTAGAGTGGTGACATGTCACCTCATCAGGTTATATGTGGTGAAAGTGAAGGATGAGAAATTTGCAGAGCGGAATCAAATCCACACCATTGTGATTCTGCTTGCACCAGAATTATAATAACAGCAAATGCCAACAAATCGCCATGCTCGTCAGAATGAATAGCTGTCAGTGATACATTCTGAGTCAGAACTGTGTCGGAATGAAACAGAGAACAAGAATTTTCCCTCATAATCACATCTACATTTGACTCATAATTTCTTCACTCACTTTCTCTCTCACGTGAAGAAGCAGCCATGGAGAGGGAAATAAAGGCGATGCTGTGGCTCAATGGCCTTTCTCATATGGCTGAACCTGAATTGGATTAAATCGCAAGAAACACTGTTTTGTTCGTTTCATTTTAATTTTGCTGCAACCTCACAATGTTCATTGTAATAATCACAAGTGAATTAGATTTATCTCATTGGAACGATTAATGTTGCATTCAAATTTGCTCAGACTTTATTTCAGCTTTAGGAAAATACTGCTTAGAAAATCAGAGGGTTAAAGTGCAAAAGAAAATCCAACAGTTTTGTTGGTCGTTGCTTTGGCAGATTTCACCGAGTATTAAATGGACCAAACATCATGGTATTTGTCCTCACATCCTTATCGCATGTGATTAAAGCAGTAAGTCGCTCTCCAAGCAACTGGTCACTTCTTATTCATTATGTAATATCTTCCCTTCACAATAAGAAAAATCCACTCAGTTCCATTCACAATGCTTCAGGTAGAATATTATGCCAAATCTTTCGAAATCCAGAGGTTTTGGAATCGAATCATATTCAGCTACACGTTCACGAAATTCATTACATTTAAAGTCAACCCACTTAGACATTGTTTCCCCGCAACTTCCGACTGACTACACCACACCCCTACACCTTTATCGAGCCACACGCTGTCTCCCTCCTTGTGAATTTTTTTCCTTGTATGTCACCAAATGTGCCTTTCCAAATATTTTGAAAAACAGATTCTCGGAGTAACAGCGATTCTGCTCTCATCATTTCTTTGTCCTTCAAAGGTTTAATCAAAGGTTTTGAATGTCTGACGTCTAGACGTTTACTCAATTGAAATATGGAATTTTCCTCCTATTTACTCTGTCCAAAACATCTCATAACATGAACCCCCCACCCCCCCAATTAAGTCTTTCTTGGTTCAGGGATAACTGTTCTAAATTTTCGAAGACAACAAGTGAATAAAATCTCATCCTTAGTACACCCCGTCTCAGCATCGTCTCTAATGGCTTTACACCCCAGTAAACACCTTCATAACCCTCTCCGAGAGAATCACAGAATCCTACAGTGCAGAGAGAGCATTTCAGTCAATCAAGCCGGTGTCGACACACTGAAGAGCATCTCACCCAGACCTAGCTCCCCAGCCCATCTCTTTATATTTCACCAGAAGAAGGGGCAACCCTCCCCATTATGATATCAAAAAAAAAGCTGTTGGGCTATAACCTGGCGTCCTATGACTTCTGGCATTGTCCCCGCGTTATCCATGGCTAATTCACTTAATTTACTTAATTCAATCCCTGGACACAAGAGGGCAATTTAACTTGGCCAATCAATATAACCCTCAGACCGAACAGCAATGCGAATTACTGAGCCAATGTTCCATCATCGTGAGCAAAACCTGTATCATTCTTAATGGCTTTATATCCTGGTAACTCAGCCTCATCAAAGCAAATCAACCCAAATTCAATGTATCGAAGCACTACTCTGTGCTTTACAATCTGATTCGTGATGCGGGAAATGTTACTGCGCTCATGTTTGAACGCTTTTACGCTGTTCCTTCCTCACCTTCCTGCTTCCAATAAACACTTCAATCCGGAACAAGTCTGTCAAATGCTTTTCATTCCAACACAGGAAAAAGGTGCAGTTTGCAGAGATCACGTGTTTGCACTTTCACTGACACACTGCCTCCCTGAGAGCTGCAGCCCTTTGCCCCACTGATTGAGGCAGCACTGTCCTTCCTGTGACATGCCCCATCGAGAATGGAAAGACAGGTATCAATACCCGCACTTGGAAATGGAGCGACAATTTTACATTGTGCCCAGTGGAGAATTGAGCCCTGTGACAAGCAGGGATATTAACCATTATACTACCGAGGACAAGAGTGTCAAAGGAGGCCCTTCCACCAATTGTGGCCACACTTGTCAAAAACAATGCCTAATGAACTGAATCCCATTTCAGAATGCTTACCCCACAGCCTTATTTGTCTTGGCATCAAAAGTTCACATCTGAATATTTATTCAAGTTATAAAAGTTTCTGCCGCTCTGAACAATGCAGACAGTGTATTCCAAATTCCAACCCCCCGCTGGCTGATAAAGAGTTTTCGCACATCTTCTCAAACCTTTCTGCCTTTCTCCTTAAATCTCTGGCCCCTGCTGATCGATCCCTCCATCAATGGGAAACTCTTTCAGTCAACCCTGTCCATCCCCTAACTCAATCATGTCTTGTCTACATCTCCTTTGCACTGCGACAAACACTCCACTCTGTCCTGTCTCTCTTCACAACTGAAACTCTTTAGCCCAAACAATATCCCGGGAAATATCTCCTGCAATTTTCTCAGTGTGATCCCTGCTATAATGTGACTTGCAAAACTGCACAACGACACTCTTGTGTGAGCCTAATGAGCATTTGTTTTAAAATTTCTGGATTAGTGTGAGGGCGATTCTGGCTAAGCAGAATTTATTACCCATTCCACATTGCCCAGAGGGCAGTTGAGACTCAACCATATTGCTATGAGTCTGAAGTCACAATGCAGTCCAGACCAAGTAAGGATAGCAAATTCCATCCCGAAATAACATCAATGAAACAGATTTTTTTAAATCAACCATTGTCATTGGATATATAATAGTCATTAGATTCTTCAATGCAGATATTTATTGAATCCAAATTTGACGATCATGGCATTGTGGGATTCAAGCCCGAGTACCCAGACTATTACCTCGGTCTCATGGATTATCAGTCCTATGAAATTACCACAAGACCAACACAGAAAGCCACAAAGTTGATCTTGAACAATAAAATGTCTTTTCACCAAAACTGCCCTGGGTATTTTCCATGAGCCTGACGCTACAATTGTCTCTGGCCATTGTCAGTAAAAGCTGCTACATGGGGATTGATTTCACAACCGTGGGATCCAAATGGATCGACTTGTTTGAAGGTCCCGATGGTGGGATTGGGGCACGTTCACCCAACAACAGTGACCGCAGCAGCAGCACAGACCGAACAGTATGAATGTGAAAGATAGTGATAGATTGTGCATTGTCCCAGAAAAATGGGAGGAGGGACGGAAAGGAGGTTTAATGATCGTGGGAAGGACCGGAATCTCTGACAACGGTCGTGTTTGAACCCTGATATATGAAACGCAGAGATGTAAGAGAGCGGAATTTGAAGGTAAAACAATTAATTTCTTAGCATGTGTCACAAAAAGGACAACGGAGAGAACAATTAGTGCCGTGATTTGGTTTCAAATCGAGGTTGCTGTGATCACAATGCAAAATACCGACAACCACGATCACAGCAACCATTGAACTGGATGCTTGCAAGCAGCAATAAGTATACTAGCAGAGGAAATGTTCGGAAGAACAGCAAATGCACAATATCAGTACTCAGTGAACAGTGACAGATATGTGGGAACTGAGAATGAGCTGAATCTTTCAGTTCGATGTCCTCAGAGACTGTGGAGATCCCTTGAATGACAATGAGATCGATCGATTTCGACAAAACATCAAAGCCTCGGGGGACAGTACAGGATATTGTTGAAATGTATGCTTCAATAGCATTTTAGCTTCACATCAGCACAGCCGCCCAGATCCAACCGGAAATGGGGATGGGAATATGCGCGCGGAGTTACTCTCTGGTTCCAGTGATGCAATAGGTGAGCGTCCTGTCCTTCTGTGATGGTATAGGGGCGCAAGAAATTCCTCGGTTGAGTGTGCTCCTGCTCAAGGGAATGGTTGTCCCCGTTTACACTATCATAGCGATTTCCGGAGCATCTTTTGAAGACAGCTGAGTGGCACAAGTGGAGCGTGTTGAGCCCTTAACTTTGCAATGGTTTTGCTGCAAAGATGATTTTGCTTTTTGGATCTGTGTTTCTGACACTGGTGGTGGCAGCTACATTTGCTCGCATCAGCTCAGTTTCTTCCACACAGTCAAGACGTCAACCTGGAGAAGGTGCTGCTGGCGGTGATATTTTAAACTAGTTATCCTTGGGGGTTGGGACACCGGAAATTTTGATGTTTACGTTCGACAAATAAAACATGAAATACAAGCCTGACCTCAGGAACAGAGATCATGACTTTAATTTCCTGCAATCCCATTCATTCATGTCCCCGATGTAGGGGATTCAACCATGTTCACCCAGTCCTGCCTACGAGACTCCAGGACCAGAAAAACATGAGCTGACCCTTAATTAAAGAATCTCCACCGCGTGGCGAAGCAGTCTAATCGGCCCTTCCAGTTCACACGGTACAGCCGAAGCGCATTCCACCAGACCCCACGGTATTCCCTGTCCCATAAGCCTGCATTTCCCATTGTTGATCCCTGTAACTGGCACATCTTTGGTCAGAGGGAGAAATAAAAACGCAAACACAAAGAGAATGTGTAGATTGCCCACAGACAGACACCCGAGGCTGGGATCACATCCGGGTTTGTGGTGTAGCCAGACAGCAACGAACGAGGGGCAAAGAATAAATGTTGTCATCACCAGTGATACTCACACCCTGTGGGTGAATGAGGAAGAATAAAAACACATTCACAACATGGAAAACAGGATTTGTATCTGTGTGGACACAATTTAAAAGGATCGTTCACCCTGTGTAGAAAAAAAGGACACTGATACCACAGAGAAAGCAGGGCAATGTGGGAACAGCTGGAAGGGAGTTAATTAACCATAGAAATGGAATGTCATTTAATCAGTAACACTGGGGAGAGACCGTTCACCAGTCCCGTGTGTGGGAAGGGATGACTGAGCAAAACAACCTCCGGAGACTCCAACAGGATTACATATCCCATCAGGTGTTCGATTATTATGTCAATGCGGCTGTTAATCCCAACCAGCTGCCTGCTCCTTAGCGTCAGTCAGAGTCATACAGCATGAAAACAGGCCTGTCAGTGCAACCGACCCATGCTGAACATACTGCCAAACTAACCCATTCCCGTCTGCCTCCTGCTGTACCCGCTGAGTGGTGATAATGCCCTTGTAGTTTTAATACTGTGTTGTTTATCCAAAGCCCAGGTAATATTTTGGGGACAAAGGGTTCAGGTCCTGGCATGGCAGATAGTGGAGTTTGAATTCAATAAGCACCTGAAATTGAAGAGTCTCGTGATGACCTGAAAAAGATGTGTGTAAAACCCCATCTGATTCACTCATGCCAGTTCGGGAAGCAACCTGCCATATTCATCTGCTCTGTCCCACAGGAGACTCCAGATGGATAATACTGTGGTTGACTCTTAAATGCGCTCTGGGAAATAACTGACGTACGAGGCATGAATACGTTTATTTTTAAAATCCCACTTTCCCATTCATGTTTGGAATCAATTGTCCATTAAATGCTGCAAACATTCCCTCATCAATCACTTCCTCAGCAAGTTAATTACACATGGAAAACATCGTCCCTCAAAAAATGCCGCACATGTCTTTTTTTTTAAAAAAGATCTCTCTTTTCATCTTAAACATATGCCCTCTCGTCTTGACATTCCCCTCCTGCGAAAAGGCCGCCATCGTTAACTCTAAACTTGTCTCTCAATAATTCATAAACTTCTGTCAGGTCGCCGCTCAAACCCCTAAGCTAGAGTGAAAACACACTCAACTAGGAGAAAGTGAGAACTGCAGATGAGAGATCAGAGTCGAGAATGTTGTGCTGGGAAAGCACAGCCGATCAGGCAGCATTTGAGGAGCAGGAGAATCGACGTTTCGGGGAAGAGCCTGGTGAAGGACACTTGCGCGAAAAAAAATATTTTCCTGCTCCTGGGATGCTGCCTTACCTGATGTGGTTTTCCAGCACCCCGATCTCGAATCTAAAAATAGTCTTAGCCTATCCAGCCTTTCATTATAACTCAAACCTTCCACAGGCAACAAGCGTGTATACCTTTTGTGAACCTACACCAGCTGAATAATATCATTCCTACTAATGGGCGACCAGAACTGAACATAATATTCCAGAAGACGCCTCATCAATGTCCGGCAAAACTTCAACATAACGTCCCAACTACTATACACAAAGGTCTGAAAAATGAAGGGAAGTATGTTAAATGCCTTTGAACCATTTTGTCTGTTGGTATTGCAAATTACAAGGAATTATGTACCTGCACACCGAGCTTCCATGCTCTCCAACATACGCAAAGCCATATTCTTTTTGTTGTACCAAATGCAATATCTTCCATTTATCCAGATTGAACTCCATGTTACATTTTTCAGTACAACGACTCATTGGATTAAGATCCTTTTGAAACTTAGATAAACTTCCTCACTGTCTACAATTCTGGCGTCGCCTGCAAACCTACGAAGCATGCCTGCTGTGTGTTCCACTGTTTTCTCATATAGATCAATGATTCGTATTTACTTGTAGTGGCCATGATTTAGCAGTGTGCAGATCATACAACAGTTCGCCATGCAATTTACCATGAGGAAGAAAGCCGCAGACTGCAGGGAGATATCAAACAATTGGAAATAAAACTGGTGAAAGCAATTCATTCCAGGGAACTGGGTGATAATGAAGCAAAATTAAACTTCAAACCAGCTGCCCACGCTCCAGTTATGTCACTCAGCTGTCTTAGCAAGATGCACTGTAGATTGCTGTTATTATAAACTGGAACAAAATTTCCATTCTGCCCCGCCTTTGACCAGAAGCACTCCCAACCTCGGAATTGCTTACGCCTCTAAACCGTCATAGAAACACCGTGCTTTCTCCAGTTGCGTCACTTGAGCCATCGAGTATCTCTGCAACCTCATTCCCATCTTGATTTCAAGTTGGTTCTTTGCGACTGCGCCACTCAGTTCCTCTGATTCTGGGGCTGGGAAATGGGACTATGTGGCAGCACTGGTTACTGCCTTGTGTGGGGAAACTCGTGAAGTAACCGATGTTAAACTGCATTGCTATTGAAGTATATATTTCAACAAAAATTTGGTAAAAACAATGACTGCAGATGCTGGAAAACAGATTCTGGATTAGTGGTGCTGGAAGAGCACAGCAGTTCAGGCAGCATCCGAGGAGCAGTAAAATCGACGTTTCGGGCAAAAGCTTTTCATCAAGAATTCAGGCAGAGAGCCTGAAGGGTGGAGAGATAAGTGATAGGAGGATAGGGGTGGGGAGAAAGTAGCACAGAGTTCAATAGTTAAGTGGGGGAGGGGATGAAGGTGATTGGTCTGGGGGGAGGGTGGAATGGATAGGTGCAATAGAAGATAGGAAGGGAGGACAAGTCCGGACCAGTCATGGGGACAGTGCTGGGCTGGAAGTTTAGAACTAGGGTGAGGTGGGGGAAGGGGAAATGAGGAAACTGTTGAAGTCCACATTGATGCCCTGGGTTGAAGTGATTCGAGGCGGAAGATGAGGCGTTCTTCCTCCAGGTGACTGGTGGTGAGGGAGCGGCGGTGAAGGAGGTCCAGGACCTCCATGTCCTCGGCAGAGTGGGAGGGGGAATTGAAATGTTGGACCACGGGGCGGTGTGGTTGATTGGTGCGGGTGTCCCGGAGATGTTTCCTAAAGCGGTCTGTTTGGAGACGCCCAGTCTCCCCAATGTACCAGAGACTGCACTGGGAGCAACGGATACAATAAATGTTATTGGTGGATGTGCAAGTAACAAAAGCTGCACTGTCCCCGGAATGTTTGATGTTTTGTAGAAATCTATTGATCTCAGCCTTCAACACATTAATGATGGAATCATCACAGACACTGGGGGAACCGATGTTAAACCGCCAGCCCATTCTGAGTTCCCACACATCTGCAACTGTTCGCTAAGCACTGATATTGTGCATTTGGTGCGCTGCCTAACATTTCTTATGACACTGTACTTATTGCATGTATTTTGTGTGTTCCTCTGTGGGTTGCTGTGATCGTGTATTGGTTAGTATTCTGTGCTGTGGCCGCAGTAACCTCGGTTCGAATCCGAGTAACGGCAGTAGTTCCTCTATGTCTCCCAGTCTTCTGTGAAGCCCCCATGAATCAGTTGTTTTAAAGTTTTGATTTTCTCAAAGGTGATTTTTTTTCCTTCAAGCTCTGCTCGCTCACATCTCTGTGTTTCATATGTCAGAATTCAAATCCACCCGTTCTCAGAGATTTCTTCCCTCCTACGATCACTAACCGAACTTTCCATCCCATACACCCATTTCGTTAATTTGGAGATGCCGGTGTTGGACTATGGAGTACAAAGTTAAAAATCACCCAACACCAGGTTTTGGTCTTACAGGTTTAATGGAAGCACGAGCTTTCGGAGCGCTGCTCTTTCATCATGTGTTTGCGGAGTCATTTCCTATTTCACTAAGGTATTGCAGAATCTAACACTGACTCTCAGATTGATACCGATCAGTCTGTGTGGCTGCGTTCACTGTTGTTGGGTGAACGTGCCCCAACCCCACCATCGGGACCTGCAGACCATTTGATCCAAATGGTTACCACTGTTGTGAGATCAATACTCAGGAAGCAGCTTTTACTGATATGGACCAGATACTATTGGGGTGGTCAAGGTCAGAAAAATGGCACAGAACAGTATCGGGGAAAAGTGACTTCATTGGATAAGATCAGTTTCACTGCTTTTCTGCAATGGCCAAGCGCTATTACCACTGAACACTGAACTGTTAATTCAGACACCAGGGACCTGGGTTTGACTCCGACCATGCTCGGTGGTTGAAATGGGATTCAATAAATATCTGGAATTACGAATCTTATAACTCCTATATATCCATGTTCAATTGTTGAAAAAAAACCATCTGACGTCATTTAAGGAATGAAACTGTCATTCTTACCTGCTCGGGCCTTCATGTGACTCCAGACTCACTACAATATGGTTGAGTCTCAACTGCCCGCTGTGCAATTAGGGATACCAATCAATACTGCCGAGCCAGCGACGCCCTCATACTGTAACAGAAAAGAAAAAAAAAGTTCATGTGGCCCTAGCTAGATTACTGTGTGCAGTTCTGCAATTCAGAGTACTGCATGGATGTGATCGCACTGGGAACGTTGCAGTAGAGATTCACTGGGATATTGTCTGGGCTGAAGAGTTTCAGTTGTGAGGAGAGATTGGACAGACTGGGGTTGTTTGTAACCGAACAGAGGAGATTGGAGAAGACATGACTGAGATGTACTCAATACTGAGGGATATGGATAGGATAGACTGAAAGAAGCTTTTGTTATTGATGGAGGGATCGAACACTGGGGCCAGGGGATTTCGGGAAAAGGCAGAAAAGTTTGAGTAGATTTGCGGAAAGGGCCAGAGAGGCGGAAATCATTCTAACCTTAAAAAAAATTGAGATGTTAATTTGCGATGCCAAAACATGTAAGATTATGGGCTAAACGATGGAAAACGTGATTCAGGTCGTTAAGCAGTTGTGTTTGACAAGTGAGGCCACAACAGGCTGAAGGGCCTCCTTCGATGTTTTTGTCCTCCACAGTATCGTGGTTACTGTCCCCGCCCGACACAGGGCTCAATTCTCCCCTGGGGGAATCGTCAAGTTTTAAACCTGTCACTCTGTTCCCCAGTGAAGGTTATTCATGGCTGGCCTTCCATTCTCGATGGGACATGTCACAGGAAGGACAGTGCTATCTGAATCAGCTGGGGAAGGGCTGCAGCTCCTGGGGAGATGGAGTGTCAGTGAAAGTGCAAACACGTAACTTCAGCAAACTGCACATTGTGTTTGTGTTGCAATGAAAACCATTATATAGAGTTGTTCCTGACTGATATGTTTATTTAAAGCAGGAATCTAAGGAAGAAAACAGAATAAACCCATTCAGATCTGAGTGCAGAAACATTTCCAGCAGAACGACTGAGGTTGTACAGCGTAGAACCGCGTTTGGATGCATTGAATTCGGGTGGTGGGCGCAGCTTGCTTTCACTAGGCGGAGTTCCCAGTGTGTAAAGCCGTTACACATGATACAGATAGTGGTCAATGTAATGGTACATTTGCTCAGTGGTTCACACTGCTCTTAAGTCTATAGGTTAGGTGGATTGGCCATGTTATATTGCGCTGATGTGTCCAGGGAGTGAATTGAGTAATTTAAGTGAATTAGCCATGGGTAACGCGGTGATAAGGTCAGCAGTCACACGATGCCAGGTTTTATTACAGCAGGTTTATTTGAAATCACAAGCCAGAGGGCTGTGGGGATAGAGACGGGAGCTAGGACTGGTTGAGATGCTGTTCAGAGTCTCCCAAAAGACTCGGTTGGCTGAAATGTACTTTCTGCATTGTAGGGGGAATCTGTGATACTATCAGAGAGGACACTGCAATCATTTACTGGGCTGCTAAGACATTGGAGACGATGCTGACGGTATTTAGTGGGGATGGAATTTTATTTATTTGTGTTTTGGAAAATTTGAAACTAAACCAAGGAAAACCGAATGGAAGTTTTCCAGAGTATATGATGTTTGGAGAGAGTAAATATGTGACAAATTCACTCTTTCAAGTTCATAAATTTCTGAAAGTCACGATTTCAAAACCATCGATGTAGGACAAAGACATAATGGGAGCAGACTTTCTGTCACTCAGACAATCCGTTTCCAAAATATTTGGAAAGGCACATTTAAAGACACAGAAGCAGTGAGTTTCACCAGAAGAGAGATAGCCTGTGGCCAGGTAAAAGTGTAAAGGAGGGTGTAGGGGCTAGAAGGTGCGAGGAAACAATATCTAATTTGGACCACTTCAGGTGCAAAGGAATATCGGAAACGTCTTCAGCTGAGTAAGATTCAGCAAAAAAAAACTCATAGTTTTGAAAGATTTCTATTAATATTTCACATGAAGCATTATAAATGGAACTGAGCAGATTTTGTCTATTGTCTAGGACAGCTATTCCATAATGAATAGGAAGTGACCCGTCTCTTTGAGATCGATTTCCTGCTTTAATCCCATGCCTTAAAGATGGGAGGACGATCGCCATGATGTTGGGTTCATTTGATACCCATTGAAATCTGCCAAAGTAACTGAGCATCAAAACTGCCATCCTGCTTTGTAGTTCAACCTTCTGTTTTTCTCATCAGTATTTTCTTTAAGCTGAAATAAATTCGGAGCAAAATTGAATGCAACATTTAACGTGGAGAATCTTGCTCTTGCCCTTCATTGCACCGGAGATTTGTGATAAATCCATAGCTCATCAAAGTCGAAATAAGGCAATTTGATTCTGTTGTAAGTTTCATTGGGATAATGAAAAGGAGTGCAAACGTTTCTTTTCTCCTTTCATTCCATCTTGACGTTCTATGAATTTACATCGAATGAAAGGGGTACAAATAAGGAGAGATCAGGTGCAATAGTTTATCCAGTGGGATTGTGAATTTTAATGTAACACTCCACACAAAGTTCTGATCAGTATTCTTAACAGTCAATTGTATTGGAACCGCAGAAAACTTTTCCAATGAAACGATTTTTTCACTATTTCACAACCTTTTGCTGTGTGAATCATACTGCGATCAATCATCCAGCGTGATCACCAAGTTGGCAACAATATTAGACCCACCAATTTTCTTTAGCAATCACAACATCTGCACATACCCATCCTCGGCGTGCCCAGTGCCATTTGTTGTATCCAGGTCACAGCACATTTCCTGTTCATGAAATTATGAGCTTAGTTCCTGATCTGTCTGATCAGTTTGAGAAACCTTTTCTATTACTTCATTCCATCCCCTCAGAATTCTAAAGGTTTCAATCAAATAGGGAGTTAGACCAAATGAACTAGGAATGGAAGTCGGCCATTCAGCCCATCGAGTCTGCTCCACCATTCAACGAACTCATGGCTGATCTGATAATCCTCAACTCCATTCTCCAACATTGCCACGACAAAGCTTCATCATCTTTCTGGTTAAATATCTGTCTGGCACAGTTTGAAAATACACAACAACTCAGCCTCAACAACAATTTCGGCAAGGAGTTCCACCGATTCACTGGATCCTGAGCAAAGAAATTACTCCTCATTTCTGAATTAAATAGGCAATATCTAATTCTGAGTTCATGTCCTCTGGTGCTCTCCTCATACCAGAGGGTGAACCACCTGCCCGTATCTACCCTGTCAAGATCCCATGAATATTGAACGTTTATAAATGTTACTATGTGATTATAGAGCTCCCCTCCCTCTCCTTTGTATCACGGAGAATAATCCCAGCCTAACTAATCATTCCACGAAGCTCCATTTCCTCCAGTGTTGACAACATGTTCATTAATCTCTGCTGTCCCCTTTAGTGTCTGTACATGTTATTAAGGCAGGTAGAGACATTTATGCGAAGAAACGGTTGAAATTTCAAGCACAGGCGGCAATTGGATCTTGAAATCAGACAGTGACTGGAATCAGATTTGTCCACACATGGACGAAATAGAGTAATGATCACTCTGACAAATGAGAATTTAATCATATCTCATTGACATTCAATAACTTTACTGTAAACAAATCACCCCGTGTAATCGTCCATAGAGCTATTATTTCGGGGGAAAAAACTTATAGAAACTGGCTACATAAACACTTTGACAACAATAACATGTTCTTGAGACATTTTTTGATTATAAAGTCAACTCATTGTTCTGTGAATCATACATCGTTTGCAAGGCACAAATGAGACGTGGAATATAACTCTCTCCATTTGCCTAGATGGGTGTAACTTCAAAAACACTTAAGGAACTGGACACTGTCCACGACAATGCAGTCACTTGAGTGTACCCTCTTCAACACCTGCAATATTCATTCCCCTCACCGCTAAGGCACAATTGCAGCAGAGTTCACCAACTGTAAGATGCACTGGAGTAAGTCATTCGGGCATTTTTGACAACCTTCAAAGCTCAACAGCTGTACTGACTATAAGGACAAGGTTGGAAGATGCAACAAAACGCCACCATTTTCAAGTTCCCCTCCAAGGCCCATAGCACCCTGACTTGGAAAGGAATCAGTGAGAAACTCATTAGTGAAACGGCCTTGATGGGCAAAGTTGCATACTTCAGCCTTCCATCTTTTATCTTCCAATTTTACGAAAAATGTTGATTTATGCCGTGACCAGACTTGTGCTCAGTCCTTTAGCTGTTCCCTGACCTGTTGGTTGCTAAAGTTCTGCTATCATCCACAGCCTGTGGTCAACAATCGAAAATATCTGAAAATCCACTCAATCAACTGACTCCCCTCAAGATTGGAGTGGTGTTGGAGAAGCATAGCAGGTCCGGCAGCATTTGAGGAGCAGGAAAAATGGACGTTTCAGTCAAAAACCTTCATCAGGAATGAGACTGGGAGCACATGGGATGGAGAGATAAATGGGAAGGGGGTGGGGCTGGGGACAAGGTAGCTGAGATGCTGTAAGTTGATGCGGGTGGGGGGTGAACATGAAATGTCAGAGAAGAAGGTGGAGTGGATAGGTGGGAATGAAGATGCACAGGTGGGACAAGTCAGGCGGACGGAGTTGAGCTGGAAGGTGGGAACTGAGGTAAGGTAGGGGGAGGGGAAATGAGGCAACGGGTGAAGTCCAAATTGATACCATGGTGTTGAAGGGTCCCGAGGCAGATGATGAGGCTTTCTTCCTCCAGGCATTGAGTCGTGAGGCAGTGGCGATACAGGAGGCCCAGACTTTCATGTCCTCGGGAGAATGGGAGGGGGAGTTGAAATGTTTGGCCATGGGGCACTGGGGTTGATTCTTGCGGGTATCCTGGAGATATTCTCTGAAGCATTGTGTGAGAACACATCTCCTGTCTCCAACTTAGAGGAGACCGCATCAGGAGGACCGTATACAAGAAATGGCATGTGTGGAAGTGCAGAAGAAACTTTGATGGATGTGGAAGCGTCCATTAGAGCCTTGGACGGAGGTGAGGAGGTAGATGTGGGTGCAGGTTTTGCAATTCCTGCAGTGACAGGGAAATTTATATTTCCCTCCATACCCCTATCCACTTTTCACGAAGACTCTTTCCTCCACGACTACCCAGTCAAGTCCACGCCTTCCAAAAAACACACCCTCCCCTCACGGTACCTTCCCCTGCCACCACAGGAATTGCAAAACCTGCACCCACATCTTCCCTCTCACATCCTTCCAATGCTCCAGTGAGCCTTCCACATCCATCAAATATCCGTGTGCACTTCCACACATGTCATTTATTGCATCTGTTGCTCGCCATGCGGTCTCCTCTACATTGGGGCCAACAGACACATTCTCGGAGAGCACTTCAGAGAACATTTCCAGGGAAACCGCAAAATTCAACTCCAACGCCCCATGACCAAAAACATCAATTACCACGTCCCCGACTCTCCCAAGGACATGCAGTTCCTGGGTCTCCTTCACCGCCATTCCCTCACAACCAGACGCCAGATATTCCACTTCGGGACCCTCAACCCCAAGGCATCAACGTGGTCTTCACCAGTTTTTTCATCTCCCCACGGCCACCTTATCCGAGTTCCAAATTTCTAACTTGGCACCATCCTACTGACCTGTCCCACTTGTCTATCTTCCTTTCCATCTATCCGCTCCACCCTCTTCTCCGACCTATCTCATTTAACCCATCTCTATCCACCTCTTGCACTCTCAGCTAAATTCTTCCCGGACCCAGTCCTCCCGTTTATCGCTCCACCATCGAGGCTCCCAGCTTTATTCCTGATGAAGGGCGTTTGCCCGAAACATTATTTTTTTCTGAAACTCGGATGCTGCCTAACCTGCTGTGCTTCTTCAGCACCACTCTAATTTTGATTCTGATCTCCAGCACCTGCAGCACGCACTTCCGTCCATCTGATTCCCCTGTCTATTCATCTTGAATAGGCCGTTGCTAAAGTTCACGCATCGTTTCCCTGCTTTTATATTCCAACCTGCGGTCAGAACATCGAGACCACTTGATCCCTTGTCCAATCACCTTCAAACATTCGTGAATGTCTACTCTAATTTCTCTTTTATTACTTTAAACCACTCAGTATTCACACTTTTCTCATTGTGAGTCCTCAAATTCATTATCACCCATTTCACTGGATTGAATTCCTTTCAGCACATTTTCTTGCCAATTGTTTCCAATCTCCCTGCAGTCTATGGCTTTCTTCCTCATGGTTAACGACATGACTAATTGTTACCTGATTTGCAAACAGCTAAATGATGGCCACGACAAATAAGTAAAAATCGTTGACCTGTATGAGAAAACAATAGAACTCATAGAAGCCATGGTTCATAAGCTTATAGAGGACAGCAGAATTGGAGACTGTAAAGAAGGTGATCTAAGGTTCCAGAAGGATCTTAATCCATTGCGTCTTTGGGCTGAAAAATGTCACATGAAGTTCAATCTGGATAAATGGAAGGTATTGCATTTTGCTACATCAAATATTAGTAGTGCTTATACAATTAATGACCGGCAATGCATCGTGTTGTGGAACACGGAGGCCAGGAATGCAAGTACATAATTCATTTTAATTTACTTCATATATAGACAGAATAGTTAAAATAATGTCATCTTGCCTTCGTTGCTCTGTCCTTTGAGCGTAGGAGTTGGTACGTTATGTTGAAATTGAACAGGACATTGGGTGATGCGTCTTTTGGAATACTGTGTCCAGTTCATGTCGCCCAGTAACAGCAAGGAAATTATTCAGCTGGAGTAGGTTTAGAACAGGTATACCAGCGTATGGCTAGTGGGGAAGGTTTGAGTTATAACGAAAGGCTGGATCGGCTGAGAATATTTTCACTCGAGCACTGGAGTTTGAAAGGCGACCTGATAGAAATGTATAAATTATTGAGAGTTCGGCTCGAGTTAACTGTAACTGTTTTTTCTCCAAGGAGGGGCACTTCAAGACGAGAGGGCAAATGTTTAAAGTGAAAAGAGGGATTTAAAATAAAAAGAAGCTTTTTAAAACAGAGGATGGTTTATGTTTGCAATTCACTTCCTGAGGCAATGAATGAAAGTACATTTACAATATTTAAACGATATTTGGATCGATAAATGAGTTGGAAAGTATCAGTGGGATTAATAAAAGCTATTCATTCATGACTAGTACATAATTCATTGCCCACAGGGAAGATCAGAATCAACTACGATATTATGGATCTGGAGTCACATACCAGCCAGACCAGATCGGTATGGCAGGTTCCTTCCATATCAGGCATTAGTGAATCAGATCTACAACAACTGATTCAACATCATCATTAGACTCTAGGGATTTATTTAAATAAAATTCCAGCATCTGCCATGCCAGGGTTTGAACCCATGTTCACAGAATTATATCTGGACATTCATATTAACAATGCAGTAATAATATCACAAGGGCATTATTAACCATCAGCAGTTACAAGAGCCATCAGATGCGACTCGTTTAGTTTGTCATTACGTTCAGTATGAGCTGGTAGGAGTGAAAGGCCTGTTTTCATGCTGGGTGAGTCTATGACTTTGATGCTATGAAACTGGCAGCTGGTTTGGATTGACAGCAGCGTTGACAGTTTAGTTGATCTCCTTCTGGGATATGTAACCTTGCTGGTAAATCTCGAGGTTCTTCTGCTCATTGAGCCCGTCCCACACACGGGGTTGTTGAATAGTCTGTCCCCAGTTTGACTGAGTAGATGAGTTTCCACTTCAGCAGGTAACTGAATCCCGCATTACGCTGGTTTCTCTGTGATATCGGTGTCCTTGTATCTTCCCAGGATGAACGATTGGTTCAAATAAAATCCACGCAGACGCAAGTCCCGTTGTCCATGTTGTGAACGTGTTTTTATGCTTCCTGATATACCCATAGGTTGTGGATGTCGCTGGTCAGGACAACATATGTTGTTCTTTCTGATTCGCTGCTGACTCGCTGCACGAGAGACATGGATTTGATCCCAGTCTCGTGTGACTGTGTGCAGTTTGCACATTCTCTCTTTGATTGTGTGAGTTTCCTCCCACAGTCTGAAGGTGTGCGGGTTACTGGGATCAGCCATGGGAAATGAAGGGGAACGGAATAGAGATGGAGTGTGGGTCTGCAAGGATGTGCGTCGTAGGGATGGTGTCGACTGGAAGGGCCGAATGGCCTGCTTTCCCACACGGTCGTCATTCTCGGATTAAGGGTCAGCTATGTTGTTCAGGTCCTGGAGTCACAAGTAGGCAGGATTGGGTAAAGATGGTAGCATCCCCTGCAGAAGGGACATGCATGATTGGGATTGCAGGAAATTAAAGGCATGTTCTCTGTTCCTGAGGTCAGGCTTTCATTCCAGGTTTTATTCATCGAACTTTAACATTACCAGTTCCGTGTGTGAGTGCCCAAGGATGAGTAGTTTATTATATAACCACAACACCACCTTCTCCAGGTTGCAGTATTTATTGGGAACAAGAAGCTGATTCTGAGTTGATGCGAACAAAAGCAGATGCCAATATCAAAAACACTCACCCAAACAGGAAAATTAAATTTCGAACCTTGCCACCCCAAAGATGCGCCAATCGGCTGTCTCAGCAACATGTACTGTTTATGGTCATAATATTATAAATGGGGGCAAGTATTCCCTTCCGCCCCGCTTTTGACCAGGAGATGTCCCAACCTCGGAAATACACGCGCCTCTCTCCCGTCATTTCATCCCAGTTTACAATTGGATCTCCGTGAATGATTCAAAGTGAAAGTGTATGTTTGATTGTGCAATGCTCAGTCAAATGGGACGAGGGACGGAAACGAGAGTCAGGGAGAGTGCGAGGGAGAGACATCTTCGAGAACTTTTGGGTTTAAATCCTGATACATGAAACGCAGAAACATCAGAGAACAAAATTAGATGGAAAACAGATCCTCACCTCAGAAAATATTATCATGTAAAAATTATTAATTTCTGACCGTGTTTCACCAAAAGTAAAACTTTGAATGAACTGACCGCCATGATGTCGATTCGAGCCGAGGTCGCTGCAATCACAACGCAGAATATGAACTTCGGTTTCTCTGATTTCGGGTCGGGAACTGGGATGATGTGTGATTGCCTGCAGCAGTTGGTCCTGCCTTGTGTGGGCACAGCGATGAAGTAGCCGATGTTCAACTATAATACTTTTGAAGCATACGTTTCAACAATGTTCTGCACTCTCCCAAGAGTTTGGAGCGTTTCATTAATCCCATTTTCCTGTACTCTCATTCATGGAACCTCCACAGTCTCTGGGGATGCCAAAGTTAAAGATTTGGTTCATTCTGCGTTCCCACATGCCTGTCGCCAAGTCCTGATATTGTACATTCTTCCTGACATTTCCTCTGCTACCATACTGGTTATAGTTTACAAGTGTGGCCTGTGGAATGCTGTAACTGTTGAGTAGTTCATATTCTGCGTGGTGATTGCAGCGAACTCGGCTCGAATCGACATCATGACGGTCAGAATAAAGAGTTCCTGGCTAATTGTTATATTCTTGGAAGTGAAGATGTGCAGAGCGATCTCGGTGCCCATGTACCTCAAATTCGGAAAGTTACCACCCACGCTGACAGGTTTGTTTGCAAGGAGTACGTTGTGTTAGTTTTTCTTGGGAGAGTGATTCAGTTTCAGAGTGAAATTATAACTTTGCAGCTCCAGAAGTTAACTGGTGTGGCCGCACTCGTAGACCTGCGTGCATTTCTGGTCGCCACATTATACGATGGATGTGAAAGCATTGGAAAGGGTGCAGAGCACATTTTCCAGGATGTTGCCTTCTATGGAGAGATGGTCTTACGAGGAAAGGTTGAGGGACTTGAGGCGGTTTTTGATAGCAACAAGAAGTTTGAGGGGTGAATTTAGAGAGACATAGAAGATGATCAGAGGTTGCCATAAGGTGGACAGTGAAGGCATTTTTCTTCAAATGGTAATTTTGGCACAGGGGCACATCGATGTAAATTGAGGGTGATAGATCCCGAGGTAGGTTCCTTTATCAGTGAGTAGTAACGGTGCTGAACGCCTTGCCTTCAACACTCGTCGACTCATCAATGTTCAGGGCAATGATATGGTCATTGTATAAACTTGGGGATTATGATGGTAAAATACTGGTCAGATTGGTATCACAGGTCGATGCAACGTTAGGGCCAAAATGAACTTTATTGCAGTGTAATATTCGGAGTTTGAGCTGTTCTTCAGTTTGAAGTTGCAAACATCTCTGGTCACTATCAGTAAAACCAACACCTGGCGAGAACCGAATGTGCAACTTGGGCACCTTACGCACTTCCAGTCTGTCGTGCAATAACATCAAACTGACGAATTGCACCACTGGAGCTGCCGTGTACTGATGACCAATGGCTACTGATCTTACCACTGGGCCCCTCAAACCAATTACTCCTTTTTTGCTGAAGATCTGAAATGAAACCCAGCGCAGAGGAGGTTATACTGATGATGGATCATCGATTATGGAGCATCAGGTTCAGGAACATGAATAGTAAAATGTGGTGAAAATAGGCAGAATTGAATTCTGTGTTCGTTTACTGTGGCTTCCTGCGTTGATCACAGGCATTATTATGTCGCTACTGTACTGGGATTCTCCTTCTAGCGGTATCAGTTCGTCAGAGAATTCAATTCACTGGTACTTCACCAGCATCCTTTGGAATGTTCATACGGCACAATGACCCACACTGTACACAACGTCAACAATCTTCTGCATTACTACATCCAAGGGCATGTGGCATGGTTTTTTTTTTATAAATAGTGATAAATTAATCATGTTATGCAAGGGCAAATTGAATTTTAGTTTAATTAGTAAAGTCGCAAGAATCCAGAGTAAGTTTCAAAATGTCAGAAATTTATGTTCATTACCTTGGCCAGAATTCTAGCCCAGCAAGAGGGAAATCTGTCCCTCAATCGCCAGCATCCATGTAATCGCTTACTCCATGTGTCCACTTGGAAACCTATATGAAGGGATGTTCAGCCTGACAGAGAACTTGTGAGAATCCTCCACTGTCTGACCTAAAGCTGAAACAGGAGCTATCTATTCCAGATTGTAGGGTAGCGAAGTGGAGGTGAGACAGAAAATATTAGTTGGTGTCGATTCACATTGTTCTCATTGTGGTTGTTTAAAAACCTGGGCCAGAAAAGACTCAAGCAGAAAGGAGCAGAGGTAGGCCATTCTTAACACCGCTCCTGCCCGGCCACACCATTCTGTACCATCATAGCTCACACAGCACTTTTATGTCTTTTTCCAGCGTATCCATATCATCGTGTTGCCAAGTGGCGATCACATATTTATCGATCTCTACCATAAATAGACATCAAAGTTATTCATCGCTGTGAGGAAAATGTTGCATTTCGAGACAGTTGGGTTTCTGCATGAATGTTATAGGTTTTGCAGATGAGCAGCCGAGTCTGGTCTGAACACCTTTCAAACCATAAACTAAAACTCGACTCTGATGAGATTTGCATCCACAACTTTTGAATGGCAGTCTTAAGAAAGGCGTAGAAATTCAACGCGCTTTCCGTTGCACCACAGAGTCACGGCCTCACCCAGTTTTCACCACAATAGTTTGCCTTAGAACGATTTCGTTCGGGACACCCATCTCACGTCTGTCTGACCGCGTCACACTTTCCAGTATCTGGTCCTTATCCACGTGTGCGCTGGATCTTTAAGTGTTCGGCTACATACCGCTGAAATATCCTCATAACACTTAGCATTACCACACGTTCAAATAAGAAATTCCAGATGAACAACACTCTATGGGTGAAAGCGTTCTTCCTAAATCTCCTCTAAACCACTTTACTCCTGCTTTTCATCTATGTCACTGGTTATTATTCCTTCCTGAAAAGCCTTATTCCTGTCATACATATCTATCCTCTTCATAATATGTGCATGTTAATCAGTTTCTCACTCAGCCTTCTTTGTGCTTAGTTACGCAGCCCCAGCTTAGCTCATCTACCTTCACAGTGGGAATAATCCAGCCCTTGGCATTATTTTCATCTCCTGTGAACTTCTCCTCCTGCAATCAGACGGTTCCTGCAGTCTTGCGATTACATCTGAAAAAGAAATGCACTTTGAAGAAATGCCAAAATGTCTGAACAAAATCAGCAGCTCTTGTCCATCTATGATGAGAAAGGACAGTGAACGCTTTGAGTCCAGTGACTCGTGTTCGGAACTGATGGGATGTATGGGTGGGTGAAAAATGTGGAAGAGGGCGGACAGGATCCAAAATGATTGAACTCGATGTTGGGTCCTGAAATCTGCATGGTCTTTCAGTAGAAAATGAGTTGCCCGATCTTTCAGCTTGCGCTGTGCCTTGAAGAAGAACTGCAGCAGACCAGAGACTGGTATGATGGCTTGGGTACAAAATGCAATGTTAAAGTGACAGCACACTGGAAGACTGGGGCAATTTTTGTTGATTCTGGACAGAACCTAAGTGATCTCAGCTTTGTCATCGACTCTATTTTCCTCTCTCCATTGTAGAGGGATCACATTCTCAGCAGGAACGACAGTTTTCTGGATTGAATGAAGTACAGACAAATCACTGGAAGATGTGTCTGGGTGTTTCCACAGTGAGGAGAGACATCGGAAACCAGCAGGAAATGTATCTTACAACATAGAACGTTACAGTGGAGTACAGGCACTTCGGCCCTCGATGTTGCACCGACCTGTGAAAATAATGTGATGTCCATTGCAATGGAAAATTAACATTTCTTTTGAAACCAATAAAAGCACAGGGAAACAAAAAATATAAGGGCCTGACTTTGCAGAGGGCAAGTGTTGCAGACAGAAAGAAAATCTATGTATATTTAAACCGACTTACAAGGCCAGCAAACTACCATATCAACAGCCAAGGAATTAGAAAAAAAACAACTCCATATCTGGAAAGGAACTCGAATGTTTCAGGCCACTGACCTTGAAGTGTTGATAAGAAGAAGCGAATTGTACTTTAAAGGGAATATGTAAAAGCTATCAGGCGCCCATTACATGAGGCGTCTTGCCAATGTATTACCTGGACACGGGAAACCTGAATTTGATGGAACTCCACGCGCTACATGCTGAAAACTTTCTGGCCCAAGAGAAGGAAAAATGGAAATTAAAGATGGAAAAGCAAACACTTAAAGCTCAGCTTACTGTGATGCAAATGGTCGCCCAGCCATTGGAAGGAGGTGCTGCGTGAAAAGAAGGGCTGCCAGAGGTAAATCTGGTGGGTGCTTTGTTTGCAGGCACTGGACCACTGAGTGAGGCAGTGCACGCCCAGACAGCCTCAATCGGCCCTGGAGGCTGGGCAGCAGGGTGACTAAAGGAGGAAGGCTGAGGTGGAGGTGGGCAGCCCCAAAGTTACAGGTAAGCCTCTTTGCTTTATGCTTGGCAACGAATACTCGCTTATGCTCATCTCTACTACTAACCTTATGGGCACTGAAACATGTCCCACCTCTATACTGAGCACTGAGTTTGCAAAGCGTAAACTATATTTTCATTACAACGATGATGCATATAAGTCAATGCTTACATCTATATTATATGTGGAAGGTGCACCTCTTACTTTTTTGGAAGATACAAGGGCAACATATTCAGTTCATAAATCAAGGCAGTTCAGAGAGTGGACGCAAATAAAGATGAGCGGAAGCTTCCTGAACTTAATGGGCGCATCAGGAGCCGTGACAGGAGAGACATTTACCACACCCCTATTGTGCGAAACCAGCATTGGGGAAATATTCCAATTCTCATTTCTGTTATCGGAATTCTGTACTTTAAATCTGATGTCTCGGGATCTCATAGTGAGACTGGGGTCCGATTAGCGCAGTATCCCGACGGGCTTGCAGGTAATACAAAAAGAAGATTTAACAGTGCAGGCTGGAAAATACGAATCACGACCCCTGATGCATGTCAGAAAGCGATAGGTTCCGTGAGTGATTCACTCACCCAGGAAGCAAGTAGCCATGTTAATCCCATTAACACAGATTTTCTTGCTGGAGATATGCTGCACTGCACAGCACACATACACCGCGATGGTCCTGACAAATCATAAGAGAAGGATTGGTTCAGGAGATTGGTTAAACCAGATCAGTTGTTATTGTGCGAATTCTATTGGAATGATCACAGATGTGCTGTCACTTTAAACTTTTTTAAGTATCTGTGACGGTAAATAGACCCTTTTTTTGATGTGGAAGACTCTTCTCCTCACGGATCATTGGCGAAGGCATCCAGCGACAGGTGTCAGAATTTGGGACCATGGATACGACAGGCACAAAAAACGAAACATTGTATCTTCAGGGTCGGTGTGGGTATCTGCTTCAATGCAGTTATAAGGACGTATAGGAAGAAACTAAATTGGCTAACTCAGGCAGACAGGGCAGTCCAGGTAATCCCCGACAGGAGTGTCGAATGGCGTTTACCTATGGTAGATGTGTCGGGCCCAAGATTAAGAAGGGTCCCAACTGATTTCAGCGCAAAAGGCAAACACGATGTGGGCCTCATACGAATCCTTAAGAATAACCCCGAAGTCTGAGTATCGTCCTTGCAAAGCAAAAGAGCCGTTAAAACCCGAGGCTGTGCAAGGAATTACTCCCAGTCTTTGAATCTCTCTTCTAGGCTGCAGTGATAATCCCCCGTGAATAATCATTGGTGAGAACACCCATTCTTTTCGTTCAAAAAGGCAAACATTCCAGGTGAATCGGGGGAATGGAGGTTTGTTCATGACCTGCAGGTTATCAAGAACGCTGTTGTTCCGCACTCCCCAAATGTTCCCAACATTTTGCCAATTTATTTGGCTCAAATTCCACCGGAGGTAAATGGCTCTCTATTGGGGATTTAGCAAATGCCTTGTTTTGTCTACTGTTACCCGCCGACAGTCAATTCTGGTTCACTTTTCCATTCAAAGGCAAATGGTATACTTTCACCTGACATTGTCAACATTGCTGTGAGTCCCCACCATAATTAACGAGGCTTTGCACAGGAGTCTGGAGACTCTTATTTTAACCGGGGGTGGGGTGGGGTGGGGCGGTAAGCGCTTCTGCAGTATGTAAACGAATGCTTAATCGCAGCATCAACAGAGAAACAATGTGAGAAAGGTAGGCTTGCGAAGCTCAGCCATCTCGTCTCGCACAACTACAACTTGTGGAACAACAGTTGAAGTTCTTAGGTCACTTAATATCTGAACAAGGAAAGGCCATTGGTCAAGACAGAGTTCAAGCAAACCAGCAAAATTCAAAGCATCACATGAAGAAACAATTGTTATCCTTTTTGGTCATGTGATCCTACATAGAATGTTTAACCCGCATTACGCAACCCTTTAGGCGCCCAAAAGTGACATAGTTCATAGTTCAGGTTTGCAGAGCTAGAGTCCGTTGCAGTGACCACTGAGGCCTAGAGTGCCTTTGTTGAATTGAAATGGCACTCCAAACTACACCGACACTGGGATTCCAAATCCAAACAAGCCTTTTGTACAAACAGTGGATGAGAAGCGTGCCTGCATGACATTTGTGCTGATGCAGAATTATGTGTGGAAAATTGAGGCCAGTAGCTTAGTTTTCACCTCAACTTAGATCCCGTAACGGCAGGATTGCAAAATGCCTCCGTGTCGTGCCTGCATTTGAAAAGGCTGATGTAGCTTCCAGGGACATGGTCGGCTTTGTTGAATTAAACCGACTGGTCCCACATGCAGTATCCTTACTGCTTTCTGAGCAAAACACAGCACACATGTCGGCTGCACGTTGGCTCACATACAATGCTGTGCTATTGGAGAAGCCTAAGGTGACAATAAAGTGATGTAACGTCCTTCATGCTGCTTGTCTTCTCCCCACAGAAGGAGACGGAGACCCACATGACTGTGTCGCTGTAATTGATGACATTTGAAGCCCGAGACCAGACGTGTAGGATTCACCAATTTGGAATCTGGATACGGGGTTTTATTGTGGATAGGTCAGCATTCAGAAGCAAAGAGATAGGCCAGTGTCTAGTATATTGTAGCAACTACCCACGAGGTAGTCAAAGCGGGATCACTTCCTTCTCATCTGTCAGTGCAAGCAGCAGAGCTGATTGCCTTGATTGAGGCATGTAAATTGGCCAAAGGAAGAACAGTGAATATTTACATCGACAGCAGATATGCATTCGGGGTTGTACATAATTTTGGATCCCTGTGGAAAAACAAGGGCTTCTTGACCTCCATTGGAAAGCCAATCACATACCATAGCCTGATCTCTGACACCCTGAAAGCAGTCTGATTGCCGAAATCAATCACTGTATGTACATGTGAAGCCCACAGGAAAAAAATATGATTCAATTTCTCTAGGCAATGAAAATGTAGACTGAGCGGCAAGGACGGCAGCCAATCAGCCGCCAAGTGATGGGTTTGACATGTGTATGTCAAGTATTTGTAATACAAAGCAAACTTATGGGAGTTACTGTCTCAGGCCACATCGAAGGAGAAGCGTGAATGGACAAGGGCATGGTGCAGAATGAGGGAATGGGTGTGGTGTGGCCCCAGTAGGAAGCCCTGTCTACCACGACCTTTATTCCCTTTCTATACCAAAGTAACACACGGTAAGGACCATGTGTCAAAAAAGGGGAGGTACTACAATATTTCAGCACGCTGGTACAGAAAGGGATTTACTTATTACTCATAAAAATAATGTGAATAATGCGTTATCTGTGCCACTAATAATGTGGGGAGCTGATACAAATGAATCAGGCAGAACACCCCCAATCCCAAAGACACTTTGAACATTTACAGATGGATTTTATTGAACTAACACCCAGCGAAGAGAAAAGGCATTGTCTGGTGATAGTTGATGTTTTCCCAAGGGGTGGAAGTGCTCCCACGTCTAAACAGGATGCCAGTGCACTAGCCAAGGCATTGCTAACTGAAATAATTCCGAGATGGGGCATCCCTGAAAGGCTAAGCAGCGACAATGGAAAGCCATTTATAAATATTGCCCTACAGCAGATCAGTGATTACTTGGGAATAAAGGTGAGGCAGCATTGTGCCTACCACCCAGCGAGCGGTGGGGCAGTGGAAAGAGAGAAAACTATCCTTAAAAATAAATTGGCAAAATGTTGTGAGGAACTCGAGGTGACATGGACAAAGGCATTTCCAATTGTGCTAATGTATATGAAGGAGAGGAAGAGTAAATATTAGGACGTTTGAGATTTTGTTTGCAAAGTGGCCCAATACAGGAATTGGCCAAGACCGATTTTAAAACAGATAACAGACCACTGTGAGGACGAGATATTATGTTACGATATAAAATTCTCCACAATTCTGTCTCAAATATAAAATCAAAAGAAGGGCAGCACTACCTCAACCAGCAGAAGGGAAGATGCACAATCTAGAACCTGAAGACAGGATAGTGGTGGAAGACTTCAAGAGCAAAAGCATGAAGGCGAAGAGCTGGCTGGGACCGTTCCAAGCTCTCCCTACAACACAGACAGCTGTTAAGATCGCCGAAAGAGCCACGTTGAAACACGCCAGCCGTTGCAAACGTGTAGCTGACCTTGAGGAGACTTTGGACAACACCGGATCCAAATAAGTGTAAGTAATGATTAGAAGACTCATAGAAATATGGGGCTGCATGGCAGGACGAGTCGTGAAGGCAGGGGTGTCTGGGATACAACAGCAGACGGTAATCTTAACCAAGGATGTTCAGTTGACCTTTACATGCCACCCATGCCCGTTTGGTAACCAGGACGACTATAAATAAGGCAATAAATATTTACACAGAGATCCTTGTGTACCCAGTTACTGGCACTGAGTAGTATGCATCACGGCTACAGCTACACCTGACACGGAATATCGGTTTCCTGTTATCAAAGAAGGAGGTGCCATGGCAAGGGTAATAATAACCAAGATTCAGAAGAGCGATGAGGAAACCTGGTGGTGTGGAATAGATAGACCCTTCTCCGATATCGATAGACAGGTGAATATAGTGGTACAGCCTCGCATCCACCCCACCCGAGATGCAGTGCAGAATGTCCTCCAAGAAATAGTAGCTCCTGGACTCTAAAAGATGAATGTCCAATGACCTGCACTGCAGATGGGCAGAAAGGCCTTTTCCAAGCTGACAGAAATGGAAGAAAGAAATAAACTGAATGTGCAGCTAAAATGATCACAAATGAAAAAAGTAAAAGTGGATTCATTGAGAAAACATACAGCGCCATATTTCACTTTCCGTGGAAGTGTACCATTAAGGACTCAGTGGTCTCACTGCTGTAGCAAAGGGGGATTTCCTCTGACCGTTTATGTTGTTGACAACCTTCCCAAAGCAGGGAATTTGAATGGAACTGGCAATTCATCCAGTATTGTCACAAACAGGATTCTGACTGGCATAAAACAAAGAAGTGTGAATCCTGGAAATCTGAATCAACAACAGGAATTGAAAGAGAAACTCTGCAGGCCTGACAGCATCTGCGGAGACAAAGAGATTTATTGTTTCATATCACAGATTCAGGCTACTTATGCTTTTTATTGTTTTATTGCCTGGGTAATTGTCAATTTCACTTCGCGAAACTGCATACTTACCAGAATCTCTCATTAGCTGACAGACGTCATCTGGAAAAATGCAAAATTCCTTTATCGGCTGTAATGCTGTTGCTATTGCCCTGAGTTGGTGAAAGGCTGTCCTTCATTACCTTTTTCTTCTCCTTTATGTCGATGAGCAGCCATGTTGAATGGAGAATTTCTGTTTGTGTCCCTTTGTCTCTCTGTACCATCTCACTCTCTTCTACATTCTCCCACTCTCTGTCTGTCAATATCCCTCATTTTTCATTTCTACTCTTGGAAAAGTGTTAAAATCGGAGGCTGTTCCGTGGCTTTCTCCGCACCCCCCCCCCCCCCCCAACCTCGGCCAGAGTGTGTAGAACTGGGCTCACAGTCTCCAAGTAATGTCTGTGTTACTTAGGTCTGAGATCAGGTGACATTTGTTCACTCAAAACGTTATGAGATTTTACAATTCTAAATAGTATTCATAATAGACCAGAAAAAAAAGCAGTTTCACTCCAATTATAGGATTTCTATGATGCCATTGCCGTTTGCCGAAAATCAATGAATGGTGACCCCAGACAATGAGAGCCATTATCGTATTGGATGCGTTATTACTACAACATTGTCCTGCAAGTCTGCAGTGTCTCCTGCGTCTCTTCATTATTCCCAAAAAACTTGAAAAGACGGACAGAGAATAATAGTAGAAGAGATAGACAAATCCTTGTCGAACAGAGTGAAAAGAACTCTGCGTTGAATTAGCAGGATCGAACATAGACTAATGGGTCCACAATAGGTGGTAGGGCTTGGTAGCACGAAATAATAACGGTCTGAGCTCAAACACAAGAAGCATGCTGAGCCGTCACTTTCGCGATGTTGAATAAACAATATGGCTTTTACAAGAAGTTTAAACAATGAACTTTCAATGTACAGAACATTTGACAGCATGGGACACCATTAACGTCTGGTTCCTACCATATGCTTTAACTGACGAAAACACAGACACGGTTCTTCAAATCAATAAGGGCATTTAATGAAGTATTTGATCACAGTTAATCAGACTACCTTTCTGTAATAAAGCTGCTCGATGAGAATTTATATCAACTTCGTTTGTGCAGGAAAGAAGTTCACAACCGGTGACTGTCCACTGAAAATGTACAGGAAGAGGCAATCTCTTCTTGCTTTGATTTCAAACTGATGCCTTCACCTCTTTAACCTGACCGGATAAACAGTATGCGTTCATCCTCTGGGGGCCGAATTACCGCCTGAATATGCACAGAGGGAAACTCATATCAAGAGACCAGGGTAATTGTGGTGAATTTACCTGGAGTGGTGTGTGAGTTGGTGCTAACAGTGGGCAGTAAGGGCTAAACCATGAGCACTGACATTGATCCTTGTACCAATAGCTCCTCACTCACTTTCTGCCTCATTCATCTCAGTCATCATTGACTATCAGTTTATCCTACTTTCCCTTCGAAACTTTACTTTTGTTCCGGACCACTTTCGGATGTCCACTTCGTAACTACAGTTTTTTCAAACGAAATTCTGGAGAATGCACGTCACTGTTTGGGATAGGCTTCACTGCCCAACCAGAATTACTCAAGAGATTGAGATGGTAAGTTACTTTACTTCGTCCTCGAAGTGCTTAACACAGTGATACAGCCATGATGTCGATAGGTAGGGAGTTCCAAGAATTAGACATAGCGATATTGAATGAACAGCGAGATATTTTCAGCTCAAAAAGGCGAGATCCTTAGAGGGGATTTGCAGTGACAATTTATTCGTGTATGTGCTGCCATGGCTGCCAGCGGATTTGGTGGAAGCTCGTACAATTGCAACATTTAAGAGGCATTTGAATTTGTATATGAGTAGAAAAGGTTTGGAGGGAAAGGGGCTATGTGCTGGCAAGAGGGACCAAATTGGGTTGGGATTTCCGTTCAGAATGGACAGGTTTGAACGAAGGGTCTGTTTCCCTGCAGTACATCTCTATGACTCTATGATTCCAGTTGGATGCAATCAATCACTGGATTCCTTCTTGCAGAACCGGGACTGTGCTCTCTGTGGAAGCAGAAAATGGTTTTCATTCAGATTAGGCACAAGAAGAGAAATAAATCTTCATTTCCTGACTTGGAATTTTATCCAGGCCTGGGCGATTCAAACCCAGACTCTGAAGCAGGGACTCCACTGAAGTTGACAATAACCCTTTCGACCTAACCTGTACAAACTCTTGTGCCGACCGTTCTTTGTCCCCACATTTTGAAGCACCGGCCCTTGCCGTGGGTGGGGAAGGAGCTAACTACTGCCTCGCAGAAAAACCGTGGGGTCAGAGACCCGATCGATCTGTCATGCAGCGGGGATTGCATTGCTCAGAACAGACGTGTTTGCTGTGTGGGACTGAAATAGCTCGATCACACACAGATATGGTGTAACAGCTGCCAGCAGATGTGGAGACGGTTGGGACAGTTTCAGTCCCACTCTGGGAAAAAAAACTGGATCCTAAATTCAGGGGAGAAAAGTGTCACAGATAGAAGGCTGAAAATTGGTTTGGGAACGATATGAGTCATGACCGAATGGCGGGCATACGATATGGGCTGAAAGCTCTAACTGTCCTCCGATGCCTTCTGGTCTCTCACCATCCAGTACCTGAAGAAATAGAATCAGAGTTAATCGTGCATTTCGAAGTTCTCATCTCATAACTCGGCGAGGTGAGAGATGGAACAGTTCTGCTATTAAATTTTGAGACTGGGAGAATGTTTGGAGATGGAGTAATAAAAGAGAAACTGAGTGTAAAGTTGAGAGTCAGGAGATATTCAATAAAAAGGTAGACGGAGATGGACATGGAGTAATAAGTGTCACTGGTCTTGAAGACTTAACTCGGTTTTCCATTCCAAGATTCTACCAGACCTGCTGAGATTTTCCCGCAATTTCTTTTGTTGGTACTGAAACAGAAGGGAAAAGTCTGATCCTGGACCAATCAGCTATGTCTGCTCTGTGGACGTTTGAATTCCCTGTTCGAACAAATCACTTCTGACCCACACGGAAACCTCACTATCCTGCATCACCCCCACCCCTGTTACTGACAATAAGCTGTTCATTACGTAAACACATATGGGGACACAACAACATCATTTACCGAGTGAATTGGGAAAATTTCAGGGAGAGTTCCATTCGGTTTCCATCAAAGCATTCTCATTCAGTTAATTCTATTGCAGCACCATTTGACATGCAGCTGTCACTGTCATGTGGCCATTCGCATTCGACGTCTCAGGACATTTTGGTTGGGGCACATTTGGAATGGAACCTCACGATTTGGAAGGGACATCGTTTATCGCATATTCGGCTGAACTGATAACCTTGTCTCTTGCACCTGCAGTACAGTGGAGACAGTTTTCACTCAGAAACCAAGAGATGATCAAAAATGGAGGAAAAAATTGTGTCAACAAAACCTGCCTCAGCGAGTGAATTCGCTTTTGCAACATTAATGGAGAGCGGCAAACCTATTAACAAACAACAGCGCCCTGCGTGTGTCTCGACCCCACACCATTGAGATTAAAGGTCTCAAGCTCTACTGACTGAGCGTACCAGGGCAGGATTGGTGTTGCTTAATTTATCATCTCATACTGACTTTAATTCAGCTGACACGGCAATTTTCAAAAATCTCGTTCATTCCTCCCCATTGCAAATAACATTTTCCAAGTCGTTCAATTCTCATATTTATTCCTTCAGACCATGACAATCCATTTAGGCCTTGCCCCGGGATTTTCGATTCTCTGTTAACATTTTCATATTTTGACCCTGATCCTTATGTCACCGAAGTGATTCCCAGACACTCTGGCAGACTGCAAATCAATCGGGAAAATACCTCAGGAAATCAAATCATTTCTGATTAGTGTGGAGGGAATACCATCTGCTGAAGAGACTGAGTCCTCACAATCAACACTTTCTTTGTTCTACCTGCCTACAAAGTTTGCCACTTCTAATATTCGAGAAAGGAATTCTGATTATAAAATGTTTTGAAAACAGGAACAATCTTCTGAAGCCATTTCCAATGTGAATTAGAATTTTTTTATCCTTTCCCACGGTAACAGCCGTTCCTGAGGAAGGAGTTTCCATGAGCTGTGTCCCAGCGCTGGGCAGGAAGCCGCTGATTGAAATTGCAGTGGCCCCTTTCTGTTGGCAGCAGGGGCTTGTAGAGAGTGAGGTCACATTTTGCTGCACGTGACTGTCTCACTCATTGCGGACTCAGGGTCAATCATGGATGAGTTCTCGTGGTTGTATTGTCAGTACATGGTCGATCTCAATACTTGATGTGAAATATTTGAGGCTCTGTGCTCTTTTTGGGCTTGGACAACCAACATTTCAGCCAAATGCTCTGATCATTTGAGACACAACAACTGGCAGCAAAATTGTGCGTGTACACATCCAAACGCACAGTGATCGAGAGGATGTGGAGAGCAGTGGTTCGCATTATTTTAAGAATCAGTTGCTCATGTTCCCGTGTTTATCGCAGAGAGGGTGAGAGACCCGAGGAGTAACAAACACACCCACAAAGCAATATCAGGACCTGTGTAGTTCAGTCATAAAAAGCTGCCTGCAGTTGTTCTATTGCAAAGTTGGGTTTCAAACCCACGACGCAATAGAGACTGGATCCTAAACCCAGCATATTAAACCTCTCTGGATTAGTGGTGCTGGAAGAGCACAGCAGTTCAGGCAGCATCCGGGGAGCAGTAAAAATCGACGTTTCAGGCACAAGCCCTTCATACAAGGTTTCGCCCGAAACGTCGATTTTACTGCTCCTCGGATGCTGCCTGTGCTGCTGCGCTCTTCAGCACCACTAATCCTGAATCTGGTCTCCAGCATCTGCATTCATTGTTTTTACCGACATTAAACCACTCGGCGACGCTCCCTGACAATAACTAAGCGCTAAACCTGTCAAGACTAATGTTTCAACATCGCTTCACTCCAGGCAATTTCCCCTGGCACTTTGTATGAATACCTTAGCATAATTAAAAAAAATATTTGCAACGATTTGAAATGTTTGCACGGTGTGGACATTATTGAGAAGCTAAATATACTTCGACAGTTTTCCCCGGAGCTTCAGGCCTGAGGGATGTCCTTGGAAAAGTTTACAAAATCATGAGGTAGACGAGCAGAGAACATAGTCAATCTACACTTTTTCAGAAGTGACGTGAGTTTAAAGTGAGATAGCATCGGTTTAATGTGAGAGCAGTACAATTTGAAAGGGATGTGAGCGACACTTGTTTTTAATACAGACATATTTGTGCATGTGGAATAAATTGCCACATTTAGTGGCAGAGTTTGGTGCACTCACTACACTTCAAAGGCATCTAAATGGGTATGCAGACAGGAATTGTTCGGAGAGATAAGGGACAAATATTGGCAAATATGTTTAGATTAGTTACGGTCATCTGTTCAACAGGTGCAAGGTGGATAGGAAGGTTTGCTTCCCTGCTCGGCAGTTCTGTGACACTCCAGTACCTGACAACAGTTTGAATAGACCACTTGCAAAAACGCACGCTGTTTGTTTCTAAGTCAGCGTGTTTGAAATTTAATTGTTTTCATGAGGCATAATGTTTTGAAATGACACAGAGAGGAATGTTTTCCAGACATTTACAGACAATGGCCATTCTCCTTGATACATTCTCAAGTTCTCCATCAAATAATTTCGTTGACTAAAAAAGAACCTCACAAATCGTGTTATCCCCTCAACTCTCCAGTGAATCCAAAAACTGACAGCTCTTAACGTGGACCAGGTGCCAAACTCATCATCAGAAACACAAACTCATTACTTCTGTCTGTGGGGCAGTGCGAGACGTGTATGTCAAGAACTGCTCACACAAATAACACCGAAGCAATTCCAAACGGAGTTTCCCGACATTCTGGAGATTTAGTGCATTGCCAAGTAACAGAAAGTGCTCAAGTAACATTAAACAAAACAGAAAAATGTACCATGCAAAGTGAATATTACCAATTATATTCTCGATTAAATTAGGTCAACAATGCGCTGGTGCCTCCATCTGATCGAGTGAGCCAATCTCCAGCCTGCCTCACCAGGACAGTAATGAAGGAAATGAGAGAAATATAACAAAGTTTCACGTTGCGATTACTCACCTTTTAGCCACAACAACAAAAAACAAGGGAGCAGATTCATTGCAGGATCTGGCTTCACAACATCAGTGAAATAACGACGCCCACTCACTTTCAGGGAAAACTGTGAACAACTCACATTGTCCAGAATATGAATACACAGCGCAGGCTGTTTAGTTCCCATATTCTACTGCTGCCCCAACATTGATACGACAATGTACCTTTCAAAGAGAGCGTTTGGAGCTGTGGAATGACAGTGGCAGCTGTTTCTCCTCGCTTTTACTGCCGCCCTTGGTCGTGTAGGGCCTGCAATTCTCATCTTACACGCGGTAGTAGAGTGTGAAATTCTCTGTTGTTGAAAAGCGGAGTGTTTTGGAGCAGAAAGATGTGTTGTTCGGATGTTTCTGGAGTTTTTGTTGAAAGGTTCGGTTACACTAGGGAGATGGGTTGCAGACTTTTCCTCCCTTTCTGGGTGACATTCTCAGCGCTGTAGAGGTTCCTGTGAAGCGCTGCTCTCATGTTTTGGTACGAATTCATTTGGTTTCATTCCCACTGCTTCCGTTTGTTGGGATTGCAGATTGGGTCCAACGTATGGAATCCGTGGATGAGTGCCCTGCTTCCATGAATTGTCTGGCTGTCTTCTGCTTGCCCTGTACTATTAATGTTGTGCTATTCTAGTCGAATGTGTGGCCCCTGCCGTTTGTACGTCTTGCTACTAGGGACTGCTGGATTGATGCCCACACAGATTCTTTGCCAAATACCAATATCCACCCACCTTCATTCGCAAATGCATGGCACACGAACTTCGCAAAGTGGATTTGCTATGAGGTAATTTTTAAATCATGCTTCCCTGTGTTAAAAACAAATTCTGGAAAACGATATCCAGATTCTTCCGAACACTCGGACATATGACAGCACAGAAACCGATGGCCTCACTCAGATAACAACTCACGAGATAGCAAGGCCCAATACACCATCATGTGCAGTTCAAACGTGGTTGACGAGATTCCACGCATGGACTGCACGAAACACGACATAGGAGAAAGAGGCTGACAACTAGAGAGCTGCATTCATAATTTCATCTGGACTGTAAAAACGCCTCGGACAGCTGTTCCTTGCAGTTATGCACAGAATATTGAATGTCTCTGATTCCAGGGCTTGGAATTCGGATGATATGACCGTCTGCAGCACTGGTTACTTCCTTATGTGAGGTAACTCCTGATGGAACACATGTCACACTCTATTGCTCATTGAGAAATACATCCAAAATATGAGCTTAGAGCAGCATGTCTGTTGTCCTTCTGGGGCTGTCCCTGACATGCCCTGTGGCACTGCACTGATTCTGTGTTTCCTGAGGGTTCGGCACATGCTTCCACGATCGTATTATGGGCAGTAATCTGCATTTTCCCTTCAATAACGGGTGTGTGAAGCGGAGGTCCACCATTCTCTCTTCTATTTTTCTCTTCTTATGCACAACTGCAATACAGTAAAGGATCAATTGATATTGAAAGATGATATACAGAGGCGTGTGAAATACCGAAGTTTTAATGACATTTATGCAATGGTTAGAGATTACCTTGATTCAGGAAATAAGGATGTAAAGTCTGTTTGGCTGGAGTGGAGGAACAGTGAGGAATGAACTCACAAGCATGTGTAGTTTACAAGCCCACTCGCAGTAACCACAAAGCGAAATAAATCGTACAAGGGGGAAAAATGCATGTGAGTGACAAAAATGGCAATAGTCATGCGTGATCTTAACTTGCCATCTAAAACTCTCGGTTCCATTGTAAAAACGTTTGGAGAACCAAAATAAGAAAAATCCCACATGTCCCATAAAACATCACGAGGGATATCTTGGTAATTGATTACTCTATTGGTGACTTAATTTTCCTATTTTCTTGGAAACCATCTCTTTAATTGTGAGCATCAGAAAAGGCTTTGTTTTGCCAGCAAGAAATAAATATGTGATTAAGCTTTGTTGGTTTAATGAATAAGAACACGGAGACTCCTCTGCACCACACTTCTTTTGCGTTTCTATCGATTTTAACACTAGTGTGTCTTTTGATTCTTCCCAACAAAGTATATGACCTCGCATTCCCTCCATGAAACTGCATCTGCCAAGAATACTCCAATTGTTGGAGGGAATCCTGAGGAACAGAATGTACATGTATTTGGAAAGGCGAGGACTGATTCGGGATTGTTAACATGGCTTTGTGCGTGGGAAATCATGTCTCACAAACTTGATTGAGTTTTTTGAAGAAGTAACAACGAAGATTGATGAGGGCAGAGCAGCAAATGTGATCGATATGGACTTCAGTAAGGCGTTCAATAATGTTCCCCATGGGAGACTGATTGGCAAGGTTAGATCTCATGTAACAATAGTGGACGTAACACCGACCCTTGTGGTACGCCGCCAAGACCTGGACACCAAGAAGAACATGTTCCAACAACTACAACACCGTTTTCTTTTGGCAAGCCAATTACTGATCAAAGCTGCAATCTCTCCCACAGTTCCATTCCTCTGCATTTTGTATAATAGCCTATTGTGGGGAAACTTATCGAACAACTTGCTGAAACCCATATACACCACATCAACCGGGTTACTGTCATCTACCTGTTTGGTCAATTTGTCAAAAAAGTCAACAATATTCGTTAGGCAAGGCCTACCCTTCAAAAAATCGTGCTGAATGTCCCTGATCAGATTATTCATTTCGAGATGGTCATAAATCCTATCTTTAATAACCTTTTCCAACACGTTACCAACAACTGCAGTGAGACTCACTGGTCTGCAATTAACAGGGTTGTCTCGATGAAACTTTTTGAACAAGGGAACAACATATGCTATGCTGCATTTCACAGGCACTATTCCTGTAGACAACGATGATTTGACGATCAATTCCAAATGCTCATCAATCTCTTCCCTTGCTTCCCAGAGGATCCTAGGACAGATCCCATCCGGCCCAGGGCACTTGTCTGATTTCACACTATTCAGTATATCTATCACCTAATTATTGTGAACCTCAATATCTACTACACTAGATGCAAGTATCTATATATCTTCGTCGCCAACATTTACATTTTCTATCGCGAACAATGTCGAAATATATTTATTTAGTGCTTCCTCTATCTCTTCTTACTCCAATCAAAACTTCTCACTATTATCATTCATTGTCCCAAATTTAACTCTCGTCATTCTTTTATTGCTGACATACCTATGGAAAGCCTTAGGGTTAACCCTGATCCTATCTGCCACCAACTTCTCATGTCTCCTCCTGGCTCTTCTCAGCTCTCTTTTTAGGTCTTTCCTGATGTCGTTGGAACCCTTGAGCGCTCGAACTGAGTTTTCACGTTTTGTTCTAACATAAGACTTCTTGTTCTTTTTGACCAGGGGTTCCATTTCCTTAGTAAAACACAGCTCATGCGTTCAATATCTTCCTCCCTGCCTGACAGGTACACACTTATCTAGGACACACAGGAGTCTTTCCTTGAATAAGTTCAACATTTTTAATGTGCTCACTCCCTACAGTTTCCTACCCGATGCTACGCTTCCTAAATCTTTCCTCATTGCATCGTGATTTCCTTTCCACCAGCTGAAACTCTTGCTCCGTGGAGTACACCTATCCCTTTCCATCACGAAAGTAAACCTGAGAGAATTGTGATCGCTGTCTCCAAAGTGCTCACCTACTTCCAAATCTAAAACCTGGCCAGGCTCGTAACCAAGTACTAAATCGAACGTGGCTTCTTCCCTTGAAGGCATGTCTACATACTGTGTCGGGAAGCCCTCCTGCACTTACTGAACAAAAACTGATCCATCTATATTACTCGTACTGTAGTGATCCGAGTCAATATTTGGATATTGGCTTGAGTGTTCCAGAGTTTTTCATTGTCCCAGAGTCCAGATGAAGTTTGCATTCCTCATGTACGTAGGCGAGAATTTTTTCAATGTCTCAGATCAGTTTCTGTCCCGAGAACATCAGAGTCAATGTCCCTTCCTCTACTCGGACCGACAGTTCACACTTCTTCATTCTCCTCTGATTCCATTTCCCAAAGAGCTTCTCAAGATTTCCAAAGCTGAAGCCTAAGATATATAGTTTGATTCCTAAACATTTTTCCAACTGCCAACTGACAATATTTTCAAAATATCTCTTCACAATCCTCTGGCTTGCACCATGTCCAGGGATGAGAAGTCCCGTTTGGTGGAGAGAGTTCCTAGGCTGGTGAGTTTCACTTTGGAACAAAGATGGTTAAGTGGCAATTTCCTGCGGTTGTTTGTAATGATGGGAGAGTGAGCGGTGGGGAATGATCACTCTGACGAGCAGGAGGAAGTGTTGCCAATGACCAGAGTCAGAGAACAGAGGACAAGGGATTAAAGGAATCTAATGAAAAGCAGCACTTCTGCTCAGGGCGTTCAATAACAACTGCAGAAACCCGATGTGTCGAGCAGTGTATCTGGAAAGAGAAACAGAGATAATGTTTTAAATGTGGAGCATTTCTGATGAAGAACTCAAGTTTCCCAAGTCCAATCAAATTACAGGCCTGGTTTGCAAAACAGGGTTTTTGAACTTTGACTTGTCACAGCAGCAAAGATTCCATAACCTCGTCAACAGGATTCGAACCTACGGGGGGGAACCCCAATAGATTACTAACCCATCGCCTTAACCACTCGGCCATGACTACAGACAGCACCGCGTCCTCAGCACTGACCAAATCAGTTGTGATCTCATTGAAAGCTGCCACTGACTTGAGTTAAATGTTTCCATCTCCATTCATACCTTTGCTGTCATTTGTAAGGTGCGAGACACCAATGTAAAAGAAGAAAAGCACAAAGTTAGGAAAAGATATTTGCAGCCAAATTGAGTCAAAATTATTTTTTGAAAGGAAAATCACACTTGGCAATTTGCTAGATCTCTTTGCGAACATGACCAGCAGAGGGAATCAAGGGAGCTATTGATCTGAGCATTCTTGGACATGAAACAAACAAAGGTTAGTGACATATTCATTTCTTTTTCTGGCGAACGAAATTGTCTTTCCTGATGGTTACAATGAAAGAGATGGTTCCCAATAAAAGACAGAGATTACGTCGCATGTATATATACTTCAATGTGATACGATTCATTTTCAGCCCCTCATTACCCCAGAGATTGAGGGGGTGAGTTACTTTTCTTCACGCTTCAACTCCACAGCATGGAGGTACAGACATGAAACCGCTAGAGATGGAGTTCTTGAATTGGGAACCAGCGACACTGAAGGAACTAGGCAAAAGTGAGGACTGCAGATGCTGGAAGCCTGAGTTTAGATCAGAAAATGCTGCAAAAGCACAGCAGCATCCGAGGAGCAGGAAAGTCGACGATTCTGTTGCCAGTCTTTCTGCGTTCCGCAAACAATTTTCGTTTTTGACTCAGATTTCCAGCAACTGCAGCTATTTGTATTATGTTAACATTCATAATGTTTTGGACAAAACCAATGACCTGCTGGCATCGGAAAATCGGCAGAAGTACTGGTACACCGATACGTTAGCTGAACAATACAACCATTCCATGAGCGGGAACATGATTCAGGCCACGGTGCTGAGAGTACCGAATCCTCACAAGTAAATAACAAGAAAAGGCGATAGATACTATCGTATTTGGTGTAAATAAAACTCCCTTTCTGAACATTTTCATTGTAGATTATTTTCAACTTGTCTCCGTAGATTTACAAAGTGGGAAATGGCCATTCCGCCTGTGTGCATTGCAGCGAATCAGAAAGCCATCGATTCTAGTCGCAGTTTCCAACTTTAGCCCAAAGTCTCGTGTGTTCTAATGTTCCCAGGGCAAATGCCAATGACTTTATCCTGTGTTCTTAAATGGCACAAGAATGGGGCAGCAGTATCACACCTCCACAACGACTTGCAACTCTTTTGAGGAAATCATGCTCATTTTCACCCACAAAGGGAGACACACAGAAAGATAGCCCCAAACCGACATAGGTCTACGTTATGGTGAGCTGGAATTTGAAATGGACAATAGGACAAATGCAAGTTTTAAATGCGGAAGCACAGAAGCGATGTCCCGGCAGGACTTCGCAAGGGAGCGTCAACATGGGGCACGGTTAAAGTGAGACATTCCCCTCGAGCGAGGTACGACGCGAACGTGCAAACTTCTGTATCTGAAGTACAGACGCGTTATCCATTAAGCCACTGGCCCAAGAAACACGCTCACCGCTGGCAGAATGTCGATATGTAATGCCATGGACTTTCACGGAATCAGAATTAAAAAGGTGAACAAGCAACGAAGATAATCACCAAGACTGCTTCACTTCGAAGTTTCCAATTTGTGAAGTAGTGCCTTTCACTGGCAAAGGAGAAACATTTGTCCTCAGCTGTCTGCTTCAGGGTCGCCTCCTTCTCTGCTGGAAGTTTCCATCGTTTTATTCACAGTCACGACGCGATTTCATGATCCACTCCAGTGAAAACGTGTCATGGTGTCATCTAAGCAAGACCCTGCCGAAACTCAGCGATAGACATCTGGTCATTTCGACCTCAGGATGTGGAATTAGACGAGCTGCGTGACACCTTTTATTGGCGCCGCCACTTCACTGCAAATTAGCGGCTCAAAACGAGCCGTTGTTAGCATAAGCTGGATTTGTACCTTCCTGCAGTGCATTTGCTAAACAACATCAGATAGATCCCATCCGGCCCACCTGACTTATCTATTTTCACACTCTGCAGTATTTCTACTATCTCTTCCTTGTGAACCTCAATCTCTTCTAGTCTAGACGCAAGTATCTCTGTGTCTTTCTCGCCAACATTTTCATTATCTATAGCGAACTCTGTCGAAAAATAATTATTTAGTGCTTCCTCTATCTCCACTGACTCCACACACGACTTCCCACTATTATCCTTGATTGTCCCAAATTTAACTCTCGTCATTCTTTTATTGCTGACATACCTATGGAAAGCCTTAGCGTTAACCCTGATCCTATCTGCCAACAACTTCTCATGTGTCCTCCTGGCTCTTCTCAGCTCTCTTTTTAGGTCGTTCCTGATATCGTTGGAACCCTCGAGCGCTCTAACTGAGTTTTCACGTTGTGTCCTAACATAAGACTTATTATTCTTCTTGACCAGGGATTCCTCTTCCTTAGTAAACCACGGACGCGTTCTATATCTTCCTCCCTGCCTGACAGGTACATACTTATCTAGGACACACAGGAGCTTTTCCTTGAATAAGCTCCACATTTTTAATGTGATCATCCCCTTCAGTTTCCTACCCCACTCTGCGCTTCCTAAATCTTACCTCATTGCATCGTGATTTCCCTTCCACCAGCTGAAACTCTTGCGCCGTGGAGTACACCTATCACTTTCCATCACGAAAGTAAACCTGAGAGAATTGTGATCGCTGTCTCCACAGTGCTCACCTACTTCCAAATCAAAAACCTGGGCAGTCTCGTTACCCAGTTCTAAATCGAACGTGGCTTCTTCCCTTGAAGGCATGTCTACATACTGTGTCAGGAAGCCCTCCCGCACACACGGGACAAAAACTGGCCCATCTATTGTACTCGTACTGTAGTGATCTCAGTCAATATTTGGATATTGTCTTGAGTGTTCCAGAGTTTTTCATTGTCCCACAGTCCAGATGAAGGTTGTATTCCTCACGTACGGGAGCGAGAATTCTTTCAATGTCTCAGATCAGTTCCAGTGCCGAGAACATCAGAGTCAATGTCCCTTCCTCTACTCGGACTGACAATTTACACTTCTTCAATCTCCTATGATACCATTTCCCAAAGAGTTTCTCAAGATTTCCAAAGCTGGAGCCTAAATTATATGGTTTGCTTCCTAAACATTTTTCCAACTGCCAACTGACAATATTTTCACAGTATCTCTTCACAATCCTCTGGCTTGCACCATGTCCAGGGATGAGAAGTCCCATTTGGTGGAGAGAGTTCCTAGGCTGGTGAGTTTCACTTTAGAACAAAGTTGGTTAAGTGGCAATTTCCTGCGGCTGTTTGTAATGATGGGAGAGTGAGCGGTGGGGAATGATCACTCTGACGAGCAGGAGGAAGTGTTGCCAATGGACAGAGTCAGAGAACAGAGGACAAGGGATCAAAGGAATCTAATGAAAAGCAGCACTTCTGCTCAGGGCGTTCAATAACAACTGCAGAAACCCGATGTGTCGAGCAGTGTATCTGGAAAGAGAAACAGAGATAGATTAGATTCCCTACTGTATTCAAACGGGCCCTTCGGCCCAACAAGTCCACACCGATCCTCGGAAGAGCAACCCACCCAGACACATTCCCCAACATTTCCCCCTTCACCTAACACTCCGGGACAATTTAGTATGGCCAATTCACCTGGCCTACACATCTTTGAATTGTGGGAGGAAACCAGAGCACCTGGAGGGGACCCACACAGACACAGGGAGAATGTGCAAACTCCACACAGACAGTTGCCTGAGGCGGAAATTGAACCCAGGTCTCTGTCGCTGTGAGGCAGCAGTTCTAACCACTGTTTTAATGTTTTAAATGTGGAACATTTCTGATGAAGAACTCGAGTTTCCCAAGTCTAATCAAATTACAGGCCTGCTTTGCAAAACAGGCTTTCTGAACTTTGAATTGTCCCAGCAGGGAACCATTCATAACGTAGACAGCAGGATTCGAACCTACGTGGGGAAACCCCAAAGGATTTCTAATCCATCGCCTTTACCACTCGGCCATGACTACAGCCAGCATGCTGTCGTTGAGCATTGACCAAATCAGCCGTGATCTCATGGAAAGCTGCCACTGACTTGATGAGTTAAATGCTTCCATCGCCTTTCATCCCTTTGCTGTCATTTGTAAGGTGCGATACACCAATGTAAACGAAGAAAAGCACAAAGTTAGGAAAAGACATTTGCAGCCAAATTGAGTCAAAATTATTCATTGAAAGGAAAACCACACTTGGCAATTTGCTAGTTCTCTTTGCGAACATGACCAGTATAGGTAATCAAGGGAGCTATTGATCTGTGTATTCTTGGACATGAAACAAAGTTTCATGACATATTCATTTCTTTTTCCTGCGAAGGAACCGATCTTTCCAGATGCTCACAATGACAGAGAATTTTCCCAATTAAAGACGGCAAATAAGTCCCATCTCACGCTGACACCATCGTGAGCGCTGGTATTTCACAGTGCCCCAGAGTCAGGGTCAATTCCCGCCTCAAGCAACTGAATGTGGCTGCGTGCGCTTGCTCTGGTTTTCTCCCACAGTCCAAAAATGTACCGGTTTGTTGAAATGGCCGCGCTAAATTGACGGGGTTAAAGGAGAGGAATGCATTTGGGCTCGGGCGGGTCGGTATGGAGTTGCTGGGCCGAAGGGCCTGTTTCCACATTGTAAGTATTCTAATGTACAGTAATCAATGACCAAGGTACGGCGCACGTTGTGCGATGGGGCACATATATGACATTTCGGTTGTTTTTCTTCAAAGTTTCTTTGCAATTCAAACGGGAGAGGAAGAAGGGAAATGAATGTCTCCCATAATTCTTGCCTTCTTTTATCATTCACAGGCGGTATTTTTTCCTGTACGTTTTTTTTACACTGTGGTTACTGTTAGTGTTCTTGTAAGCCACACCAGCTGGATTCCTCTTTCCTCAATGTTCCTCATCTCTACCCAAACACACTTTCCAAATCTTATCTCCTGAATCAAAGTAATCTCTAACCATTGCATAATTGCCACGGAAACTGGGCTTTTCACACGCCTGTGTATGTCATTTCCCAATATTAATTAATCATTTACTGTGTTGCAGTTGCGCACGAGAAGAGGAAAACCAAATTTAGGCCGGTGGTCCTGGGTTTGAAACACACGTAATTGCAGCTAAAACGCAGATTACTGCACACAATGTGATCAGGGAAGCATGCACCGAACCGGCAGGAAGCACTCAATAAGTACAATGCTGGATGTCATTTCAGGAACAGGACCAGAAACACAACAGAAATACGTCTCTTGGGTAATATTTTGGACGTATGTCTCAATGAGCTATCGTGTTTTACATATGTTCCATCGGGAATTACCTCACACAAGGAAGTAACCAGTGCTGCAGACGGTCATATAATCCGAGATCCAAGTCCCGGAGTCAGAGACACTCAGTGCCCTGTGTGTACCTACAAGGAACAGCTGTGCATGGGGTTTACAGGGTAACTGAACTGCATGAATGCAGCTCGATGGTCGTCTCTCTGCTTCTCCTCTCTAGTTTTCTGTGCAGTCCCTGCGTGCAATCTTGTCAACTACGTTTGTCCGGCACAAGATGGGCATTGGTCACTTGTCTCTGAGAGAGGCTGTTGGTTTATGTGTTGTCATAATTCCGAGTGTAAGGAGGAATCTGGCTGTCAGTCCCCAGAAACTTACTTTAATAAGTGGAAGCATGCTTTTTAACTTGCCGCGTGGCATATACTCGTTGCAAAGTTCGTGCATTGCGAATCACGTTGCAGGACTATCCAATTTTGGCAAAGGATTTGTGTGGCAGTCACGAGTTGCCACGACCAGCTATCCCTAGTAGCAATACGGACAAATGGCAAGAACTACAAATTCGATTAGGGCAGCACACGTTTAATGTAACAGGGCAAACAGAAGGCAGCCAGAAGATTTCTGGGTGTAGAGCAATCACGCAAGGTACATTTTCATATGAAAGTCTGTGCATCAGTAGAACCTGGGACCAAAGTAGTCTACGTTGATTATTCGTATTCCAGACAACTTGCGATGTTCCCCGTTTACTCTGAAAGTGAATAGGCATAGTTATTTCATCGTTATTTCGAAAGAAGATCCTGCATTGAATGTGTTCGCCGTTTTTTGATGCTGTGGCAAAAAGGTGGGCGATGTGAAACGTTGCTATACTTTCATTTCCTCCATTACTGTCCTGGTGAGGGAGAAAGGTGATTGGCTCTCTCAATCAGATGGGGGCACCGGAGCATTGATGATCTAATTTAATCACGGATATAATTGGAAATGTTCACTTTTAATGGTTCGTTGTTGTGTTTTGTTTATGATACTTGAGCACTTTCTGGGACTTGACAATACACTAAATCTCCAGTAGGTTTGGAATTGCCTCGCTGTTATTTGTGCGAGGAGTTCATGTCAGAGACGACTCACAGTGCCTCACAGAAAGCATTTAAGCTTCGGTGTGTCTGATCATGGTACTGCCTTTTCAGTTTTGATTCTTTTCCACGATAACAGGTGACAGTTTTTGGATTCGCTGGAGAGCAAAGTGGGTAATGCGATATGTGAGGTATTTTTCTTCGGCCAAAATCTTTGATGGCGAACTTGGGAAAGTGTCAAGAAGAATGGTCATTGGCAGCAAAATCCAGAAAACCTTCATCTCTGGATCGGTTGGGCTCATCCACCCTCCAAACAAAATAGCCAAACTCGCTGGCTGAGTAACAAACAACATGCGTTTTTTTTGCAAATGGTGTATTCAAACCATTGCCGGTGGCTGGAGCATCTCAGACTTATCGAGCATGGAAACAAATCCCGCGATCCAACTTGCCCTTGCTGAATAGATAACCGAAATTAATCCATACATTTCTGCCAATATTTGTGCCTTATCTCTCTGAGGTCTTCCTGTCTATACACCCATTCAGATGCCTTTGAAATGTTGTGAGTGCACCAGACTCTGCCACTAAATGTGGCAATTCATTCCACACACACAAAAGGTCTGTGTAAAAAACATGTGTCCCTCACACCCCTTTTACATTTTTCCTCTCTCACATTAAACGTTTGCTTTGTAGATTTGAACTTGCGTGTCTTGTGAAGAAGTGCTCCCTGACTATTTACTCTGTCTGTCTTCCTCATGATTTTATAAACTCCTGTGAGGCCATATCTCAGCACTGAAGCTCCTGGGAATCTGACGAAGCCTATTCAGTTTCGTTCTCATGTCCAAGCAGTGCAAACCTTCAAATTCTTGTAAAAGTTTCCTAAACTTACACTTGCAAGAAGTGTGTCCAGCTGCAGCACCTGTTTGACCATGTGGCCACTCTGGAGCTGCGGGTGGACTCGCTGTGGAGTATCAGCAATTCTGGAGAGTTATGTTGCCTCCCAGGTGCTCAGGCCAGGGATGTCACCCATCGGCTGAAGAGCATTCGAAAAGGGGATCGTGAACAGCCAGTTGTCTTGGTGCATACAGGCACCCACGAAAAAAAAACGAGATGAGGACCTGCAGGGAGAATTCAGGGAGCTAGGAGAGAAATTAAAGAGGAGGACCTCAAAGGTAGTAATCTCGGGATTACTACCGGTGCCATGTGACTGCCAGCGTAGAAATGAATAAAAAAAAGGCACGGTGAACACGTGAGTTGAGGAATGGTGCTGCAGGGTGGGATTCAGATTTGTTGGATTTTGTGACCAGTTCTGGGGAATGTGGGACTATAAGAAAATTGACGATCTACATCTGAACCAGACGGAAACGTATGTCATTTCGGGAATTTTTGCTACTTCTGTTGGGGAGGTTTTATACTAATGTGGCAGGGGACTGGGAACCACAAGAGTAAACAAGTCGGCAGTGAGGTGGAAACTGGAAACGCTAAGAATCTGGAAGATAGCATTAATAATGGGAAAAGTAGGCAGAGAGCAGATGAATGCAAAAGAACTGGTGGCCTGAAATGCATCGACTTTAATGCATGGAGTATAGACAGATGAATTTTGGGCTTAGGTTGGTGCCTGGAATATGTGGTTATTGCGATTCTCGGGGAATGTGTATGTGTGTCTCTTTCTGTGGGAGACACGACGTGGGTAATAACACAGTGTGACTATGTCAAACTTCAATCCCATTGTTGTGTCATCTAAGATCAAAGCGAGAACCTCACACGATCAATGTAACTCATCGATGAGCAGACTGACCCAACACTTTATATGTAACTCACCAAGCAAATGGCAGACTGACACCACTCAGAGAAGAGCAGGCTGTACCCATTCTGTCTCTGTCACTCATCCAGGAAAGAGCAGGCTGATCTGATTCTGTCAATGAAACACAAGCAGGGAGACGAGCCTGAACCCACTCTGTCAAAGTAACTCATTCAGAGAAGAGAAGACTTATTCCATTCTGTCTGTGTGAATCATCCAGCGAAGACGGTAATGAAACCATCATTGCTGTTAAACTCGGACAGAGAAGAGCAGACTCTCACGATTCTGAGAAACTAACACGCCAGTGGAGGAGCAGACTGACACCACTCTCTTAACGTAGCTCACCCAGGGAAGAACAGACTGAGTGCACTCTGTGATATCACTCACTCAGAAAGGAGCAGATTGACCCCATTCTGTTAATATGACTCTCCCAGGGAAAAGCAGATGAAGCGCAATGTGTCAATGTGACTCAACCAGGGAAGAGCACTCTGACCTCACGCGATCACTTTAACACAACTAGGAAATTGCAGACTGACGCTACTCTGTCAATGCAACTCACCCAGGGAAGAGCAGACTGATCCCACACTGTCCAAATAACTCACTCAGTGAAAAGCAGACTGACGCCACTCTGTCTATGTAACTCGCACAGGAAAGAGTAGACTGATGCCACTCTGTCAATGTAACTCACTGAGGGAAGAGCAAACTGACGCCACTCAGTCAGTGTTAGTCACCGAAGGAAGGGCAGACTGGCCCCACACTCTCAGTGTAACTCAGCAGACTGATCCCACACGGTCAATATAAGTCATTTACTGAAGAGCAGACTGACCCCACTCTATAAATGTAATTCACTCAGGGAAGAGCAGACTGATCCCATTCTGTCTATTGCACTCACCCAATGAATGAACACTAACCCCACTCTACAAATGTAACTCGCCAGAGAAGAGCAGACGGTAGCCAGACTGTCAACATAAATTATCGAGGGAAGAGAATACTGACTCCGCTCTTTCTGTTTCACTCAGGCAGGGAAGAGCAGACTGTCACCACTCTGTGAAAGAAATTCGCCCAGCAAGGGCAGACTGACCCTTCTGTATCTGTGTGACTGACAGAGGTAAGAGCAACTAACCCAACTCTGTCAATGTCTCTCCCTCAGGGAAGAATACCCTGACCCCTCTCTGTCCATGTAGCTCACCCAGGAAACAGCAGACTAACCCCACTCTGTCTATTTAAGTTCACAAAAATCCTCTGAAGTACGTCCTATCCAGACACTCTCCTCATCATTGTCTCTGTAACTGTGTGCACTCAATGGCGAATCCAAATAACCTGCAAATGTTTAGAATGTGGCAGCAAACCAGAGCAACCACACAGAAATTGGGCGAATGTGCAAACTTCCATCAGGCAGTCACCTAAACCTGGAATGGAAACCAAACCTGACAGCAGTCGTGATTATAAAATGGCAGAACAGAAACCCAGCAAAAAGAATTGCATTCCTGTGTGTTGCAATGATTCTGAGTATTAATTAAACCCCCCTCACTGTAGTTAATTTCCATTTTATTCACTGCCAACCTTCTTCAAAGCAAAGCACGCACTTGCTTTTTTCAGACTTCTGATATTCCGCTTTCATCCCGCTTTTTACCTAATCATATTTCTGACTTTACAAACTACGTCATAACAGGTTGGCAACTGCAGAATGAGCTTTGTTCCGTTCTCCACTGATGTTGAGAGTAGTAATACAGCATATTCGAGTAGGACTTGATGCACTTGCGGGTGGTGAATTCGCGGCATTATGGCTTCTTTTTTTCGTTTTCGGTCTACTATTTCGAGTTCATTGCGCAGACTTCTGAAGAAGACTTTTTGGAGTCGAAATGGTAACAGTGTTTTCTATGGAAAGACAGATGTAGCTTTATTTCTGTTCTCTTATAAATTGATCTTCTTCTGATCTTTGCAAGTGAAATAAGGTGCATTACTATTGCTCAGTTTTAGTTTCAAAATCAAGAGAAACATGAAGGAGACAATATCAAAGAACACAAACTACAGAGTTCTTAAGATAATTTTTGCAGCAATGGTGGACATGAAGGTCAAATTAAGATAACGGTTCAAGAACATTTAGTCTGGAAGTGGTGTGTGACTTTAGTTCTAAATATATGTTTTCGTTCTTCCAGTACATCTTTTTGACTCCCAGAAAACATTGATTGTTTTCTGTATTCACTTTGTTTCGCGATATCTGTCTTCTGGTCGACCAGGGACAACTTGAATTTGCGTCTGCATTGAATAAGATTTCGCTCTTTCTTTCGAGAAGCAAACCTGTGCATTATGTACCACTTATCATGCTGATGGCTAAGAAGTTCAAAATGAATTACCGTTTATATACTACTACCAATGGTAGTGCTGTTTTGGTGCAGAAATGTGTCAACATCTCTGACGTTAGATTCAAAATTTAAGTCACATCTACTCTTTGGAGTGTCTTCTCATATCAGAACATGCTGACATGAAAACATCCAGCTCTGATAGCAAAGTTTTTTACATTAAACTGGGAGTATGTTTAACTAAGCAATTCAGACAGCCAAGATGAATAATTAGCATTTTTTTTCTTCAAGCTGAGCTCTCCACACCAACTGTTCCAACGAAGGCCGTGGATAAGATCCCCATCGATTATTTTGGTCAATTTTAGCCTCAACAACAACCTATTGTTCTGAACAATGCTACACCACAAGCAGAGGGCTAAGTCTGATTTTCATCGTTAATTTTCAAATTCAGTTCTTATTACACAGTTTCTTACGAATGTGGACAGCAGAAGACCGTTAACATTCCATTTCTAATATTTCCAGAAAATTCTACTCCGCTGATATCGCCTTGCCTTATCAGACCTCAAGCCAGGAACCTGGATCAGTCGAGTTCCTTTCCACACATGGAGTTGCTTTTTCGAATTCATTGACTGCTGATGTAATAGATTATTGGCCTTGAGAGTCAGTTGTAAATTAGGTTGAACTTTCTCAGCTTGACTTTCAACTGATTCTAAAAAAAAATTCATCACCTGCAGGTAAATGTATTGCATTGCTTCTTGTTTTGCTTAATCACACCCCCCACTCCCGAACATCCAAATTTCACGATAGTTCGACAAATGTTTTGAAACTGATTCGTGTTGGAAGTTGGTGGCTTTTTGTGTCTCGAAATATAATGTATTCAATTCGACGTCTTGAAATGACTTTTTTCAAATGTGAAAAATCACTTTCGATTGAATGCAAAGCTCAAGCTCCACGAAATTCCGCTCAGAAATTACTGACTTCTAAACGATTCAGCGCTGTGAACTGGATTCGACCTTGTGCAGGGAGACCCCATTGGATTTCAAATCCAACACCTTAACCTCTCGGCCATCAAAGCTATAGAAAAGTTGCCAATTTCCATAGTAAAAGAACTGAATTCATGAAATACGCCATTTGTTTGAAGAACAAATTGTCAAGACCCAAGGATTTCGCCAAATCCTTTGCAGAGACCCAGACGAACGTTACCTTAGCAGATTGACAGGCTTTCACCGCAAACTAGATCCTGACACAGCTGAAGTTGTGGGAATGATCCTTCGTCGAATTTTAGAGTCACGGATGTACACCACATGAAGAGAGGATCATTGTCTCACTGTGTCCGATCGATTTTGACTCAATTGCTCATCATCTGGTGCCAAAGTTGTTTTTTAATATTCATCAAAATATGGTATTAGAAATATTGATGCTAAGTCCATAAACGCTAGCTACATTCGTAAAAAAAAATCGGAATTAGAAAGAATGCAGAATAATTTACAGGAATGGTTCCAGCAACTCATCCGTAAGTTCTGACATCAGGTAATGAACTTGTGAGCACATGAGAGGAAGATTGACCGAAGATTTGGAACTTGAAATCGTCTTGACGGAATTATTTGCGGTTGTTCTAGAGTCATCAAGTCCTTGATCAATAGAACACGGAAAGTGGCCCTTCTTTCCAACTTGACCATGGTGGACAGTTATCCGAAATTAATAGGTCCCATTTGCCAACATTTGGCCCACATCCCTATACACCTTGTTACTCATATATCCATCCAGATGCCTTTAAATGTTACAGTTGTACCAGTCTCCAACAATTTCTCTGGCAGCTCATTCTGGACACGACTGAAAAAGTTGCCCCTGACGTCCCTTTTAAATCCTTACCCACTAATTTTAAAACGATGTTTTCTAAATTTTGACTTCCTCACCAGCAGGAAAACACCTGGACGAGTCAACCTATCCATGTCCCTCATGATTTAATAAATAGCAACGATTTGACTTTATCATACTTGTCAGGAGGGAAATATGTGGAGATTATTTGTCGAAGGTTTGACGTAGAAAGGTTGATGTACAGATTTTTAGAATTGCATATTGGAGAAGTTTTTAATAAGTCATTGAAGTCCAGTAGCAGTTGTAGAAGTCTGTTGTGAAAGCTGCAGAAGGATTTCAGGGCACGAGAATGAAGCATTGTTTCCAATGTATTGTGGCTCAGTTCGACCGCACTTGGACTACAGTATGAGGAATTACAATCCTCAATTTAGGAAAGATATTAATGCCATATGAGGAATACCACGAATGGTGATTAGCCTTGATGTCATGGATGAACGTTAGTCCTGTGAATTGAAATTGGGCAAATCCCGACTTTTTTAACAGTTTCAATACAAGAGAGGTAACCTCATTGAGTTGCAAAATATTTGAAGAGATAAACAGGGTGGTGCAATTAAATTTTGTTCCCTCATTGGTGAATCTAGAAGCAGGAGAGGACAATCTTAAAATGAAGCATTGTGATTTTTGACCAGGATGAGAACTATTGATTTTTGTCTTAGCCTTAAGAAGTCTCGCTAATCAGAACTACAGTGAGCCTTGGATATTTGGTCGTTCAATGCATCACTTTCAGCCTGACCCGCTGACACTTACTGCATCACTATAGACTTGACCCCTCACACTTACCGCCTTAATATCAGCGTGAATCCCTCAAACTTACTGCATCACTATCCATCTGGCGCCCTCACATTTACTGGTCCACTTTCACTTCGAGACCCTCATTTTGACTGCGTCACTGTCAGCCTGACTGCCAAACACTTACTTTGTCACTATCAGTCATGCCCTTACACTTCCTATGTTACTATTATCCTGTCTCTGTACACTTACTGTGTCACTATCAGCCACACTCCATCACACTTATTATATAAGTACCAGACTGACGCCTCACACTTACCATGACACTGCAACACTGCTTTCTCAACCTTACGATGTCACTATCACCTTGACCCTCTCACATTTACTGCGCCACAATCACACTTACCACCTCACACCTACTGCTTCACTATGAGCTTCAACACTCACACTTACAGCGTCACGACCATCCTGACTCACTCACACTTATCACCTGACAATCAGCATTACTCTCTCAAATTTATTTAATCATTATTAGGCTGAGGCACTCACACTGACAGCGTCACCAACAGGCTGAACCCCTCATGCTCACTGCGTTGGTATCTCTCTGATCCCCTCAGAATTACTGCGCCACAATCACTCTGACTCCCTCATACTTAATGCGTCACTATCCCTCTGGCACCCTCATACTTCCTGCATCACTCACACCCTGACACATAAGCACCTACTGCATCCCTATCAGCCAAACCCCACTCACTAACGGCGTCACTCTCTCTCTAACCTGCTCACAATAACGCATCACCATCACCTTGACACTCTCTCACTTAGTGCATCAATATCAGCCTGACCCCCTCAAGCTTACTGCATCACTACCAGCCTGATCCCTTCAAATGTACTGTATCACTATCAGACTGATCCACTCATAATTACAGCATCACTATCACCTTGACCCCCCATACTTAGTTATTCCAGATCACACTGAACCTTTCACTCTTCTTGCATCACCTTCAGCCAGACCCTGCACACTATCACTCTGACCTCCTCATACTTGCTGCATCACTATAACTCTATCCCACTCACACCGTGTGTGTCACTATCACCCTAACAATTCATACTCACTGCACAACTATTATCCTGACTCCATCACAATTAGTATATCATTATCAGACTGACCTCTTACACTTTCTGTGTCACTCTCATCCTCTCTCCTCACATTTCCTGTGTCACTCTCAATCTGACACCCTCAAAGTGTCTGCGTCACTGTCACCCCGACACGTCACACTGACTGCATGGGTGTCTACCTGAAACTTCACGCTTATTGCTTCACTATCATCCTGAGCGGCTCACACTTACTGCATCACTATTAGCCTGACCCGCTCACACGTTTTGCGTCACTACTTACCTGACCCCCTCGCAATTGCTGTGCCGCTATTAGTCTGAGCCCCTCACTATCACGCTCATCAAGCTCACAAGTACAGCATCACTATCAGCCTGACCCCCTCACACTTTCTCTGTCATTATCACCCTGACCCTCTCACACGTAATGCGTCACTGTCACACTGAGACACTCACATTTTCTGCGTCGTTATCAGCCGGACACGCCAGCACACAGCATCACTATCAACCTGGCCCCTCACACTTGCATGCTTCAATATCAGCGTGAACCCCTCACACTCACTGCATCACTGTACATCTGCCATCCTCACACTTACTGCACCAGTTTGTCCTTGACAACCTCAATTTTACTGCGTCACTATCAGCCTGACAGCCACACACAGATTGTGTCACTATCAGTGATGCCCTCGCACTTCCTATGTTAATATCACCCTCACTCCTAAAACCTACTGCATCACTATCAGCCTGACTCCGTCACACTGTTTGTGTCAGTATCAGACTGACGCCTCACGCTTACTATGTTACGTAAACTCTGCCCCATCACACTGACTGCGTCACTATCACCCTGACCCACTCACACTTCTTGTATCAGTTTCAGTCTGACGCCTCGCACCTTCTGTGTAACTAAAACTCTCCCCCTCACACTGACTGTGTCACTCTCAGCCTGACCCTTCCTACTTACTGCGTCAATATCAGTCTGACCCCTCAGACTTATGTGTCACTTTCACTCTGATCCTCTCTCATTGACTGCGTCACTCTCACCCTGACCTCCTCACATTTACTGCGTCACTATCACCCTGACCCACTCACACAGTCTTTGCCAATTTCATCTTGCCGGCCTTATTTTTATTGCATCCCCATCAGCCTAACCACCACACACTTATTGCGTCACTTTCAGTCACGCCCTCACACTTCCCATGTTACTATCACCCTGAATCCTTACACTTATACTGTCACTATCAGGGTTACCCCTCACACTTACTGTGTCACTATCAGCCTGACTTCATCACATTTATTGTGTCAGTATCAGACTGACGCCTCACACTTATCTTGTCACTAAAACACTGCTCCGTCACATTGACTGTGTCACTATCAGCCTTACACCCTCACATTCACTGCTTCACTATCGCAATTCTCCGCTCTCACTCACGACATCATTTACACCCTGACACCCCACACTTGCTGTGGCACTATCACACTGAGGGCCGTACACTTAGTGTCACTGTCATCCTTACACATTACACTTACTGCGTCACTATCACACTGGTATCTCACATCCACTGTGTCACTATCATCCTGAGCCGCTTGCACCTATTGTGTCACTATCACTTTGACCCCAACACACTAACTGCATCAATATCAGCCTGACCATTTCACACTTACTGCGCCACCACCAGGCTGACTCCCTCACATATACTGCACCACGATCAGGCTTACCCACTCATGCTTACTGCGTCACTATCACCTTGACTCCCCACTCTTACTGCGTCAAGATCATTGTGCCCCCATACACTTACAGCGTAACTATCATCCTGACAACGTCACAGTTAATGCGTCAAGATCAGCCTGATCCCCTCAAACGTAATGCGTCACTATCAGCTTCAACACTCACATTTACTGCGTCACTTTTAGCACTACCCCTGCGCACTTACTACATCCCTAACATCCTTACCCCCTCGCATTTACTTCATCACTATCAACCTGAGATACTCACACTTACAACTTTACTACAACCTGGCCCTGTGAGTGCATCTACATCACTGTAACTCTGACCCCTTGCCCATAAAGCGGGACTATAAGTCTGGCCCCTCAAATGTTCTGCGTCACTATCACACTGACATCTCACACTCACGGCGTCACTATCACCCTGACCCCTCACAATTACTGCATCACTACAACCTGACCCCCTGAATTCAAATGCTTCACTGTCACCCTGACCCCATCACACCTGCCATGTCACCATCACAATGACACATTCACACAGTCTGCTTCACTGTCATCCTAACACCTCACACTCACTGGATCACTACCATCCTCCCCCTCATACTGACCTGTCACTATCATCCAGAGCCGCTCACACTTATTGCATTCCTATCACTCTGCTCCCAACACACTTACTGCGTCACTATCAGCCTGACACTCGCACACTTCTCCCATCACTATCAGCCTGACACCTCGCAATTTCACCGTGTCTATCAGTCTGACTCCTCACATTTCCTGCATCACTATCACCCTGTCACTTAACACTTACTGGCCAGTAGTAGCCTGACGCCCCCAACATACTGCATCAATATCAGCCTGAACACTCACACTTACTCTGTCACCATCACGCTGACCCCCTCACACTTACTGCGTTACTATCACCCTGTCCCCTCTCACTTCCTGCATTAGGATCACTCTGACTCACCGACACTTACTGCATCACTATCAGCCTGACCCCTCACACATACTGTGACACTACCAGCCTGAGCCCACCACACTTGCTGCGTCTCTATCAGCCTGACCCCCTCACAATTACTGCTTCACTATCAGACTGACCCCTCACACTTACCGCATCACTAACAGCCTGACACCTCACACTTTCTGCGTCACTATTCCCCTAACACCTCACTTTTATTGGCCACTATCAGCCTGATGCTCTCAACTTACTGTGTCACTACCAGCCTGAATGCACACACTTACCCCCTCACTATCACCCTGACTGTCTCACACTCACTGCGTCAGTCTCTGCTTGACCCCATCACACTTACTCGTCACTATCACCCTGTCCCTTCCCACTTTATGCGTCAGGATCAGCCTGATACAGTAACACTTACTCCATCACTATCAGCCTGATGTCCTTCCAATTACTGCGTCACTATCAGCCTGACCACTCACTCTTACTGCGTCACTGTAACACTGACACATCACACGAAATGCTTCACGATCACCCTGACCACCTCACACTTACTGCGTCACTATTGTTCTGATCCCTCAGACTTACTGCATCATAATCACTCTGACCCCCCTCACGGCATAACTATCGACCTGATCCACTCACACAGTCTGGGTCACTACCAAGCTGACACCTCACCCTCATTGTGTCACTATCATCCTCACTCCATCACACTTATTGAGTCACTGTCAGCCTGATCCCCTGTAATGGAAAATTATCAGTTTTTGTGAAATCTGTGAAAGCATGGTAGAATTAAAGAAGTATGGACCTAACTTTGCAAAAAGACAGAAAAAATGTAAAGTTCAACCTAATTTTCAGCTGACTCTCAAGGCCAATAATCTATTATATCAGCAGTCAATGAATTAGAAAAAGCAACTCCATGTGTGGAAAGGAACTCGACTGATCCAGGTTCCTGGCTTGAGGTGTGATAAGGCAAGGCGATATATAGTATAAAGGGAATATGTGAAAACCGTCAGGCATCCATTTTATGAGGCGTCTTGCAAATGTGTCGGGTCCATTCTGCAAATTTCAAAAATAAACTTTTTCTTTGCTCTTGGTAGCATTTGCGTCGAGCCGATTGAAATTCCACGTCAGGAAACTCGGGAGCTCGCCTGGGACCCTGCAACTGGGTAAGATTTTGAAGATTCCCAGGAGGTGTACGCGCCACTGGCTTGAAGGTCTTTCACTTCATCTCAAGCGCTGAATTGGCCCCTTTGAGTGAGAGGACTGGGGATAAGTGGATCGCCCCAGAGTCGCGTTCCGAATCGAATAGGGTCAGGGTAAGAGTTGTGGCTGCAGTAATCCGATATAGAGACTCGTTCGAAGAGAATAGACGAACCAGGAAGAGGGACCAGTGCACTCTCGTGCGGTATTCGAGTAAAACTCAAGGAAAAGGATTGCCGTCTCTACAGAGTTTAAGAGACAGCAAGATTAACGGTGGTTTGAGACTTGGATCTACCATGGGCAGCGTTGGAGTCGCCAAAGCTGTACTGGTTACGTGGGTTCTTGGTTTGTGAAAATCAAGGCAATGAGGTGGTCGCGCCCAATGAGAGGGGACCTCCGGAGGTAAAAGCAAGTTATATTAGCAAAGAGAAGATTATGGTATCGTGAGAGAGAGAAAGATAGACAGATAGACAGACGGAGAAACAGACAGAGAGAGATGAACACTTTGTCAATATCCATGAAAATCGGCTCCAGCAAGAGCAAACAAAAAGAGGGTCGACAGACAACTCGGTATGGTCAAGAAAAAATACAATATATGCTAAATAATTATGGCCCAGTTTCTGTAAATCAGTTAAAAATGTAAATCAAGGAATGTGTTTTTCTGGAGGAAGGAAATTTTCACTAATAATCAGTTGCAAATGCTGAGGTCACTGTTGGAGGAGAGAGAGAAGGAGAAACGGAAGGGTAAAATAGAACCTGTGAATTGGAGTGCTTATCACATGTTGAAGGCTGAGCCTGATTTCAGGGAAAGAAAACCTCGAAATAAAGATAGATCCAGTACACGTACAAACACCAGCGCACATGCACAGACACACAGAAAACAACCTAATGAAGCTGGACAGTGTCTTAAGACTGGATCAGATCCTGACCTTAATGGGTGCCCTCGAAGAGCTACAGCCCCCTTACGAGATCCACTTCACGAAGATTCCAAGTCAACGGTCGCCGCCTCAGGGTCTGCTGAATCACCAATAGCATATCGTACCCACAATCAATTGAAGCAAGAATCCCTAAACAAGTCGAGACAATATCCCAGTAACTTAAGCGCCTCACTAAAGTCGATAATGTCTATTGTGGACTGATACCACCCAAGGACGTAACGACGGCAGAGATCACACCGTATGAGGCACACCTGAGGAACAGCCTCATCAATGGAATGAAGTACGAAACAACAAAATAGTTAATAATATACGTGTATTACCTGGAACATGGGAAAGTTGAATTTGATAGAACAATACGTGATACATGTTGAAAAACTACTGGCTCAAGAGAACCATAACCGGAAATTAAAGATGGAACAGCAATCACATGAACCTCAGCTTATTATGATGCAAATGGTCGTTCAGCCATTGGAAGGAGGAACTGCAGGAAAAGAGAGAGGCACAGGTGGAGTTCGCAAAAGAGGAAAGGATCATGGAAGTGCGCTTGCAGAGATAGATCTGGCTGGTCCTTTGTTTGCGGAGCAATGGACCACTGGTTAAGACAGTGCCCACACAGACAGCCTCAATTGGTCCTGGAGGCTGGACAGCATGGTGACTGACAGGAGACGACTGAGGTTGAGGTGGGCAGGCCACAAGGTACAGGTTAACCTCTTTCCTTTATACTTGGCAACGAAGAATCCATAATGCTAATCACTTCTACTAACCTAACGGGCACCGAGATGTATCCCAACTCTATATTGAACATTGAGATTGCGAAGAGTGGACAATATGTTCAATATAACAATGATGCATATATGTCGATGCCTACCTCTATGTTATATGTGGAAGGTACACCAGTTAACTTTTTGGTAGATACATGGCCAGCATATTGACTCCTCAAATCAATACAGTTCAGAGAGTTGACACCAACAAAGATGAGTAGAATGTTCCTGAACTCAATGGAGGCATCAGGCGTCGTGATATGAGAGAGTTTTACCGCACCCATATTGTGTTAAATCAGTAATGTGTATCCATTCTAATTCTCAATTTTGTTAGCGGAATTCTGTCCTTTACATTTGATGGCTTGGGATCTCATAGTGAGACTGGGGTTGTATTTGCTCAGTACTCCGACGGGCTTGCAGGTAATTCAAAGGGAGAATTCACAAATGTAAACTGTAAAATACAACCCACGACCCCTGGTGTATGTCTATGAGTGGCGATTAAGCCAGAGAGCAATGAGTTCAGTGAACAATTCACTCGCCCTGGAAGCAAGTAACCATGTTAATCCTATTAGCACCGATGTTTTTTTGCGGGAATGTGCTGCACTGCACAGCACACATACACCACGGTAGCCCTGAGGAACCATAAGAGAAGTATTGGTTCAGGAGATTGGTTAAACCAGGTCAGTTGTTATTGTGCGAATTTTATTGAAGGGATGGCAGATGTGCAGTCAGTGTGAACTTATGTAAAGTACCTGCGACGGCAAGTAAACTCTATATTTTTGATGTGGAAGGCTATGCTCCTCGTGTGTCACTGGCGAAGGTGTCCAGTGACTGGTGGCAAGATTTGGGGCCATGGGTACTAAAGGCATAAAGAACGAAATGTTGGGTGTTCTGGGACGATGTGGGTATGTGGTTCAATGCAGATGTGCGGACATATAGGAAGAAATTAATTTGTCTAACTCAGGCAATAGAACAGTCGAGGTAACCCCCTCTAGCCCTGAAGAGCCGAGAAGACTGGCCTGGTGTTTCCCTAAGATAAACTTCTCAGATCCAAGATTAATAACGGTCCCTACTGAATTATGGGTAAAAGGCAAACATGATGTTGGTTATATACGAGGTTGTGAACCAATACGAGTGACCACGAAGTCGGAGTATCGTCCTTGCAGAGCACAATACCCGTTAAAACACGAGGCCATGGACGTAGTTACTCCAGTCTTTCAATCCTTCCCAAAGATAATCCCCTGTGTAAACTCACCGGTGAGAACTCCCATTTTTCTGATCAAAGAGGCAAAAATTCCAAGTGAACCGGAGGAATGGAGGTTTGTTCAAGACCTGCAGGCAGTCAATAACAGTGTTGTCCCGTGCGCATCAAATGTTCCCAAACCCGATACTCTATTTGTTCAATTTCCACCGGACAGTAAATGGTTCCCTGCTGTGGATTTACAAATACATTCTCTATTGGAATGGTGCATCCAGATGGTCAATTCTGGTTCACTTTTTCATTCAAAGGGAAATCTTATGAGTTCATACGACTTTGTAAATGTTACTGTGAGTCACCCACAATATATAATGAGGCTCTACGCAGGAGTCTGGAGACTCTTGTTTTAGCCCCTGGGTCTGCGCTTCTGCAATCTGTAGACGATTGCTTAATAGTAGCACCGACAGAGGAACAATGTGAGAAGGATTCCCTTGCATTGCACGAGGGAAGGGCACAAAGCCAGTCTCGCAAAGCTTCGATTTATGCAACAACAGGTGAAGTTCGTCAGTCACTTAATATCTGAAAAAGGGAAGACCATTGGTCAAGATAGAGTGCAAGTAATTCAGCAAATTCCAAGGCCTCACATGAGGAAACAATTGCTACCCTTTTTGTCCATATGCTCCTACTGAAGAACGTTTATCCCACATTACACAAATCTTGAGGTGCCCTGAAGTGACATGGCCCATGGAAAAGGGCAGAAGAACCAAGGTCCGTTGCAATGGATCCCAGCGGCCGAGTTGAATTGAAAAAGACGTTTCAAAATGTACACCTACACTGGGGATTCCGAATCCAAACAAGCCTTCTGTCAAATGGTAGATGAAAAACATGGCTGCATGACATCTGTGTTGTTGTGGGATCATGGGGGAAAATCCAGGCTGGCAGCTTATATTTCGGCTAAGCTTGACCTCGTAGTGGCAGGATTGCATAAATGCCTGCGAGCTGTGGTTGCTATATAATTGGCTATGGCGACTTTACCGAACTGATCACACATGCAGTATCCTTACTGCTTTCCGAGCAAAAGACAGCACATACGTCGGCAGCACGTTGACTCAGATACAATACTGTGTTCTTGGAGAAGGCTAACATTGCAATAAAACGATGTAACGTCCTTAATGCTGCTAGTCTTCTCACTAGAGAAGGAGACGGAGACCCACATGATTGTATCGCTGTAATTAATGAAATGTGCTGCCTCGACAAGACGTGCAGAATTCACCACTTCAGAATCCAAATATGGCGGTTTTTTTTGTGTGGATTGGTCAGCATTCAGGAGCAAGGAGATAGGCCAGAATTGTATTTGGGATGCTGTAATAACTCCCCATGAGGTATTCAAAGTGGGATCACTCCCTTCTCAACTGTCAACGGAAAGCCCATCACACAGCGTGATTAGATTTCTGACCTCTTGGAAGCGGTCCTATTGCCTAAATCAATCGCTGTGTGTAAATATGAAGCCCACACGAAAAATAACGATTCCGTTTCTCAAGGAAATGCAAGGGCAGACTCAGCGGGAAGGACGGCAGCCCAGCAGCCGGTAAATGATCAGTTTGACATGGGAATGACAAAAATTCTTACTCCAACAGCAGACGTAAGGGAGTCACAGTCGAATCCAGGCTTGAAGACACGTTTGAGTGGGAAAAAGCAGAGTGCAGTTTGAGGTAACGGGTATGGTGTGGCCCCAATGTTAAACCTTTTCTACCACGACCATTATTTCCATTCTATGCCAAACTGACACACGGTAAGGAACATGTGCCAAAAGAGGGGAGATATGACAGCATTTCAGCACAGTGGTACTCTGAGGGATTTACTCATTACTTACAGAAATATTGTGAACGATGTGTTATCTGTGCCACAATAATGTGGGGAGGGGAATACAGATGAGTCATGTCGCACTTCCGAAATCCCAAAAACAATTTGAACATTTACAACTGGACTTTACCGAACTAACACCCTGCGAAGGAAAAAGGTATTGTTTGGTAATAGGTTATATGTTTTCCAAATGGGTGCAAGCGTTCCCACGGCAAAACAAAATGCCAGTGCCATAACCAAAGCTTTCCGAACTGAAATAATTGCGAGATGGAGCATCCCTGAGAGGCTTAGTAGTCCCAAGGTTTGTGAAGGTTTATAGCTCCGGTTGAGGTTTAGGGTGTAGGTTTGCACGCTGAGCTGTAGGTTTGTTATCCAGATGTTTCATTACCTGGCTAGGTGACATCATCAGTGCCGATCTCCAAGTGAAGTGAAGTGAAGATGTTGTCTCCTGCTTTCTATTTATATGTTTGTTATGGATGGGGTTCCTGGGGTTTGTGGTGATATCATTTCCTATTCGTTTTCTGAGGGGCTGACAGATGGTAAATAGATCTATGTGTTTGTTTATGGCGTTGTGATTGGAGTGTGAGGCCTCTCGGAATTCTCTGGTGTGTCTGCATATACAGCAAACCGACAACCACTGACCAAATACTTAACTACACCAGCAACCATCCCAACACGCAAAAAGGAAGCTGTATCAGAACACTATTCCAACGAACCACCACACATTTCAGCACAGACGAACTTCGGAAAACAGAGGAGAACCACCTATAAAACGTATTCAAGAAGAACGGATAATTAAAAAATACAGTCCACAGATTCCTCAGGAACAAACCACGACAAGTAGACCTAACACTGTCAGAAACCCCATCGACCTTTTCATACATCAATGAAGTCTCAGAAGTGGCATCCAGACTATTAAGACCCCTCGGAATCCCACCAACAGTCTCAAACAAAACTAACAAATTTAAAACACCCAGTACAACCCATGGACAAACCAACGTCATGTACAAAATTCCATGCAAGGACTGCCACAAAGAATACGTAGGACAGACAGGAAGAAAGTTAGCCACCAGGAAACAGAACACCAGCTAGCCACAAAAAGACATGACGCTCTCTCCCTCGTAGCCCTTCACACGGATGAAATTTAAACACCATTTCGACTGGGACAACACATCTATCCTAGGACAGGCAAAGCAAAGACATGCCAGAGAATTCCTTGAGGCCTAGCACACCGACCACAACGCCATAAAAAAAGATATATATCTAGATAGCATCTATCGACCCCTCAGAAAACGAACAGGAAATGGCATCACCACAAACCCCAGGAACCCCATCCTGGACAAACATATAACTAGAAAGCAGGAGACAACAGCTTCTCTTCACTTGGCGTTCGTCACTGATGATGTTACCTAGAACATAGAACATAGAAAAATACAGCGCAGTACAGGCCCTTTGGCCCTCGATGTTGCTCCGATCCAAGCCCACTTAACCTACACTAGACCACTAACCTCCATATGCCAGATAATGAAACGTCTAGATACAAACCTACAGCTCAGCGAGCAAACCTACACTCTAGGCTTAGTAGTGACAGTGGGACACCATTTGTCCATAATGCCCTACAGCAGATTAGTAAGTATTTGGGAATAAACATGGGATAACACTGTACCTACCACCAAACGAGCGGTAGGGCAGCGGAAAGAGAAAATTATACCTAAAAAATATATTGAGAAAATGCTGTGAGGAACTAGGGATGACATGGACAAAGGCACTTCCAATTGTGCTAATGTGTATGAGATCTAGGAGGAGAGGGAGAGCTAACCTTAGCCCGTTTGAAATTTTGTTTGGTCGGCCGCCAAACACAGGAATTGTCCCGAGACGTAAGGGAAGCCAGATAACCGGCCACTGTGAGGATGAGGTGTTGTGTTACTGCATGAAACTCTCTACACTTCTGTCCCAATTACAGAATCAAGTCAAGACAGCACTACCCCAATAAGCAGAAGAGAAGATGTACGATCTATAACCTGGAGCCTGAATCGTGGCAAAAGACTACAGGAGGGAAAACATGAAGGCGAAGAGGTGGCTGGGACCGTTTCAAGTACGCCTTACACCACAGAGAGCTGTTAAGGTCGCCGGAACAGCCACGTGGATACACGCCAGCCCATACAATCTTGCAGCTGGGACTGAGGAGACATCGCACAACACCAAAATCAATTTAGAGCAAGTATTTATGAGAAGACTTAAGCAAATGTGGGGCTGCCCCAGTTCACACTGTTGGCAAGCGCCCTGGTAGGACTATTCATCAGGGCAGGGGTGTCTGGGATGCAGCAGCTGAAGGTAATCTTAACTGATAGGACGAAGTGGATCTTTACATGCGACCCATAGCCGTTCAGTAACAAGGACAACTATAGATTGGATAATTAAGATTTATGCAGGGATCCATGCCGCGCCGGTGACTGGCATTTAGTAGTAGCCACCACGGCAAAAGGGGCACCTGACATGGGAAATAGATATTCTATGATCAAAGTAAGACTCAGAAGAGCAATGAGGGAGTCTCGTGATGTGGAATAGATAGATCCTTCTCCGAAATCTGTAGACAGGTGAATATAGTGGTGCAGTCGCCCCACCCCCGCCCTCTGAGATGCAGTGCAGAATGTACTACAGACAATAGGAGCAGTGGGGCATGGCAACCAATCAAACCAGATCATGGACCTAACCCCAAGCCGGGCAAAGGTCATTAATGACACATCCGAACCTGAAGGGATTCGGCCGTGGCGAGAAAGCGAATTTAAAGCAGGAGGGGAATTTGCCTGCTGTATATAAATGACGTAAATGCGACACCAGTAGGTTGGGAGTTGAGAAGGGCCATTGCTAGATGTGAAGGGAACAGAGAATGTGCTTTGGTCATAAGACAAAACGAGAGATTAGACGTAGACTACACTTGTTGGATATGATTGCACACAGCCCAAAGGTAGACTGCCCAGCAAATTACTGAGAGCCTGGTGAGAAATGCCAGCTGTCTGCTTCCACGGGAGGCGACTAGCCTGACCATGATAGTGGGGGGGCAATTTGGGCAAATCTCGTGTCACCACCCGAACTCCAGGCTAACTACAGCCCCGAGCCTGACACGCTACCGTCCACAGCATTCCAGATAGTGGATTGCAGGGGAGAAATGTATATTTGCGCCAATCGGGGGAGACTCCTTTTGGCTATCTCCCAGTGTACCTTGATGCTGTACTTGAACAATGACTCTTGTACAGCAACATACACAAACGATACGACCATAAACATTGCTTGTTCCTTTATCAATGGTCAGACCATGAGTGGCATGGTGGGCACAGTGGTTAGCATTGCTGCCTAACAGTGCCAGAGACCCCAGTTTAATTCCCGCCTCAGGCGACTGACAGTGTGTGGTTTGCACATTCTCCCAGTGTCTGCGTGAGTTTCCTCCCACAGTAACCAGATGTGCAGGTCGGGTGAATGGGCCATGCTAAATTGCCCGTAGTGTTAGGTTTTAGGTAAATGTATGGGTGGCTTGCACTTCGGCTGGTGTGTGTGGACTTGTTGGTCAGAAAGGCCTGTTTCCGCACTGTAAGTAATCTAATCTAATCAGGATGGCAGGTATAATATGGGCAGGTGGCGAGAAAGGATACCACCACTCCCCCGGGGAGAAAGGGGTGCTGCTACACCGCGATACTGTCCACCAACACAACAGTGTTCGCCCTAAAAGCCAGCAATTGCCGAACTCGAAGGGGCATCCCTCTGCATTGGAATGGGTACACACTTGCAGAACATCCTCGCATATGGTGTGTTCGCAAATGAGACGGAGGAAGGCCTAGCACTCATTAACACTGAGTTAATGGCGGTTCGGAAGCAGTGACACAAAATCGATTCGTACTAGACATCCTGACGGCCGAGAGAGGGGGCGTCTGCAAAACGTTAGGTACCTCGTGCTGTATTAATGTTCCTGTTGAGTCCCAAAATATTACTGGTTTAATAAATGGTATGAAGGCAGCTAAATGACCGCCTCCACGAGCAGATGACTCCTCCTCCCGATGGCTCTCGTCCCTTATGGAGGATGGGGGTAATGGACCCTTATCGTTCTACAAGTTGTAGGACTGGTCTTACTCATACTGCTTTGAATAAGACCCTAGTTGTGTACCAGCCTACACCACTTGCTTATGAATGAGGTAGGATACGAAATGTTAAACTATCAGTGGCCCCAAAGAAGGAAGATCTGATTGCTTGTCCACACCCTACAGCGACGTTGACGAATGTGATGTGTGAAGATGGGCTGTGTATCGGGCAAACCAGGGAAATGGAAAAAAACACCACAAAGCTTTGATAGAGTTAGGTGGTGTCTGAGGAAATGCCTGGTTTTTATAAATTATTTTTGATATATAGCTATCTGGCTTTTTATTTGGTTGTTGTCCTTGTTGTAAAATGACAAAAATTTGTAAAATGTAATGTAAAATTAACAAATTTAACATTTACTGTGAAATCTGTCAGAGAATGTTTTGCAAAGTTTAATACTTCGCTGAAATATGCAAATACTTTGCTGAATTCTGCGTCGAGGAGTCAGCTTGTCTTTGTGGAACTTTGCAAACATTTCACCTGGCCTTGCAAGCAGCCGAATTCAGAAAAAAAGCTTCGGAAAACATAAAGACAATTATGTCCAAGTCATGGGAATGAAAAAATATGAGCTCGAATGTTTCCCAACACCTGTCCTTGAGCATGTGATAAGAATAGTAGAACAAGAATATGTGAATTTTGTTCACAGCCCTTACATAAGGCACTTTTGCCAAGTGTATTGGCCGCTCTTCATACAGAGGTTGAAAAATTAAGCCTTTCCTTTGCTCTTGCTAGCAGTTGATTCGAGTCGATTAAATTTCCACGACAGGTGTCAGGGTGTCAGGCAGTGGGAGAATTGTTGGGTATCAGGAAATGGGAGAATTGATGCACAGTGCCATTACATTGGAAAATTAGTACAAATTGCCTATTCATTAAAGAATTTTAGCAGAACACCTCTAAATGGAAGAATAGGGGAAGGGAATCATTGAGAAGGAACATTTTTGCAAGCAGCAGTAAAGTCGAGATTCGAGTCCGCCCACCAAGAAATGAAAAAAAAACTTTGGAGCAGGGAAGCCAATACGTGGAGGAAGTGTATCAGGAAACAACGCAATGGGACAATTGACGCAGGGCATCAATAATGGGAGAGTTGGTGCCGATGTCACGAATGTAGAGAATTGGTGGAAGACGTGGGAGAACTGGTGCTGAATAATATTAAATGTGGTGGAGGTGCAGTTTCTGATGAAAAGAAGATTCTTGCAGGACTCAAAAATGGGAGAATGGTGCACGGAAGTGAAGCTGTATTTGGGACAATTGTTGCACGAACCACAAAATGGAAAAATTGCACAGTGGAACTTTAACAGCGAATTGGGGTATGGCACCACTATCTCAGAGAGTCAGAGTGGTGTTCCCCACACTGGGAGAAGTTGGTTTGGTTATCAATGAACATGAGAATTGTTTCAGGGCAATATTGAATTCGAGAATTGGTGTGGGGTGCTTAAAGCATGCAGAGTTGGAACAGAGCATAGTTAAATGGGAGAACACGGGCAGGAATCAGTAAGTCGGAGAAATGTTGTAAAGTGCAGGAAAGTGGCCATTCGATGCAGGGCGCCAATAATGAAAAAAACTTTGAGCAGTGCACCATTATGTGGAAGATGTATGTCAGGAAACAGCAAAACAGGAGAGTTAGGGCAAGGCAATACTCAGTGGGAGAGTTTCTTCAGTTCATGACGAATGAGTGGATTACTGCAGAATTTGTCAATTTGAGAATTTGATGCAGTAAACGCCAAAATTGGAGAAATACAGCAGTGGACCACGACATGGGAGAATCACTGCAGCTACATAGCTAACGGAAGAAGTGGTGCAGAATGGACCTAAAATAGATATTTGGTTCAAGTCACCATTAAAATGTAGAATTAGAGTAGGGCACTCCTAAATGCGAGATTTGAACTCGGGCATCAGAAAATGAGAGAATCGTACTGGGATATGAGGAAATGGCAGAATTCGTATCGTTATATGAAAAAGCAGGAGAATTCAGTGTCGGAGTATGAGGAAATGGGAGAATAAGTATAGGGGTATGAGTAAATGGAGCTGCAACAAGATCTCACGGCTCTTAAACTCAATCCCCCTGTTAATGAAAGCCAAAAACACCATATGCTTTCTTCACAACCCTGACCACCTGGGTGGAAATTTTAAGGGATCTATGTACCTGCACACCAAGATCCCGCTGTCCCTCCACACTGCCAAGAACGCTGCCTTTAGTCCTGTACTTAACTTTCAAGTTCGATCTTCCAAAATGCATCACCTCGCATTTATCCAGTTTGAATTCCATCTACCACCTCTCAGCCCATCTCTGCATTCTGGCAATGTCGTGCTGCAGCCTGCAACAGTCCTGTATACTGTCAATGATACCTCCAACCTTTGTGTCCTCTGCAAACTTGCTAACCCATCCTTCAATCTCCACATCCAAGTCATTAATAAAAATTACAACGAGTAGAGGCCCAAGAACAGAGCCCGTGGAACACCATTCACCACTGACGTCCTGGCCGAATATTTTCGTTCCACAACCACTCGTTGACTTGTGTCGACCAGCCAATTCTGTATCCAGACAGCTAAATTTCCCTGTATCCCATTCCTCCTGACATTCTGAACGAGCCTACCATGGGGAATCTTATCAAATGCCTTGCTGAAGTCCAGATACACAACATCCTCCGCTCGACCCTCATAAACGTTTCTAGTAACATCCTCAAAGAACTCAATAAGATTTGTGAGGCATGACCTGCCCCTCACAAAGCCGTGCTGACTGCATTTAATCAAGCCACGCTCTTCCAGATGGTCATAAATCCTATCTCGCAGAATCCTTTCTAACACCTTGCAGATGACAGACGTGAGACTGACTGGTCTGTAATTTCCGGTGATTTCCCTATTTCCTTTCTTGAAGAGAGGAATTACTTTTGCCTCCCTCCAGTCCTCAGGTACGAATCCGGTGGAGAGCGAGGATGCAAAGAGCTTCGCAAGCGGCGAAGCAATCACATATCTCCCTTCCCATAGCAGCCGAGGTCAAATCTGGTCTAGCCCTGGCGACTTGTTCATATTAATGTTTGTCAAAATATTCAGCACATCACCTTCCTCAATCTATCTGTTGCAGCAGGATTACCTGCTCCTCAATGGTTTCATTCACTACAAAGTCCTTTTCTTTCGTAAAGACAGAAGCAAAAAACTCATTTAGGGCTTTCGCCACCTCCTCAGACTCTATCCATAAGTTCCCTAAGCTATCCCTGATCGGCCATACTCTTTCTTCGATCATTCTCTTATTCCTCACATATGTGCAAATGTTTTTAGATTCTCCCTAATCCTTCCTGCCAAGCCTTTTACCTGCCCCCTCCTGGCTCTCCTCAGGCCATTTTGAGCTCCTTCCTCGCCTGCCTGTAATTCTCTAGAGCTGAGCAAGACCCTTGCTTCCTCCACCTTACGTAAGTTGCCTTCTTTCTTTTGACGAGAAGCTCCTCCGCTCTCGTCATCCAAGGTTCCTTTATCTTACTCCTTCTGCCTGACTCAAAGGAACACATTTGTGCATCACTCGCAACAACTGTTCCTTAAACAGTCTCCACACGTCTATAGTAGCCTTTTCATGGAACAATTGCTCCCAGTCCATGTTTCGCAAAACAGTATGATAATATCATAGTTTCCTTTTCCCCAACTAAATATCCTTCAATTGTTCCTGCTTCTCTCCTTCTCCATGGCTATGTAGAAGATGAGGCAGTTGTGGTCACTATCACCAAAATGCTCTCCCACCGCAAGATCTGACACCTGCCCCAGCTCATTGCCGAGCACCAAATCCAAAATGGTCTCACCCTTCGTCGGCCTGTCAACGTACTGAGTTAGGAAACCCTCTTGAACACACCTTACAAAAACAGCTCCTTCCAAATCATCTGCTGGAAGGAGGTTCCAATCAATATTGGGAAAGTTAGTCACCCATTAAAACTACCCTATTCCATTCACACTTTTTCCAAAATCTGCCGACCAATGCTTTCTTCAATCTCCCTGCTCCTATTGGGGGGCCTGTATTTAATCCCTAGTGAGGTGATTGCTGCCTTACTGTTCCTAATTTCCACCCATACTGACTCAGTAGGCAGATCTTCCTCGATAATGTTAACTTCTGTAGCTGTGAAACCCTCTCTGATTAGCAGTGCTACACCCCCTCCTCTTTTTACTTCCTCCCTATTCTTTTTAAATGTTCTAAACCCTGGAACATTCAGCAACCATTCCTGCCCCGAGAAACCCATTCCTCTGTTATGGCCGCAACATCATAGCTCTAAGCTCATCACTTTTATTTACATTTCCCCAGTATTACCGAGCACAGTGACTCCGTTTTGGGGGAGGGGCTGGGATGGGGAATTGTGTCTCAGTGGTTAGCACGGCTGTCTCACAGTACCACGGACCCGGTTGGAGGGATGGGGGTGGGGAATTGGGACATGGTGTCTCAGTGGTTAACATGGCTGTCTCAATGTACCAGGGAATCGGTTTGGGGGGAGGGGAGGGGGCATGGTATCTCAGTGGTGAGCACGGCTGTCTCACAGTACCAGGGACCCAGTTTGAGGGGAGGGGAGGGGGCATGGTGTCTCAGTGGTGAGCAAGGCTGTCTCATAGTACAGGGACCTGGTTTGAGGGGAGGGGAGGGGGGGCATGGTGTCTCAGTGGTGAGCACGGTTGTACAACAGTACTAGGGACCCGGTTTGAGGGGAGGGGAGGGGGGCATGTTGTCTCAGTGGTGACCATGGCTGCCAAACAGCACAGGGACCTGGTTTTGGAGGAGGGGGTCCTGGTGTCTCAGTGGTTAGCACGGCTGTCCCACAGAAGCAGCGACCCGGTTTGGGGGGAGGGGGAAGGGGGCTTTGTGTCTCAGTGCTTAGCACGGCTGTCTCACAGTACTAGGGATCTGTTTTGGGGGGGATGGGGAGGAGGGATTGTGTCTTAGTGGTTAGCACGGCTGTCTCACAGTATCTGGGACCCGGAGTGGAGGAGAGGGGGAGGGGGTCACGGTGTCTCAGCGGTTAACACAGATGTCTCACAGTACCAGGGACCTGGTTTGGTGGGAGGGGAGGGGGCATAGTGTCTCAGTGGTGAGCACGGCTTTCTCACAGTACAGGGACCTGGTTTTGGAGGGGGGGGGTGGCTGGTGTCACAGTGGTTAGCACGGCTGTCCTACAGGACCAGGGACCCGGTTTGGGGGGAGGGGGAAGGGGGCTTTGTGTCTCAGTGCTTAGCACGGCTGTCTCACAGTACTAGGGACCTGGTTTGGGGGGAGGCAGAGGCGGTGCATGGTGTCTCAGTGGTTAGTACGGCTGTCTCACCGTCCCAGAGACCCAGTTTGGGGGGAGGGGGAGAGGGGCATGGTGTCTCATTGGTTAGTACGGCTGTCTCACTGTACCAGGGACAAATTTCGGGGAATGGGGATGGGGGGCATGTCGTCTCATTGGTTATCATGGCTGTCTCACAGCACCAGGGACACGGTTTGGGGGGGATGGGGAGGGGGGCATGGTGCCTCAGTAGCTAGCAGGGCTGTCTCACAGTACCAGGGACCCGGTTTGGGGAGGGGGAGTGGGGCATGATGTCTCAGTGATTAACACTGCTGTCTCACAGTACCAGAGACCCCGTTTGGGGGAGAGGGGGAGAGGGACATGATATCTCAGTGGTTAGCACAGCTGTCTCACTGTACCTGGGACCCGGTTTGTGGGGAGAGGGAGGGGGTCTGGTGGCTCACTGCCTTTGACATCTTCCAAAACCTTTCTCCAAACATCTTAAAATTATGCTCACCTCGTGACAACCATTTCCACCCTGGGAAGAAGAATCTGGCTATTTCCTCTGTCTGTACCTCTCACCATCTTGTTCAGCTCTATCAAGTTACCTCTCATCCTTCTTTACTCCAATGAGAAAAGCCATAGCTCCCTCAACCTTTCTTCATAAGACAAGCCCTCTCGTCCAGTCAGCATTCTGGTAAATCTCCTCTGCACCCGCTCTAAAGCTTCCATATCCTTTCTTTACTGAGGCGAACAGAACATTTCAAATGTGGTCTCACCAGAGCTTTACAGACCTGCAGCATAATCTTGTGGCTCTTCAACTCAGTCCACCTGCTAATGAAAACCAACACACCATACGCCTTCTTAACAATCCTATCAACTTCGGTGGCAACGGAGACACCTACAGACATGGACCCCAAGATCGGTTTGTTCCTCCACACTGCTACTAATCCTACATTTGACCCAGTAATCAGCATTCAAATTCGACTTCCAAAATGAATCACTTCACAAAATAGGAAATTGGAACAGAATTAGGCCATTTAGCCTCTTGGATCTTCTGTGCCGTTTGACCACAGTTAAAATGTTTGTCAGCCACATTCTCCTGCCTTTACCAACTGACCATTGATTCCCTTAGAAATGAAAAACATACTTATCTCTATCTTAAAGAAAACTTGGTGTCTGTGTGCGGGCGTGTGCATGTGATTGTGTGTAAGTGTCCATATCGGTATGCATGTGTGTTCTGTGTTTAATGTGTTTATGTATGTTTGCGTGCATCTCTGTGAAATGATGCCTCTGTGATTTTGGGGGTAAATCCATTGAAATTGAGATAAACCCTTACTCCCCTCTTCCACCTCTCCGTCTGCCCCTGTTAAGTTTATAGTCATACAATGCCACCCTCTGCTGGTCTCCCCATGCCACTGCACAAGTGTCAGTTTTTTTTCGATCAGAGTCCATCAAATACTGTGAAACTCTCACCTTGCACGGCTGTTTGGTTTTGCAAATATCTTTGGATGCACAGAACAGTTTTGTCTGATACCTAGATATATTACCATCACCACTGGGTCAGTTTCAGGACTTTTCAAACATTTCTCACTTACACCTTGTAGGGGTGAATTATAAAATATCTCAATTTAAAGAACATGTAATAAATTCATCGCATCACCTTACATATGACCTGGTCAGAGTTGCTTGGATGCAGTTGCAGTGGAAATATTCTTTAAGGTGTACACTCTGTGTAACGAATAATCTTCAAAGACAAATCATTTTCACATTGCAGAGAGAGTACAGATACTACTCAGGAGCATTCCCCACTCTGAGTGTCCGCAGTACAATTATGATCCTCCCTGTTACCAACTATGTGTGTGTGTGTGTGTGTGTGTGTGTGTGTGTGTGTGCATGTGCAGATGGTGCTGTCAGTTTGGATGGTGCTATGATTTACCTCCGTCTCCCCACTTCCTAGACTCAATCCCTTATGGTTTTCTCCCACCACTGCCATCAATGCAGTAGAGTGTGAAGGCCAGCAGAGGCGGACATTGCATAACTTTAAACACCACAGAGGCTGGCAGATCCGCTGTGCACACGGATACGCACAGAGACACACAGATACACAAAGATGTGCATATAGTTACACAGGCACACATAGAGATTGGTACAATCACACAAACACTAAAGCACACATAGAGAAATGCCAATACACTGATGCATGTGCACACGCAGATAGAGAGACATCAGTACAGACACACCACAAACACTGACACATTGACTTTTATACAGACATGCAGAATCTGCCAGTATTTATTTTTCGCGTGGTGTCTTCGTCAATATTTCACTCGATCGTGTGGCGTGTGCCAAAATTTCTGTTGATCCCTTGGGATTCCTCTGCATCCTCACTATAGCTTCGACATCTTTCCTATAATAAGCCGACCAGAATTGAACACAATGTTCTAAGTGTGCTGTTACGACACAGCAATGAACCCGTTTGTGAATTAAACCAAACACCCAGGAAAGCTAACCTTGCCTTATAATCTGTTAAAGCACCCACCCTCCTTTTCGAACCAAAATCAAAGTACCTGTGCCACAGCTTGGAAAGTTAACGAGTTTTTTATTCCTTTTTTTTCAACAGTCTCTTTGGGAATTTAGACTAGTGGGAATGGAGGTGAGGGCAATTGAATGTTCCTCCTGCAGAATGTGGGAGGTAAGGGTCACCACCAATGTCCCTGCTGCCTACATCTGCAGTAAGTGCACCTGACTCCAGCTCCTTGAAAACCACGTTAGGGAATTGTAGCTGGAGCTGCGAGAACTTCGGATCATTCGTGGGGCAGAGGGGGTTATTGAGAAGAGTTACAGGGAGGTAATCACTCCTCAGGTACTAGAAAAAGGTAAATGGGTTACGATCAGGGGACAGAAAGGGAACCGGCAGGCAGTGCAGGGATTCCCTGTGGTTATTCACCTCAACAATAAATATACCGTTTTGGATACTATAGGGGGGACTTACCAGGGGAAAGCAGTGGGTTAGAGGGATCTGGCACAGCGTCTGTCCCTGCTGCTCAGAAGGGAAATGGGAAGAGGAGCTGAGCAGTCGTCACTGGGGACTACATAGTTTGGGAGACAGATAGGAGGGTCAGTGGGGACGAGAGACACTCACGGTTGGTGTGTTGCCTCCCAGGTGCCAGAGTTCGTGATCGTGATTTGGGGATCCTTAAGGGGGAGAAGGAGCAGTCCCAAGTCTTGGTCCACATAGGCACCAACGACATAGGTAGGAAGAGAGATGGGGATAAAGGCAGAAATTCAGGGAGCTAGGATGGAAGCTTAGAGCGAGGACGAACAGAGTTATTGGCTCTGGTTTCTTGCCCGTGCCACCTGCTAGTGAGGCAAGGAATAGGGAGAGAGAGAAGGTGAACACGTGGCTGTAGGGATGGTGCAGGTGGGAGGGTTTTGGATTCTTGGATAATTGGGGCTCTTTCTTGGGTAGATGGGACCTCTACAAGCAGGATTGGCTTCATCTGAACTGGAGGGGAACCAATATCCTGGGGGGCGGGGGGGGGTGTGGGAGTGGAATTTGCTAAGGCTGTTGGGGTGGGTTTAAACTAATCCAGCAGGGGGATGGGAACCAAAATTGTAGTTCAAGTATAGAAAGGGTTGAGAGTGGGGAGGCCTAAAATTATGTTTCAGGGATGCAAGATGGCACCAGCAAGCAAGAGGTTGGTTTGAAGTGTGTCTACTTCAACGCCAGGAGCACCCGGAATAAGGTGGGTGAACTTGCAGCATGGATTGGTACCTGGGACTTCAATGTTGTGGCCATTTTGGAGACATGGTTAGAGCAGTGACAGGAATAGTTGTTGCAGGTTCCAGGATTTAGATGTTTCAGTGAGAACAGAGAAGATGCTAAAAGAGGGGGAGGTGTTACATTGTTGGTCAAGGACAGTATTGCAGTTGCAGAAAAAATGTTTGAGGACTCGTCAACTAAGGTGGTATGGGCTGAAGTTAGAAACTGGAAAGGAGAGGTCACCCTGTTGGGAGTTTTCTCTAGGCCTCCGAATCGTTCCAGAGATGTAGAGGAAAGGATAGCAAAGATGATTCTCGATAGGAGTGACAGCGACAGGGTAGATGTAATGGGGAACTTCAAATTTTGAAATATTGAACGGGAACACTATAGCACGAGTACTATAGAGTGGTAGAATTTGTCCAGTGTGTGCAGGAGGACTTCCTGACACAGTATATAGACAGGCCACATTAGTTTTGATACTGGGTAATGAGCCCAGCCAGGTGTTAGACTTGGAAGTAGGTGAGCACTTTGGTGATAGCAATCACAATTCTGTTACGTTTACTTTAGTGATAGAAAGGGATAGGTGTATACCACTGGGTAAGAGTTAAGATGGGGGAAAGGCAATTACGGTGCCATTAGTAAAGATTTAGGAAGCATATGATGGGGAAAGAAACTGTTGGGGATGGGCACATTAGAATTGTGGAGCTCATTCAAGGAAATGCTACTGTGTGTCCTAGATAAGTATTTACCTGTCGGGCAGGGAGGAAGCTGTAGAGCGTGGGAGCCGTGGTTTACGAAGGAAGTGGAATCTCTGGTCAAGAGGAAGACGGTGACTTATGTTAGGATGGGATGTGAAGGCTCATTTAGGGCACTTGAGGGTTACAAGGTAGCCAGGAAAGACCTAAAGAGAGGGAGTTGGAATGCTTTGCCTGCAACAGTAGTCGATTCGCCAACTTTTAGCACATTTAAGTCGTCATTGGACACGCAAATGGACGTACATGGAATAGTGTAAGTTAGATAGGCTTCAGAATGGTGTGACAGGTTGGCGCAACATCGAGGGCCGAAGGACCTATACTGCGCTGTAGTGTTCTAAGTTCTATGTTCCCCTGTCTCCTCCGACTCCTGGCGCAAGTTCCCTCCACTATCCTGATGAGCCCTACCCTAACTAAAGCAATCATCTTGTTCCTCACAAAAGCATAGAACATCTTAAGTTTTACTTTAATCCTACTCACCAAGTGTTTTTCATGCCCGCTTCTCACTCTCCTGAGATTATTCTTCACTTCCTTCCTGACTACCTTGTAACTCTCTAGAGCCTTGTCTGATCCTTGCCTACTTAACCCTAAGTCATTTTCCTCCTTCCTCTTGAGATATTCTACATCCATTGATACAATGGAGATATGGAGCTGTAAATGGATGGGAGCTGCACTTCCCATCACTTCCAGCACGGGCTGCAGGGTTCCCCACGCTGGGCAGTGATCTAACACAGTGTGATTGAACAATGCACTGGAGCAGTGTACACAGCTCTACATGCTGGTAGGGTAACTAATCGTGGTTTACAGATCCATGCACTGGGGTGGCGTATACTGCTCTACATGCTGGGAGGGCAAATGCTCCTGGTTTACGTACCAATTCACTGCTGTTCAATGCATAGCTCCCAGTGCTGGAGAGGCAGTTCATGGACTGGTGTGGTCTGCACAGATTGCTGGGTTGTATTGAAAAGTACACTAGCCTGGTTTGAACACTGCTACATGCTGCAGGTATATCATCTGGATTTTGGTGTCTGATTCTGTGACGTGGATTTCAGCTGATTTATCATCACATTTACTTTATATTCTTATTTTTGTTATTGGACCTGAGATAGTACTACTCATCCGGTTAATCCATTTGTCTGAGAAGAGCCACGTTTACTGAACTTGTCGAACAAGTAATCATCCAATTATAACATGAATATCTGTCCTTCTGTACCTTAACCTGGCCGTTGGTGCTCATATACCTGGAATACCGGGGAAATCATTATGAAGCTCAGAAACAATGTGCAAAACGTATGGCTCGTGGTCTCTTGTATGTCCCGGCTGTGGGTCCCATTTGGATTCCAAGTGTATCGAGAGCTGGCATTGCGAAGCTCAGAAGCAATGAAATGGTATGTGTCAGACTGCTGTTCACTTCCCAGTGTGTACCATATGGTGCTCCATAGACACGGGTATGTGTGATGGCCTGTTGTTCACTTCCAGGTGTGTTCCATGTGGTAGTCCATAGACTGGGAGGTGAGTGCTGGGCTGTTGTTCACTTCGTGGTGTGTCTCATGCCATACTCCACAGACAGGGAGGTGTGTGCTGCGCTGTTATTCACTGCATGGTGTGCCCCATGTGGTGATCCATGGACAGGACTGTATGTGTTTAACTTTTGCACACTTCCCGGTGTTTCTCATGTACTGCTCCATGGGCGGGGGGTGGGGGGGGGGGGGGGTGGGGCGTGTTTGGCTGCTGATCACTTCCCAGTGTGCCCCATGTGGTGATCCATGTACAGGGATGTGCGTGTGTGCTGGGCTATTGTACACTTCCCAGAATGTCCCATGTGGTGATCCATGGACAGGGAGGTGTGTGTCTGCTGGGCTATAGTTCACTTCCTAGTGTGCCCCATATGGTGATCGATGGACTGGGGTGTGTGTGTGCTGACCTTTGTTCACTTCCCGGTGTGTCCCATGTGGTTATCTATCGACAGGGGTGTGTGTGTACTGGGATGCTGTTCACTTCCCGGTGTGCCCCATGTGGTGACCCATGGACAGGGTGGTGTGTGTGTGTCCTGGGCTATTGTTCACTTCCCGGTGTTTCCCATGTGGTGATCCATGGACAGGTGTGTGTGTGCACTTGGCTGCTTTTCACTTTCCGGTGCACCCCATGTGGTGATCCATGGACAGTGTGTGTGTTGGGCTTTTGTTCATTTCCCGGTGTGCCACAAGTGGCGATCCATGGACAGGGCTATGTGTGTGCTGAGCAATTGCTCACTTCCCGGTGTGCCCCATATGGTGATCGATGCTCTGGGGTGTGTGTGTGCTGTGCTGTTGTTCACTTCCCGGTGTGTCCCATATGATGATGCATGTGTAGGGGTGTGTATGTCCTGGGTTCTTGTTCACTTCCAGGTGTGCCCCAAGTGGTGATCCATGAACAGGGCTGTGTGTGTGCTGGGCTGCTGTCCACTTCCCAGTGTGTCCCAGGTGGTGATCCATGGACAGGGAGTTGTGTGTGTGCTGGACTATTGTTCAGTTCCCGGAGTGCAACATGTGGTGATCCATGGACAGGGGCGTGTGTGTGTGCTGGACTATTGCTCACTTCCCGGTGCGCCCCATGTGGTGATCCATGGACAGGGGTGTGTGTATGTGTGCTGGGCTATTGTTGACTGTCCCGTGTGTCCCATATGATGATGCATGGACAGGGGAGTGTGTGTGCTGGGCTGATGTTCATTTCCAGGGCATGGACAGGGCTGTGTGTGTGTTGGGCTAGTGTTCACTTCCCGGTGTGCCACGTTGAGTGAACCATGAACAGTGGTGTATGTGTTTGACTGGTGTTCACTTCCCGGTGTGCCCCATGTGGTGATCCATGGACAGGGGTGCGTGTATGCTGGGCTACTGTTCACTTCCCGGTGTGCCCCATGTGGTGATCCATGGACAGGGGTGTGTGTGTCCTGGGCTATTGTTCACTTCCCGGTGTGCCCCATGTGGTAATCCATGGACTGGGCTGTGTGTGTGCTAGGCTATTGTTCACTTCCATGTGTGCCCCAAGTGGAGATCCATGCAAAGGACTGTGTGTGTGTTGGACTGCTGTTCACTTCCCAGTTTGTCCCAGGTGGTGATCAATGGACAGGGAGGTGTGTGTGCGCTAGGCTATTGTTCACTTCCCGGTGTGCCCCATGTGGTGATCGATGGACTGGGGTGTGAGTGTGCTGTGCTGTTGTTCACTTGCCAGTGTGTCCCATGTGGTAATCAATGGACTGGGCTGAGTGTGTGCCTGCTGGGCTATTGTTCACTTCCCGGTGTGTCCCATATGATGATGCATGGACAGAAGTGTGTGTGTCCTGGGCTATTTTCACTTCCCAGTATGACCCAGGTGGTGATCCATGCACAGGGAATTGTGTGTGCTGGGCAATTTTCCCTTCCCGGTGTGCCCCATGTGGTGATCCATGGACAGCGGCGTGTGTGTGTGCTGGACTGTTGCTCACTTCCCGGTGTGCCCAATGTGGTGATCCATGGACAGGGGCGTGTGTGTGTGCTGGGCTGCTGTCCACTTCCCAGTGTGTCCCAGGTGGTTATCCATGGATAGGGAATTGTGTGTGTGCTGGACTCTTGCTCACTTCCCGGTGCGCCCCATGTGGTGATCATTGGACAGGGGTGTGTGTGTGTGTGTGCTGGGCTATTGTTCACTTTCCCGTGTGTCCCATATGATGATGCATGGACAGAGGAGTGTCTGTGTTGGGCTGATGTTCATTTCCAGGGCATGGACAGGGCTGTGTGTGTGCTGGGCTAGTGTTCACTTCCCGGTGTGCCACGTGGCGTGAACCATGAACAATGGTGAAGCTGTTTGGCTGGTGTTCACTTCCCGGTGATCCCCATGTTGTGATCCATGAACAAGGGTGTGTGTGTGCTGGGCTATTGTTCACTTCCCGGTGTGTCCCATATGATGATGCATGGACAGGGGTGTGTTTGTGTGCGGGGCTATTGTTCATTTCCCGGTGTGCCCCATATGGTGATGCATGGACAGGGGTGTGTGTGTGTGCGGGGCTATTGTTCACTTCCCGGTGTGCCCCATGTGGTAATCCATGGACAGGGCTGTGTGTGTGAGATAGGCTATTGTTCACTTCCATGTGTGCCCCAAGTGGTGATCCATGGACAGGACTGTATGTGTGCTGGGCTGCTGATCACTTCCCAGTGTGTCCCAGGTGGTGATCCATGGACAGGAATGTGTGTGTGCTGGGCTGCTGTTCACTTCTCGGTGTGTGCCATGTGGTGATCCATGGACAGGGAGGTGTGTGCCTGCTGGGCTATTGTTCACTTCCTGGTGTGCCTCATGTGGTGATCTATGGACAGGGGTGTATGTATGCTGGGCTTTTGTTCACTTCCCGGTGTGCCCCATGTGGTGATCCATGGACAGGGAGGTGTGTGTGTGAGGGCTTTAGTTCACTTCCCAGTGTGTCCCATGTGGTAATCCATGGACTGGAATTGTGTGTCTGCTGGGCTGTTGTTCACTTCCTGGTGTGCCCCATGTGATGAATCATGTACACGGGTGTTTGTGTGCTGGGCTGCTGTTCACTTCCCGGTGTGCCCCATGTGGTGATCCATGCACAGGGAGGTGTGTGTGTCCTGGGCTATTGTTTACTTGCCGGTTTGCCCCATCTGGTGAAGCATGGACAGGTGTGTGTTTGTGTTGGTCTTTTGTTCACTTCCCAGTGTGCCAAATGTGGTGATCCATGGATAGGTCTGTGTGTGTGCTGGGCTTTTGTTTACTTCCCGGTGTGCCCCATATGGTGATCGATGGACTGGTGTGTGTGTGTGTTGGTCTTTTGTTCATTTACCCATGTACCACAAGTTCTGATCCATGGACAGGGCGATGTGTGTGGTGGGCTATTGTTCACTTCCCGGTGTGCCCCATGTGGTGATCGATGGACTGGGGCGTGTGTGTGCTGGGCTATTGTGCACTTCCTGGTGAGTCCCATGTGGTTATCTATGGACATGGGTGTGTGTGTACTGGGATGCCGTTCACTTCTCACTGTGCCCCATGTGGTGATCCATGGACAGGGAGGTGTGTGTGTCCTGGGCTATTGTTCACTTCCCGGTTTGCCCCATGTGGTGATCCATTGACAGGGTGGTGTGTGTCTGCTGAGCTATTGTTCACTTCTCGGTGTGCCACAAGTGGTGATCCATGGACAGGGCTGTGTGTGCTGGGCTATTGTTCACTTCCCGGTGTGTCCCATATGATTATGCATGGTCAGGGGTGTCTGTGCACTCGGCTCTTCCTCACTTCCAATAGTGCCCCAAGTGGTGATCCATGGACAGGGCTGTGTTTGTGCTGGGCTATTGTTCACTTCCCATTATGTCCCAGGTGGTGATCCATAGACAGGGGTGTGTGCGTGTGTGATGGGCTATTGTTCACATTCCCGTGTGTCCCATATGATGATGCATGGACATGGGAGTGTGTGTGCTGGGCTGATGTTCATTTCCAGGGCATGGACAGGGCTGTGTGTGTCCTGGGCTAGTGTTCACTTCCCGGTGTGCCACGTTGAGTGAACCATGAACAGTGGTGTATGTGTTTGGCTTGTGTTCACTTCCCGGTGTGCCCCATGTTTTGATCCATGAACAGCTGTGTGTGTGTGCTGGGCTATTGTGCACTTCCCGGTGTGTCACATATGGTGATGCATGTACAGTGGTGTGTGTGTGTGCCGGGATATTTTTCACTTCCAGGTGTGCCCCAAGTGGTGATCCATGGACAGCACTGTGTGTGTGCTGGGCTGCTGTTCACTTCCCAGTGTGTCCCAGGTGGTGATCCATGGACAGGGAGGTGTGTGTGTGCTGGGTATTGTTCACTTCCTGGTGTGCCCCACGTGGTGATCCATGGACAGGGGTGTGTGTCTGCTGGGTTATTGTACACTTCCCGGAGTGTCCCATGTGGTTATCTATGGACAGCGGTGTGTGTGTGCTGGGCTATTGTTCACTTCCCAGTATGTCCCATGTGGTGATCCATGGACAGGGCTGTGTGTGTGCTGGGCTGCTGTTCACTTCCCAGTATGTCCCAGGTGGTGATCCATGCACAGGGAGGTGTGTGTGTCCTGGGCTATTGTTCACTTCCCGGTGGGCCCCATGTGGTGATCCATGGACAGGTGTGTGTGGGCGTTGGACTTTTGTTCACTTCCCGGTGTGCCACAAGTGGTGATCCATGGACAGGGCTGTGTGTGTGTTGGGCTTTTGTTCACTTCCCGGTGTGCCCCATATGGTGATCGATGGACTGTGGTGTGTGTGTGTTGGGCTTTTGTTCATTTACCGGTGTGTCCCATGTGGTTATCTATGGACATGGGTGTGTGTGTACTGGTCTACCGTTCACTTCCCGGTGTGCCCCATGTGTAGATCCATGGACAGGGAGGTGCGTGTGTCCTGGGCTATTGTTCACTTCCCGGTGTGCCCCATGTGGTGATCCATGGACAGGGAGGTGTGTGTGTGTGAGGGCTTTAGTTCACTTCCCAGTGTGTCCCATGTGGTGATCAATGGACAGGGAGTTGTGTGTCTGCTGGGCTGTTGTTCACTTCCTGGTGTGCCCCATTTGGTGAACCATGTACACGGGTGTGTGTGTGCTGGGCTGCTGTTCACTTCCCGGTGTGCCCCATGTGGTGATCCATGCACAGGGAGGTGTGTGTGTCCTGGGCTATTGTTCACTTGCCGGTGCGCCCCATGTGGTGATCCATGGACAGGTGCGTGTGTGTGTTGGGCTTTTGTTCACTTCCCGGTGTGCCACAAGTGGTGATCCATGTACAGGGCTGTGTGTGTGCCTGGCCTTTGTTCACCCTCCAGTGTGCCCCATATGGTGATCGATGGACTGGGGTGTGTGTGTGCTGTGCTATTGTTCACTTCCCGGTGTGTCCCATGTGGTAATCCATGGACTGGGCTGAGTGTGTGCTAGGCTATTGTTCACTTCCCGGTGTGTCCCAATGAATGATGCATGGACAAGGGTGTGTCTGCCCTGGGTTGTTGTTCACTTCCTGGTGTGCCCCAAGTGGTGATACATGGACAGGGCTGTGTGTTTGCTGGGCTGCTGTCCACTTCCCAGTTTGTCGCATATGATGATGCATGGACAGGGGAGTGTGTGTGCTGGGCTGATGTTTACTTCCAGGTGTGCCCCATGTGGTGAACCATGGACAGGGCTGTATGTGATGTGTGTGTGTTTGGATGGTGTTCACTTCCCGGGGTGCCCCATGTTGTGATCCATGAACAAGGGTGTGTGAGTGCTGGGCTATTGTTCACTTCCCGGTGTGTCCCATATGGTGATGCATGGACAGGGGTGTGTGTGTGTGCGGGGCTATTGTTCACTTCCCGGTATGCCCCATGTGTTAATCCATGGACTGGGCTGTGTGTGTGCTAGGCTATTGTTCACTTCCAGGTGTGCCACAAGTGGTGATCCATGGACAGGACTGTGTGTGTGCTGGGCTGCTGTTCGCTTCCCAGTTTGTCCAAGGTGGTGATCCATTGACAGGGAGGTGTGTGTGCGCTAGGCTATTGTTCACTTCCCAGTGTGCCCCATGTGGTGATCCATGGACAGGGAGGAGTGTGTCTACTGGGCTATTTTTCACTTCCCGGTGTGCCCCATGTGGTGATCATGGACAGGAGTGTGTTGCTGGGCTATTGTTCACTTCCCTGTGTGTCCCATGTGGTGATCTATGGACAGGTGTGTGTGTGCACTTGGCTGCTTTTCACTTCTCGGTGCGCCCCTTTTGGTGATCCATGGACAGTGTGTGTGTTGGGCTTTTGTTCATTTCCCGGTGTGCCACAAGTGGCGATCCATGAACAGGGCTGTGTGTGTGTGGTGGGCTATTGTTCACTCCATGTGTGCCCCAAGTGGTGATCCATGGACAGGACTGTGTGTGTACTGGGCTGCTGTTCACTTCCCAGTGTGTCCCAAGTGGTGATCAATGGATAGGGAGTTGTGTGTGTGCTAGGCTATTATTCACTTCCCAGTGTGCCCCATGTGGTGATCCATGGACAGGGGCGTGTGTGTGTGCTGGACTATTGCTCACTTCCCGGTGCGCCCCATGTGGTGATCCATGGACAGGGGTGTGTGTGTGTGTGCTGGGCTATTGTTCACTTTCCCGTGTGTCCCATATGATGATGCATGGACAGGGGAGTGTCTGTGTTGGGCTGATGTTCATTTCCAGGATATGGACAGGGCTGTGTGTGTCCTGGGCTAGTGTTCACTTCCCGGTGTGCCACGTGGAGTGAACCATGAAAAATGGTGCATGTGTTTGGCTGGTGTTCACTTCCCGGTGTGCCCCATGTTGTGATCCATGAACAAGGGTGTGTGTGTGCTGGGCTATTGTTCACTTCCCGGTGTGTCCCATATGGTGATGCATGGACAGGTGTGTGTGTGTGTGGATGGCTATTGTTCACTTCCCGGTGTGCCCCATGTGGTAATCCATGGACTGGGCTGTGTGTGTGTGGTGGGCTATTGTTCACTCCATGTGTGCCCCAAGTGGTGATCCATGGACAGGACTGTGTGTGTACTGGGCTGCTGTTCACTTCCCAGTGTGTCCCAGGTGGTGATCCATGGACAGGGAGGTGTCTGTGTGCTGGGCTATTGTTCACTTCTCGGTGTGTGCCATGTGGTGTTCCATGGACAGGGAGGTGTGTGCCTGCTGGGCTATTGTTCGCTTCCTGGTGTGCCTCATGTGGTTATCTATGAACATGGGTGTGTGTGTGTGCTGGGCTGCTGTTCACTTCCCGGTGTGTCCCATGTGGTGATCCATGCACAGGGAGGTGTTTGTGTCCTGGGGTATTGTTCACTTGCCGGTGCTCCCCATGTGGTGATTCATGGACAGGTGTTTGTGGGTGTTGGGCTTTTGTTCACTTCCCGGTGTGCCACAAGTGGTGATCCATGGACAGGGCTGTGTGTGTGCTGGGCTTTTGTTCACTTCCCGGTGTGCCCCATATGGTGATATATGGACAGGGGTGTATGTGTGCTGGGCTTTTGTTCACTTCCCGGTGTGCCCCATGTGGTGATCCCTGGACAGGGAGGTGTGTGTGTGAGGGCTTTAGTTCACTTCCCAGTGTGTCCCATGTGGTGATCCATGGACAGGGAATTGTGTGTCTGCTGGGCTGTTGTTCACTTCCTGGTGTGCCCCATGTGGTGAAACATGTATATGGGTGTTTGTGTGCTGGGCTGTTGTTCACTTCCCGGTGTGTCCAATGTGGTGATCCATGCACAGGGAGGTGTGTGTGTCCTGGGCTATTGTTTACTTGCCGGTTTGCCCCATCTGGTGAAGCATGGGCAGGTGTGTGTGTGTGTTGGTCTTTTGTTCACTTCCCGGTGTGCCACAAGTGGTGATCCATGGACAGGTCTATGTGTGTGCTGGGCTTTTGTTCACTTCCCGGTGTGCCCCATATGGTGATCGATGGACTGGGGTGTGTGCGTGTTGGGCTTTTGTTCATTTACCCGTGTACCACAAGTGGTGATCCATGGACAGGGCGATGTGTGTGCTGGGCTATTGTTCACTTTCCGGTGCACCCCATGTGGTGATCGATGGACTGGGGTGTGTGTGTGTTGGGCTGTTGTGCACTTCCCGGTGTGTCCCATGTGGTTATCTGTGGATATGGGTGTGTGTGTACTGGGATGCTGTTCACTTCCCACTGTGCCCCATGTGGTGATCCATGGACAGGGAGGTGTGTGTGTCCTGAGCTATTGTTCAGTTCCCGGTGTGTCCCATGTGGTGATGCATGGACAGGGGTGTGTGTGTGTTGTGCTTTTGTTCACTTCCCGGTTTGCCCCATGTGGTGATCCATTGACAGGGTGGTGTGTGTCTGCTGAGCTACTGTTCACTTCTCGGTGTGCCAGAAGTGGTGATCCATGGACAGCGCTGTGTCTGTTGGGCTTTTGTTCACTTCCCTGTGTTTCTCATGTAGTGATCGATGGACTGGGCTGTGTGTGTGCTGGGCTATTGTTCACCTCCCGGTGTGTCCCATATGATGATGCATGGTCAGGGGTGTCTGTGCACTCGGCTCTTGATCACTTCCAGGTGTGCCCCAAGTGGTGATCAATGGACAGGGCTGTGTTTGTGCTGGGCTATTATTCACTTCCCAGTATGTCCCATGTGGTGATACATGGACAGGGGTGTTTGTGTGTGTGCTGGGCTATTGTTCACTATCCGGTGTCTCCCATATGATGGTGCATGGACAGGGATGTGTGTGTGTGAGGGCTTTAGTTCACTTCCCAGTGTGTCCTATGTGGTGATCCATGGACAGGGAATTGCGTGTCTGCTGGGCTGCTGTTCACTTTCTGGTATGCCCCTTGTGGTGATCCATGCACAGGGAGGTGTGTGTGTCCTGGGCTATTGTTCACTTGCCGGTGCGCCCCATCTGGTGATCCATGGACAGGTGTGTGTGTGTGTTGGGCTTTTGTTCACTTTCCGGTGTGCCACTAGTGGTGATCCATGGACAGGGCTGTGTTTGTGCTGGGCTTTTGTTCACATTCCGGAGTGCCCCATATGGTGATCGATGGACTGGGGTGTGTCTGTGCTGTGCTTGTGTTCACTTCCCGGTGTGTCCCATGTGGTAATCCATGGACTGGGCTGAGTGTGTGCTAGGCTATTGATTACTTCCCGCTGTGTCCCATTTGATGATGCACGGACAGAGTTGTGTGTGTCCTGGGCTCTTGTTCACTTCCAGGTGTGCCCAAAGTGGTGATCCATGGACAGGGCTGTGTGTTTGCTGTGCTGCTGTCCACTTCCCAGTGTTTCCCAGGTGGTGATCCATGGATAGGGAGTTGTGTGTGTGCTGGGCTATTGTTCACTTCCCGGTGTGCCCCATGTGGTGATCCATGGACAGGGGCGTGTGTGTGTGCTGGACTATTGCTCACTTCCCGGTGCGCCCCATGTGGTGATCCACGGACAGGGGTGTGTGTGTGTGTGTGTGTGTGCTGGGCTATTGTTCACTTTCCCGTGTGTCCCATGTGATGATGCATGGACAGGTGAGTTTGTATGCTGGGCTGCTGTTCACTTCCCGGTGTGTCCCATGTGGTGATCCATGCACAGGGAGGTGTGTGTGTCCTGGGGTATTGTTCACTTGCCGGTGCTCCCCATGTGGTGATTCATGGACAGGTGTTTGTGGGTGTTGGGCTTTTGTTCACTTCCCGGTGTGCCACAAGTGGTGATCCATGGACAGGGCTGTGTGTGTGCTGGGCTTTTGTTCACTTCCCGGTGTGCCCCATATGGTGATATATGGACAGGGGTGTATGTGTGCTGGGCTTTTGTTCACTTCCCGGTGTGCCCCATGTGGTGATCCCTGGACAGGGAGGTGTGTGTGTGAGGGCTTTAGTTCACTTCCCAGTGTGTCCCATGTGGTGATCCATGGACAGGGAATTGTGTGTCTGCTGGGCTGTTGTTCACTTCCTGGTGTGCCCCATGTGGTGAAACATGTATATGGGTGTTTGTGTGCTGGGCTGTTGTTCACTTCCCGGTGTGTCCAATGTGGTTATCTATGGACAGGGGTGTGTGTGTGCTGGGCTGCTGTTCACTTCCCGGTGTGCCCCATGTGGTGATCCATGCACAGGGAGGTGTGTGTGTCCTGGGCTATTGTTTACTTGCCGGTTTGCCCCATCTGGTGAAGCATGGGCAGGTGTGTGTGTGTGTTGGTCTTTTGTTCACTTCCCGGTGTGCCACAAGTGGTGATCCATGGACAGGTCTGTGTGTGTGCTGGGCTTTTGTTCACTTCCCGGTGTGCCCCATATGGTGATCGATGGACTGGGGTGTGTGCGTGTTGGGCTTTTGTTCATTTACCCGTGTACCACAAGTGGTGATCCATGGACAGGGCGATGTGTGTGCTGGGCTATTGTTCACTTTCCGGTGCACCCCATGTGGTGATCGATGGACTGGGGTGTGTGTGTGTTGGGCTGTTGTGCACTTCCCGGTGTGTCCCATGTGGTTATCTGTGGATATGGGTGTGTGTGTACTGGGATGCTGTTCACTTCCCACTGTGCCCCATGTGGTGATCCATGGACAGGGAGGTGTGTGTGTCCTGAGCTATTGTTCAGTTCCCGGTGTGTCCCATGTGGTGATGCATGGACAGGGGTGTGTGTGTGTTGTGCTTTTGTTCACTTCCCGGTTTGCCCCATGTGGTGATCCATTGACAGGGTGGTGTGTGTCTGCTGAGCTACTGTTCACTTCTCGGTGTGCCAGAAGTGGTGATCCATGGACAGCGCTGTGTCTGTTGGGCTTTTGTTCACTTCCCTGTGTTTCTCATGTAGTGATCGATGGACTGGGCTGTGTGTGTGCTGGGCTATTGTTCACCTCCCGGTGTGTCCCATATGATGATGCATGGTCAGGGGTGTCTGTGCACTCGGCTCTTGATCACTTCCAGGTGTGCCCCAAGTGGTGATCAATGGACAGGGCTGTGTTTGTGCTGGGCTATTATTCACTTCCCAGTATGTCCCATGTGGTGATACATGGACAGGGGTGTTTGTGTGTGTGCTGGGCTATTGTTCACTATCCGGTGTCTCCCATATGATGGTGCATGGACAGGGATGTGTGTGTGTGAGGGCTTTAGTTCACTTCCCAGTGTGTCCTATGTGGTGATCCATGGACAGGGAATTGCGTGTCTGCTGGGCTGCTGTTCACTTTCTGGTATGCCCCTTGTGGTGATCCATGCACAGGGAGGTGTGTGTGTCCTGGGCTATTGTTCACTTGCCGGTGCGCCCCATCTGGTGATCCATGGACAGGTGTGTGTGTGTGTTGGGCTTTTGTTCACTTTCCGGTGTGCCACTAGTGGTGATCCATGGACAGGGCTGTGTTTGTGCTGGGCTTTTGTTCACATTCCGGAGTGCCCCATATGGTGATCGATGGACTGGGGTGTGTCTGTGCTGTGCTTGTGTTCACTTCCCGGTGTGTCCCATGTGGTAATCCATGGACTGGGCTGAGTGTGTGCTAGGCTATTGATTACTTCCCGCTGTGTCCCATTTGATGATGCACGGACAGAGTTGTGTGTGTCCTGGGCTCTTGTTCACTTCCAGGTGTGCCCAAAGTGGTGATCCATGGACAGGGCTGTGTGTTTGCTGTGCTGCTGTCCACTTCCCAGTGTTTCCCAGGTGGTGATCCATGGATAGGGAGTTGTGTGTGTGCTGGGCTATTGTTCACTTCCCGGTGTGCCCCATGTGGTGATCCATGGACAGGGGCGTGTGTGTGTGCTGGACTATTGCTCACTTCCCGGTGCGCCCCATGTGGTGATCCACGGACAGGGGTGTGTGTGTGTGTGTGTGTGTGCTGGGCTATTGTTCACTTTCCCGTGTGTCCCATGTGATGATGCATGGACAGGTGAGTTTGTATGCTGGGCTGATGTTCACTTCCAGGTGTGCCCCATGTGGTGATCCATGGACAGGGCTGTGTGTGCTGTGTGTGTGCTGGGCTAGTGTTCACTTCCCGGTGTGCCACGTTGAGTGAACCAGGAACAGTGGTGAATGTGTTTGGCTGGCGTTCACTTCCCCGTGTGCCCCATGTTGTGATCCATGAACAGGGGTGTGTGTGTGCTGGGCTATTGTTCACTTCCCGGTGAGTCCCATAAGGTGAGGCATGGACAGGGGTGTGTGTGTTTGCGGGGCTATTGTTCACTTCCAGGTGTGACCCAAGTGGTAATCCAATTGACAGGACTGTGTGTGTGCTGGGCTTCTGTTCACTTCCCAGTGTGTCCCAGGTGGTGATCCATGGACAGGGAGGTGTGTATGTGCTGGGCTAAGGTTCACTTCCCGGTGTGTCCCATGTGGTTATCTATGGACAGGGTGTGTGTGTTCTGGGCTATTTTTCACTTGCCGGTGCACCCCATGTGGTGATCCATGGACAGGTGTGTGTGGGTGTTGGGCATTTGTTCACTTCCCGGTGTGCCACAACTGGTGATCCATGGACAGGGCAGTGTATGTGCTGGGCTTTTGTTCACTTCCCGGTGTGCACCATATGGTGATCGATGGACCGGGGCGTGTGTGTGTGTTGGGCTTTTGTTCATTTACCGGTGTACCACCAGTGGTGATCCATGGACAGGGCTATGTGTTCACTTCCCGGTGTGCCCCATGTGGTGATCGATGGACTGGGGTGTGTGTGTGCTGGGCTGTTGTGCACTTCCCGGTGTGTCCCATGTGCTTATTTATGGACATGGGTGTGTGTGTACTGGGCTGCTGTTCACTTCCCACTGGGCCCCATGTGGTGATCCATGGACAAGAAGGTGTGTGTTTCCTGGGCTATTGTTCCCATCCACGTGTGCCCCAAGTGGTGATCCATGGACAGGTGTGTGTGTGTGTGTGTGTGCTGGGCTATTGTTCACTTTCCGGTGTGTCCCATATGATGATGCATGGACAGGGGTGTGTTTGTGCTGGGCTGATGTTCACTTCCCGGTGTGCCCCATGTGGTGATCCATGGACAGGGGTGCGTGTGTGTGTGCTGGGCTGATGTTCACTTCCCGTTTTGCCCCATGTGGTGATCCATGGACAGGGATGTGCGTGTGTGCTGAGCTATTGTTGACTTCCCAGTGTACCCCATGTGGTGATCCATGGACAGGGGTGTCTATGCACTGGGCTCTTGATCACTTCCAGGTGTGCCCCAAGTGGTGATCCATGGACAGGTCTGTGTTTGTGCTGGGCTATTTTCACTTCCCAGTATGTCCCAGGTGGTGATCCATGGACAGGGAATTGTGTGTGTGCTGGGCTATTTTTCCCTTCCCGTTGTGCCCCATGTGGTGATCCATGGACAGCGGCATGTGTGTGTGCTGGACTGTTGCTCACTTCCCGGTGTGCCCCATGTGGTGATCTATGGACAGGGGTGTGTGTGTGTGTGTGCTGGGCTATTCTTCACTTTCCCGTGTGTCCCATATGATGATGCATGGACAGGGCTGTGTGTGTGCTGAGCTGATGTTCACTTCCCGGTGTGCACCATGTGGTGATCTATGGACAGGGTGTGTGTGTCCTGGGCTATTTTTCACTTGCCGGTGCACCCCATGTGTTGATCCATGGACAGGTGTGTGTGGGTGTTGGGCTTTTGTTCACTTCCCGGTGTGCCACAACTGGTGATCCATGGACAGGGCAGTGTATGTGCTGGGCTTTTGTTCACTTCCCGGTGTGCCCCATATGGTAATCGATGGACCGGGGCGTGTGTGTGTGCTGGGCTTTTGTTCATTTACCGGTGTACCACCAGTGGTGATCCATGGACAGGGCTATGTGTTCACTTCCCGGTGTGCCCCATGTGGTGATCGATGGACTGGGGTGTGTGTGTGCTGGGCTGTTGTGCACTTCCCGGTGTGTCCCATGTGGTTATTTATGGACATGGGTGTGTGTGTACTGGGCTGCTGTTCACTTCCCACTGGGCCCCATGTGGTGATCCATGGACAAGAAGGTGTGTGTTTCCTGGGCTATTGTTCCCATCCACGTGTGCCCCAAGTGGTGATCCATGGACAGGTGTGTGTGTGTGTGTGTGCTGGGCTATTGTTCACTTTCCGGTGTGTCCCATATGATGATGCATGGACAGGGGTGTGTTTGTGCTGGGCTGATGTTCACTTCCCGGTGTGCCCCATGTGGTGATCCATGGGCAGGGGTGCGTGTGTGTGTGCTGGGCTATTGTTCACTTTCCGGTGTGTCCCATATGATGATGCATGGACCGGTGTGTGTGTGTGCTGGGCTGATGTTCACTTCCCGGTTTGCCTCATGTGGTGATCCATGGACAGGGGTGTCTGTGAACTGGGTTCTTGATCACTTCCAGGTGTGCCCCAAGTGGTGATCCATGGACAGGTCTGTGTTTGTGCTGGGCTATTTTCACTTCCCAGTATGTCCCAGGTGGTGATCCATGGACAGGGAATTGTGTGTGTGCTGGGCTATTTTTCCCTTCCCGTTGTGCCCCATGTGGTGATCCATGGACAGCGGCGTGTGTGTGTGCTGGACTGTTGCTCACTTCCCGGTGTGCCCCATGTGGTGATCCATGTACAGGGGCGTGTGTGTGTGCTGGACTGTTGCTCACTTCCCGGTGTGACCCTTGTGGTGATCTATGGACAGGGTTGTTGTTCACTATCCGGTGTGTCCCATAAGATGATGCATGGACAGGGGTAAGTGTGTGTGCTGGGCTGATGTTGACTTCCAGGTGTGCCCCAAGTGGTGATCTATGGACAGGGTCGTGAGTGTGTGTCCTGGGCTATTGTTCACTTTCCCTTGTATCCCATATGATGATGCATGGACAGGGCTGTGTGTGTGCTGAGCTGATGTTCACTTCCCGGTGTGCCCCATGTGGTGATCTATGGACAGGGGTGTGTGTGTGTGCTGGGCTATTGTTCACTTTCCCGTGTGTCCCATATGGTGATGGAAGGACAGGGGTTTGTGTGTGTTTGGCTGATGTTCACTTCCCAGTGTGCCCCATGTGGTGATCCATGGACTGGGCTGTGTGTGTGCTAGGCTATTGTTCCCATCCACGTGTGCCCCAAGTGGTGATCCATGGACAGGGGTGTGTGTGTGCTGTGCTGATGTTCACTTCCCAGTGTGCCCCATGTGGTGATCCATGGACAGAGGTGTCTGTGCACTGGGCTCTTGATCACTTCCAGGTGTGCCCCAAGTGGTGATCCATGGACAGGTCTGTGTTTGTGCTGGGCTATTTTCACTTCCCAGTATGACCCAGGTGGTGATCCATGGACAGGGAATTGTGTGTGCTGGGCAATTTTCCCTTCCCGGTATGCCCCATGTGGTGATCCAAGGACAGCGGCGTGTGTGTGTGCTGGACTGTTGCTCACTTCCCGTTGTGCCCCATGTGGTGATCCATGGACAGGGGCGAGTGCGTGCTGGACTGTTGCTCACTTCCCGGTGTGCCTGATGTGGTGAACCATGGACAGGGGTGTTTGTGTGTATGCTGGGCTATTGCTCACTTCCCGGCTTGCCCCATGTGGTGATCCATGGACAGGGAATTGTGTGTGCTGGGCAATTTTCCCTTCCCGGTGTGCCCCATGTGGTGATCCATGGACAGGGGTGTTTGTGTGTGTGCTGGGCTATTGTTCACTATCCGGTGTGTCCCATGTGGTGATCCATGGACAGGGGCGTGTGTGTGTGCTGGACTGTTGCTCACTTCCAGGTGTGCCCCAAGTGGTGATCCATGGACAGGGGCGTGAGTGTGTGTGCTGGGCTATTGCTCACTTCCCGGTTTGCCCCATGTGGTGATCCATGGACAGGGGTGTGTGTGTGTGTGCTGGGCTTTTGTTCACTTTCCCGTGTGTCCCATGTGATGATGCATGGACAGGGCTGTGTGTGTGCTGAGCTGATGTTCACTTCCCGGTGTGCCCCATGTGGTGATCTATGGACAGGGGTGTGTGTGTGTGTGCTGGGCTATTGTTCACTTTCCCGTGTGTCCCATATGATGATGGAAGGACATGGGTTTGTGTGTGTTTGGCTGATGTTCACTTCCCAGTGTGCCCCATGTGGTGATCCATGGACAAGAAGGTGTGTGTTTCCTGGGCTATTGTTCCCATCCACGTGTGCCCCAAGTGGTGATCCATGGACAGGTGTGTGTGTGTGTGTGTGTGCTGGGCTATTGTTCACTTTCCGGTGTGTCCCATATGATGATGCATGGACAGGGGTGTGTTTGTGCTGGGCTGATGTTCACTTCCCGGTGTGCCCCATGTGGTGATCCATGGACAGGGGTGCGTGTGTGTGTGCTGGGCTATTGTTCACTTCTCGGTGTGCCAGCAGTGGCGATCCATGGACAGGGCTCTGTGTGTGCTGGGCTTTTGTTCACTTCCCGGTGTGCCCCATGTGGTCATTTATGGACAGGGATGTGTGTGCACTGGGCTGCTGTTCACTTCCCGGTGCGCCCCATATGGTGATCGATGGACAGGGGTGTGTGTGTGCTGGGCTGCTGTTCACTTCCCGATGTGCCCAATGTGATGATCCATGGACAGGGAGGTGTGTGTGTCCCGGGCTATTGTTCACTTCCCGGTGTGCCCGATGTGGTGATCCATGGACAGGGGTGTGTGTTGCTGGGCTGCTGTTCACTTCCCGGTGTGCCCCTTGTGGTGATCCATGGACAGGGAGGTGTGTGTGTGCTGGGCTATTGTTCAGTTCCCTGTGTGCCCCATGTAGTGATCCATGAACAGGTGTGTGTGCCTGGCTGTTGTTCACTTCCCAGTTGGCCCCATTTGGTGATCCATGGACAGGGGCGTGTGTGTGTACTGGGCTATTGTTGACCTCCCGGTGTGCCCATGTGGAGATCCATGGACAGGGTTGTGTTGTGTCCTGGGCTATTGTTCACTTCTCGGTATGCCCCATGTGGTGATCCATGGACAGGGGTGTGTGTGTGCTGGGCTGCTGTTCACTTCCCAGTGTGCCCCATGTGGTGATCTATGGACAGGGGTGTGTGTTTGTTAGGCATTTTTTTCATTTCCCGGTGCACCTCAAGTGGTGATCCATGGACAGGGCTATGTGTGTGCTGGGCTATTGTTCAATTCCCGGTGTGCCCCAAATGCTGATCGATGGACTGGGAATTGTGTGTCCTGGGCTGTTGTTCACTTCCCGGTGTGTCCCATGTGGTTATCTATGGACAGGGGTGTGTGTGTACTAGGCTGCTGTTCACTTCCCGGTGCGCCCCATGTGGTGATCCATGGACAGGGGTGTGTGTGTGTGTGCTGGGCTATTGTTCACTTCCCGGTGCGCCCCAAGTGGTGATCCATGGACAGGGGTGTGTGTGTGTGCTGGGCTATTGCTCACCTCCCGGTGTGCCCATGTGGAGATCCATGGACACGGTTGTGTTGTGTCCTGGGCTATTGTTCACTTCTCGGTATGCCCCATGTGGTGATCCATGGACAGGGGTGTGTGTGTGCTGGGCTATTGTTCACATCCTGGTGTGCCCCATGTGGTGATCCATAGTCAGGGAGGTGTGTGTGCTGGGCTAGTGTTCAATTCCTGGTGTGTCCCAGATGGTGATCCATGGTCAGGGAGGTGTGTGTGCTGGGCTTGTGTTCAATTCCTGGTGTGTCCCATGTGGTGATCCATGGTCAAGGAGGTGTGTGTGCTGGGCTCGTGTTCAATTCCTGGTGTGTCCCATGTGGTGATCCATGGACAGGCATGTGTGTGTGCTGGGCTAGTGTTCAATTCCTGGTGTGTCCCATGTGGTGATCCATGGACAGGGAGGTGTGTGGGCTGGGCGAGTGTTTACTTCCCGGTGCCACGTTTGGTGAACCATGAACATGAGTGTGTGTGTTTGGCTGATGTTCACTTCCCAGTTTGCCCCATGTTGTAGTCCATCCACAGGTTGTGGGTGTGCTGGGCTATTGTTCACTTCCCGGTTTGTCCCATGTGAAGATCCATGGACAGTGGTGTGTATGTGCTGGGCTGTTATTCACTTTCCAGTGTGCCCCATGTGGTGATCCATGGACAGAGGTGTGCGTGCTGGGCTGCTGTTCACTTCCCGGTGTGCCCCATGTGGTGATACATGGACAGGGATGTTTGTGTGTCCTGGGCTATTGTTCACTTCCCTGTGAGCCCCATGTGGTGATAAATGGACAGAACTGTGTGTGCTGGGCTGCTGTTCACTTCCCCTTGTGCCCCATGTGGTGATACATGGACAGGGAGGTGTGTGTGTCCTTGGCTATTGTTCACTTCCCGGTGTGCCCAATGTGGTGATCCATGGACAGGGATTGTGAGTGTGTGCTGGGCTATTGTTCACTTCCTGGTGTGCCCTAAGTGGTGATCCATGGACAGGGTTTTGTGTGTGCTGGGCTGCTGTTCACTTCCCGGTGTGCCCCATGTGGTGATCCATGGACAGGGGCGTGTGTGTGCTGGGCTATTGTTCACTTCTTGGTTGCCCAATGTGGTGATCCATGGACAAGGAGGTGCGTGTTTGCTGGGCTGCTTTTCCAATGCCGGTGCGCCCCATCTGGTCATCTTTGGACAGGTGTGTGTCTGTGCTGTGTTACCGTTCACTTCCCGGTGTGTCCCATGTGGTGATCCATGGACAGGGAGGTGTGTGTGCTGGGCGAGTGTTCACTTCCCGGTGTGCCACGTTGAGTGAACCATGAACAGTGGTGTATGTGTTTGGCTGGTGTTCACTTCCAGGTGTGCCCCATGTGGTGATCCATGGACAGGGGCGTGTGCGTGCGTGCTGGGCTCTTGTTCACTCCTTCTTTGCCCCATGTGGTGATCCATGGACATGGAGGGGTGTGAGTGTGTGCTGGGCTATTGTTCACTTCCAGTGTTTTCCCATATGATGATGCATGGACAGTGGTGTGTGTGTGCTGGGCTATTGTTCACTTCCCGGTGTGCCCCATGTGGTGATCCATGGACAGGGAGTTGTTTGTGTTCTGGGCTATTGTTCACTTCCCGGTGCGCCCCATGCAGTGATCCATCGACAGGGAGATGTGTGTGTGCTGGGCTATTGCTCACTTCTCGGTGTGCCCCATGTGGCGATCCATGGACAGGTAGATGCGTGTGTGCTGGGCTATTGTGCACTTCTCAGTCTGCCCCATGTTGTAATCCTTGGACAGGTCTGTGTGTGTGTGTGTGGTGGGCTATTGCTCACTTCCAGGTGTGCCCCATGTGGTGATCCATGGACAGGGCTGTGTGTGTGATGGGCTGCTGTTCACTTCCTGGTGTGCCCCATGTGGTGATCCATGGACTGGGAGGTGTGTGTGTGTTGGGCTATTGCTCACTTCCCGCTGTGCCCCATGTGGAGATCCATGGACAGGGCTGTGTGTGTGATGGGCTGCTGTTCACTTCCTGGTGTGCCCCATGTGGTGATCCATGAACAGGGAGGAGGTGTGGGTGTGCTGGGCTATTGCTCACTTTGCAGTTTGCCCCATGTGCTCTCCATGGACAGGGAGGTGTGTGTATTTGGCTGGTGTTCTTTCTGGTGTGCCCCATGTTGTGATCCATCGCCTGGGGTGTGTGTGTTCTGGGCTATTGTTCACTTCCTGCTGTCCCATATGAAGATCCATGGACAGCGGTGTGTGTGTGCTGGGCTGTTATTCACTTCCCAGTGTACCCCGTGTGGTGATCCATGGACAGGGGTGTGTGTGTGCTGGGTTCTTGTTCACTTCCCGGTGTGCCCCAAGTGGTGATCCATGGACAGGGGTGTGTGTGTGCTGGGCTACTGTTCACTTCCCGGTGTGCCCCGTGTGGTGATCCATGGACAGGGGTGTGTGTGTGCTGGGTTCTTGTTCACTTCCCGGTGTGCCCCAAGTGGTGATCCATGGACAGGGGTGTGTGTGTGCTGGGCTACTGTTCACTTCCCGGTGTGCCCCGTGTGGTGTACCATGGACAGGGCTGTGTGTGTGCTGGGCTCTTGTTCACTTTCCAGTGTGCCCCATGTGGTGATCCATGGACAGAGGTGTGCGTGCTGGGCTGCTGTTCACTTTCCGGTGTGCCCCATGTGGAGATACATGGACAGGGATATTTGTGTGTCCTGGGCTATTGTTCACTTCCCTGTGAGCCCCATGTGGTGATACACGGACAGAACTGTGTGCCCTGGGCTGATTTCAGTTCTCGGTGTGTCCCATGTGGTGATCCATGGACAGGGAAGTGTGTGTGTCCTGGGCTATTGTTCACTTCCTGGTGTGCCCTAAGTGGTGATCCATGGACAGGGTTTTGTGTGTGCTGGGCTGCTGTTCACTTCCCGGTGTGCCCCATGTGGTGATCCATGGACAGAGGCGTATGTGTGCTGGGCTATTGTTCACTTCTTGGTTGCCCAATGTGGTGATCCATGGACAAAGAGGTGCGTGTTTGCTGGGCTGCTTTTCCAATTCCGGTGCGCCGCATCTGGTCATCTTTGGACAGGTGTGTGTCTGTGCTGTGTTACCGTTCACTTCTCGGTGTGTCCCATGTGGTGATCCATGGACAGGGAGGTGTGTGTGCTGGGCGAGTGTTCACTTCCCGGTGTGCCACGTTGAGTGAACCATGAACAGTGGTGTATGTGTTTGGCTGGTGTTCACTTCCAGGTGTGCCCCATGTGGTGATCCATGGACAGCGCTGTGTGTGTGCGTGCTGGGCTCATGTTCACTCCTTGTTTGCCCCATGTGGTGATCCATGGACATGGAGGGGTGTGAGTGTGTGCTGGGCTATTGTTCACTTCCAGTGTTTTCCCATATGATGATGCATGGACAGTGGTGTGTGTGTGCTGGGCTACTGTTCACTTCCCAGTGTGTCCCAGGTGGTGATCCATGGTCAGGAAGGTGTGTGTGTGTGTGTGCTGGGCTATTGTTCACTTCCCGATGTGCGCCATGTGGTGATCCATGGACAGGGGCGTGTGTGTGCTGGCAACTGTTCACTTCCCAGTGTGCCCCAAGTGGTGATCCATGGACAGGTGTGTGTGTGTGCTGGGCTATTGTTCACCTCCCGGTGTGCCCCAAGTGGTGATCCATGGACAGGGTTGAGTGTGTGCTGGGCTGCTGTTCAATTCCCAGTGTGTCCCAGGTGGTGATCCATGGACAGGGCTGAGCGTGGGTGCTGGGCTATTGTTCACTTCCCAGTCTGTCCCAAGTGGTGATCCATGGACAGGGAAGTTTGTGACTGCTAGGCTATTGTTCACTTCCCGGTGTGCCCGATATGATGATGCATGGAGACTGGTGTGTGTGTGTGCTGGGTTATTGTTCACTTTCCATTGTGCCCCATGTGGTGATCCATGGACAGGGGCGTGTGTGTGAGTGCTGGGCTATTGTTCCCTCCTTGGTTGCCCCATGTGGTGATCCATGGACAGGGAGGTGTGTGTGTGTTGGGCTGCTGTTCACTTCCCGGTGTGCCCCATGTGGTGAGCCATGGGCAGGGTTGTGTGTGTCCTGGGCTATTGTTCACTGCTCGGTATGCCCCATGTGGTGATCCATGGACAGGGGTGTGTGTATCCTGTGTTATTGTTCACTTCCTAGTGTGCCCCATGTGGTGATCCATGGTCAGGGAGGTGTGTGTGCTGGGCTAGTGTTCAATTCCTGGTGTGTCCCATGTGGTGATCCATGGTGAGGGAGGTGTGTGTGCTGGGCTCGTGTTCAATTCCTGGTGTGTCCCATGTGGTGATCCATGGTCAGGGAGGTGTGTGTGCTGGGCTAGTGTTCAATTCCTGGTGTGTCCCATGTGCTGATCCATGGACAGGGAGGTGTGTGTGCTGTGCTAGTGTTTACTTCCCGGTGTGCCACGTTTGGTGAACCATGAACATGTGTGTGTGTGTTTGGCTGATGTTCACTTCCCGTTTTGCCCCATGTTGTGCTCCATCCACAGGGTTGTGTGTGCACTGGGCTATTGTTTACTTACCGGTTTGTCCCATATGAAGATCCATGGATCGTGGAGTGTATGTACTGGGCTGTTATTCACTTTCCAGTGTGCCCCATGTGGTGATCCATGGACAGAGGTGTGCGTGCTGGGCTGCTGTTCACTTCCCGGTGTGCCCCATGTGGTGATCCATGGACAGGGCTGTGTGTGTGATGTGCTGCTATTCACTTCCTGGTGTGCCCCATGTGGTGATGCATGAACAGGGAGGAGGTGTGGGTGTGCTGGGCTATTGCTCACTTCTCGGTTTGCCCTATGTGCTGTCCATGAACAGGGAGGTGTGTGTATTTGGCTGGTGTTCACTTTCTGGTGTGCCCCATGTGGTGATCCATCGACTGGGGTGTGTGTGTTCTGGGCTATTGCTCACCTCCCGGTGTGCCCCATGTGGTGATCCATGGACAGGGGCGTGTGTGTGTTCTGGGCCATTGCTCACTTCCCGATGTGCCCCAAGTGGTGATCCATGGACAGGGGTGTGTGTGTGTGTGCTGGGCTCTTGTTCACTTCCCGGTTTGCACCAAGTGGTGATACATGGACAGGGCTGTGTGTGTGCTGGGCTGATGTTCACTTTCCAGTGTGTGCCAGGTGGTGATCCATGGACAGGGAGGTGTGTGTGTGTGCTGGGCTATTGTTCCCATCCCGGTGTGCCCCATATGGTGGTCCATGGACTGGGGCGTGTGTGTGTGCTGGGTTACTTCTCACTTCCTGATGTGCCCCATGAGGTGATCGATGGACAGGGGGTTGTGTGTGCTGGGTTCTTGTTCACTTCCCGGTGTGCCCCAAGTGGTGATCCATGGAGAGGGGTGTTTGTGTGCTGGGCTACTGTTCACCTCCCGGTGTGCCCCATGTGGTGATACATGGACAGTGGTGTGTGTGTGCTGGGCTATAGTTCACTTTCCAGTGTGTCCCATATGATAATGCATGGACAAGGGTGTGTGTGTGCTGGGCTACTGTTCACTTCCCGGTGTGCCCCATGTGGTGATCCATGGACAGGGAGGTGTGTGTGTGTGCTGGGTTATTGCTCTCTTCCCGGTGTGCCCCATGTGGTGATCCTTGGACAGGGAGGTGTGTGTGTGTGCTGGGTTATTGCTCACTTTCCAGTGTGTCCCATATGATGATGCATGGACAGGGAGTTGCGTGTGTGCTGGGCTACTGTTCACTTCTCGGTATGCCCCAAGTGGTGATCCATGGACAGGTGTGTGTGTGTGTGCTGGGCTCTTGTTCACTTCCTGGTGTGCCCCAAGTGGTGATCCATGGACACGGCTGTGTGTGTGCTGGGCTGCTGCTCAATTCCCAGTGTGTCCCAGGTGGTGATCCATGGACAGGGAGGTTTGTGACTGCTAGGCTCTTGTTCACTTCCCGGTGTGTCCGATATGATGATGCATGGAGACTGGTGTGTGTGTGTGCTGGGCTATTGTTCACTTCCCATTTTGCCCCACGTGGTGATCCATAGACAGGGGCGTGTGTCTCTGCTGGGCTATTGCTCACCTCCCGGTGTGCCCCATATGGTGATCCATGGACAGGGGTGTGTGTGTGAGTGCTGGGCTATTGTTCCCTCCTTGGTTGCCCCATGTGGTGATCCATGGACAGGGAGGTGTGTGTGTGTTGGGCTGCTGTTCACTTCCCGGTGTGCCCCATGTGGTGATCCATGGACTGGGGTGTGTGTGTTGAGCTATTGTTCACTTCCTGGTGTGCCCCATGTGGTGAGCCATGGGCAGGGTTGTGTGCGTGCTGGGCTAGTGTTCAATTCCTGGTGTGTCCCATGTGGTGATCCATGGTGAGGGAGGTGTGTGTGCTGGGCTCGTGTTCAATTCCTGGTGTGTCCCATGTGGTGATACATGGTCAGGGAGGTGTGTGTGTGTTGGGCTATTGTTCACTACTCGGTATGCCCAATGTGGTGATCCATGGACAGGGGTGTCTGTGCTGTGTTATTGTTCACTTCCTAGTGTGCCCTATGTGGTGATCCATGGTCAGGGAGGTGTGTGTGCTGGGCTAGTGTTCAATTCCTGGTGTGTCCCATGTGGTGATCCATGGTGAGGGAGGTGTGTGTGCTGGGCTCGTGTTCAATTCCTGGTGTGTCCCATGTGGTGATCCATGGTCAGGGAGGTGTGTGTGCTGGGCTAGTGTTCACTTACCGGTTTGTCCCATATGAAGATCCATGGATCGTGGTGTGTATGTGCTGGGCTGTTATTCAATTTCCAGTGTGCGCCATGTGGTGATCCATGGACAGAGGTGTGCGTGCTGGGCTGCTGTTCACTTCCCGGTGTGTCCCATGTGGTGATCCATGGACAGGGAGGTGTGTGTGTGCTGGACTATTGTTCACTTCCCGGTGTGCCCCATGTGGTGATCCATGGACAGGGGCGTGTGTGTGCTGGGCTATTGTTCACTTCTTGGTTGCCCCATGTGGTGATCCATGGACAAGGAGGTGCGTGTTTGCTGGGCTGCTTTTCCAATTCCGGTGCGCCCCATCTGGTCATCTTTGGACAGGTGTGTGTCTGTGCTGTGTTACTGTTCACTTTTGGTATGCCCCATGTGGTGATCCATGGACAGGGAAGTGTGTGTGCTGGGCGAGTGTTCACTTCCCGGTGTGCCACGTTGAGTGAACCATGAACAGTGGTGTATGTGTTTGGCTGGTGTTCACTTCCTGGTGTGCCCCATGTGGTGATCCATGGACAGGGTTGTGTGCGTGCGTGCTGCGCTCTTGTTCACTCCTTCTTTGCCCCATGTGGTGATCCATGGACATGGAGGGGTGTGAGTGTGTGCTGGGCTATTGTTCACTTCCAGTGTTTTCCCATATGATGATGCATGGACAGTGGTGTGTGTGTGCTGGGCTATTGTTCACTTCCCGGTGTGCCCCATGTGGTGATCCATGGACAGGGAGATACGTGTGTGCTGGGCTATTGTTCACTTCCCGCTGTCCCATCTGATGATCCATGGACAGCAGTGTGTGTGTGCTGGGCTGTGATTCACTTCCCAGTGTACCCCGTGTGGTGATCCATGGACAGAGGTGTGTGTTCTGGGCTGCTGTTCACTTCCAGGTGTGCCCCATGTGGTGATCCATGGAGAGGGGCGTGTGTGTGTGGTGGGCTATTGCTCACTTCCCGGTGTGCCCAATGTGGTGATCCATGGACAGGGGTGTGTGTGTGCTGGATTCTTGTTCACTTCCCGGTGTGCCCCAAGTGGTGATCCATGGACAGGGGTGTGTGTGCTGGGCAACTGTTCATTTCCCGGTGTGCCCCATGTGGTGATCCATGGACTGGGCTGCTTGGGTCCTGGTCTCTTGCTCACTTCCAGGTGTGCCCCAAGTGGTGATCCATGGACAGGGCTGTGTGTGTGCTGGGCTGCTGTTCACTTCCCAGTGTGTCCCAGGTGTTGATCCATGGACAGGAAGGTTTGTGTGCGTGTGCTGGGCTATTGTTCACTTCCCGATGTGCGCCATGTGGTGAACCATGGACAGGGGCCTGTGTGTGTGCTGGGCTATTGCTCACTTCCCGGTGTGCCCCATGTGGTGATCCATGGACAGGGGTGTGTGTGTGCTGGGTTCTTGTTCACTTCTCGGTGTGCCCCATGTTGTGATCCATCGACTGGAGTGTGTGTGTGCTGGGCTGTTGTTCACTTCCCGCTGTCCCATATGAAGATCCATGGACAGCGGTGTGTGTGTGCAGGGCTGTTATTCACTTCCCAGTGTGCCCCGTGTGGTCATCCATGGACAGATGTGTGTGTTCTGGGCTGCTGTTCACTTCCCGGTGTGCCCCATGTGGTGATCCATGGACAGGGAGGTGTGTGTGTTCTGGGCTACTGTTCACTTCCCGGTGTGTCCCATGTGGTGATCCATGGACAGGTGTGTGTGTGTGTTCTGGGCTACTGTTCACTTCCCGGTGTGCCCCATGTGGTGATCCATGGACAGTGATGTGTGTGTGCTGGGCTATTGTTCACTTTCCAGTGTGTCCCATATGATGATGCATGGACAGGTGTGTGTGTGTGCTGGGCTACTGTTCACTTCCCGGTGTGCCCCATGTGGTGATCCATGGACAGGGAGGTATGTGTGTGCTGGGTTATTGCTCACTTCTCGGTGTGCCCCATGTGATGATCCATGGACAGGGAGATGCGTGTGTGCTGGGCTATTGTTCACTTCTCAGTGTGTCCCATGTTGTAATCAATGGACAGATGTGTGTGTGTGTGTGTGTGTGTGTGTGCTGGGCTATTTTTCACTCTTTGGTTGCCCCATGTGCTGTCCATGGACAGGGATGTGTGTGTATTTGGCTGGTGTTCACTTCCCGGTGTGCCCCATGTTGTGATCCATCGACTGGGGTGTGTGTGTGCTGGGCTATTGTTCCCTTACCGCTGTCCCATATGAAGATCCATGGACAGCGGTGTGTGTGTTCTGGGCTGTTATTCACTTCCCAGTGTGCCCGCTGTGGTTATCCATGGACAGAGGTGTGTGTTCTGGGCTGCTGTTCACTTCCCGGTGTGTCCCATGTGGTGATCCATGGGCAGGGGTGTGTGTGTGCTGGGTTCTTGTTCACTTCCCGGTGTGCCGCATGTGGTGCTCCTTGGACAGGGGCGTGTGTGTGTGTGTGCTGGGCTCTTGTTCACTCCTTGATTGCACTATGTGGTGATCCATGGACATGGAGGGGTGTGTGTGTGTGCTGGGCTATTGTTCACTTTCCAGTGTGTCCCATATGATGATGCATGGACAGTGGTGTGTGTGTGCTGAGCTGCTGTTGACTTCCCGGTGTGCCCCATGTGGTGATCCATGGACAGGGAGGTGTTAGTGCTCTGGGCTATTGTTCACTTGCCGGTTTGCCCCATGTAGTGATCCATGGACAGGGAGGTGTTTGTGATGGGCTGCTGTTCACTTCCTGGTGTGCCCCATGTGGTGATCCATGGACAGCGAGGAGATGTGGGTGTGCTGGGCTATTGCTCACTTCGCGGTTTGCCCCATGTGGTGATCCATGGACAGGGGTGTGTGTGTGTGTGTGTGTGTGTGTGTGTGTGTGCTGGGCTAATTTTCACTCCTTGGTTGCCCCATGTGCTCTCCATGGACAGGGAGGTATGTGTATTTGGCTGGTGTTCACTTCCCGGTGTGCCCCATGTTGTGATCCATCGACTGGGGTGTGTGTGGGCTGGGCTGTTGTTCACTTCCCGCTGTCCCATATGAAGATCCATGGACAGCGGTGTGTGTGTGCTGGGCTGTTATTCACTTCCCAGTGTGCCCCGTGTCGTCATCCATGGACAGAGGTGTGTGTTCTGGGCTGCTGTTCACTTCCTGGTGTGCCCCATGTGGTGATCCATGGACAGGGAGGTGTGTGTGTTCTGGGCTACTGTTCACTTCCCAGTGTGCCCCAAGTGGTGATCCATGGACAGGGTATCCGGCAGCTTTAGACACGCCTTTAAACCTTGGAATATGCGTGTCCACTGAACACCTGCGCTTGTCCCTCTCAGATGATTGTGTCGTCAGTAATACGAGGAAACCTCTCGAGGACAATTCTAAAAGAGCAGGTGTCTAACTTGTTGCTGAGGGGCTTCTGACTGATTCGTGTTAATGAAAAGTTAACTGGATGGTTTGCTCGAGGTTGTTCTCAGACATTCAGGGACACCTGAGGATTTGGTGACTCAACTCGGGATGGAGGATAGGTACTGTAATTGCAACACCTGCGTCTGTAAGATGAACAACAAATGGAGCAGAGCCTGCACAGAGAGAAAGATCTGAGACCACGGAGTGAGTGTCCTTTAGGGAAAGGGATCTGCTGAATCCACACCGGGTTTTCCAGGAACAGCTTCCCAAGTTACATTTAACTCAGGAGCAGAGTGTGTGCGGACACTGATTGATCAAGGAGCTGGTCACAGAGCGGTGTCACCTCCTTCAACACGATCTGCAGCTTCATACCAGGGGGAGGACGGTGCTGCCAGTGGCTGCTCGGGTCACTGTTTCACTCAGCGTCTATGATACCGAACTTTCCAGGCAGGAGTGGCTGACACATGCATCATTTCCCAGTATGCCGACGTCAACATCACCATTTGGAGACGGAGGATTTTTATGGTGGTTGAGAGCAGTGGGGTCCCTGGGAACATCAGGAAGATGGAGAAACACTTCCCGTGTCTAATCGGGTCAGAATGAACCCTCCAGTACATACTGCATCACTAAGTCCTGTAGTATTTTTCCGTTTCAGTAACATACTACCTGCTAGTCTTCCTACAGAAAATGACAGATTAGATATTATCTTTAATCCCATTTGCTAAACTTTCATCCATTGACTTTACCAGTCCATATCCAATTACAGACTCTCCACCTTCCCTTGATAATTTAGTTTCCTGGTTATCTTAATTTAATCGGCATACATAGTTACAGGACATTTGTTGCACTCCACTTGATCATTGATACAGATTGGAAAGAGCTGTGGACCAAGCACTGGTCACTGTGTGACTCCACTGGTGACCTTCTGTCAAACAGACTAAGCCTGATTTATCCGGAGTGCCTGCTTCCTGTCTGATAACCAGTCCTCTCCCATTTATATGTCACACATTTAAAGCGCTGAATAAGAACGAGGAGCATCAGTTCGGCAATCCAGCCCCTCAGGCCTCTTCCAACATTGAATGCAATCATAGCTGATGTCATTGTGGCCTCGGTTCCACGTTCCTGTCCGATCTCCATATTCCTTCATTTACTCAATATCCCAGCACCTACTGCACTCTGGGGAAGTGAATTACACTGATTCCGAAACCTGTGACAGATGTATGTTCTCCTCACCCCTGGTTCACTTCTCCCCCACCTCATCCTAAAACTATGGTTTTAGGATCATTCGAGATTGTCCCACATGAGGAAATATCCACTTCACATCTACATTGTCAATCACCTTGAACATCATCCAGACCTCCGAAATCTCCTGTCATTTTTCTATATTCCAGGCAGTATTGTCCTGAACTGCTAAATCTCTCTTCAGAGGACAAACTCCACATCTCTGGAGTAAATCGAGTAAACCACTTCTAAACTGCCTCCATGGCAAATACATCCCTCCTACAGTCAGGACACCAAGACTGCACACATTATTCAGTTGCGATCTCACACCTCCCTCCCTTTATAATCCATTGTTTTAGAAATAAATGCCAAAGTTGCACTTGCCTTTCTCATTATCTGCTGCACCTACATCGGAGTATTCTGTAGTATGGACGCGGACAGCCAGATCCCTCTGCACCTAATCATTTAGAAGTCTCTCTCTATTTGGATAATCATGTGCCTTTCTGCTACACTAATCCAAACGGATACACTCATACATTTCGTTGTTCAGTTTCTTCTTTCAAATGTTGCCCCAACCTATCCATATACATTTTCTAACTTCTTACATCTTCATTGCAATTTCTCACCTGAGTTAGTGTCATCTGTTAATTGGTTAAAACATGTTCTATCCTCTCAACTACTTAAGACTATAGATTGTAAATAATTGGGGCATGGGGACCAAGACATATAGTTTCCTAAAGATTAAATTTTGCCAACATAAAATTACCCATATTTTTCCATCTCACTGCATTTTGTAGCTTCACTAAGCCTGTACCAAGTTGATAAATTACTTTTACCCATAAACGATCTTATTCTGCAGATTAATCATTTGTGCAGAGCTATTCAATGCCTTCTGGAAGTCCAAATATTTCATCTCTCGGATCCCCATGATCGAAATGATGTTGATTCTGATGGATTGTGGTTTGACTTTGCAAATTTCTTGACATTAATTCCTGAATAATGGACTTTACCAATATTTCTTATATTTGAACAGTTTTCTCACTACTATATTCCATCGTGAAGGTGATAATTCTAAATTCTTACTGCTCTATAATCTCTTTGTTCGCTCCAATCCTGTGTAATTGGCACATGGCGTGAAATGACCTGCTCTGATTGCTCTGTAAGAGGTCGGAGTCGCTGAATGGACTCATTCTATTCCTTGTGCACAAAGTCGGTGGGCTGATGTCTTTCTGGTGTTCCACATCACAGTCTCGATGGTCTGCCTTTCGTCCTCTCGTTGATGCGTAAGAGTCGTGAGGGCTTATGCAATCTTCCTGTTGCTGTGTCACAGTTTGAGGAGCTGAAAGCACCTTATCATATTCCTCCATCACAGGCTGGAGAAACTGAACGATCTCTCCTGCATCCCTGATATAAGACTGAGGAAATGATTGGCCTTCTTCTGTTCCCATACACGAGACACGTGAGGTAAACTTCTTTCTCCTTTCCCATAAGAAATCTTATAGGTTGCATCCTTCTCCAATTCCCTTGCAACAGGCTCGATGGGATTGAATATCCTCCTGGTATCCCAGTGCACCAATCTCCAGTCCCTCTTCCAGTTCCTATGTTACAGACTTGAGAAGGCTGAATAGACTGATCCTATTGCTGCATAACAGGGTACTGGTGCTGCATGACCTACTCTGGGCCCAGTGTTATCGACTCGAGGAGCTAATTGGCCTCCTCCCGTAACTGTATATCAGGCTCCAGGGTCTTAATAGCCTCTTTCTGTGCTGTTGGAAGAGGGTCAATGTCCTTTGAGACACTACCTATAGTTCACTTTCCAGTGTCCATGAACAACAGATTAATGAGGGGACAATTTGCCTAGAAGGCCTCGATGTCCAGCCAAATTGACCATGGGTCCTGACAAGTCCAATCAGTCACATCGGAAAGCAAGGAACTTGGTTGGTATTTCTTAAACTATGGAAAATCTACACGCCCCCATTCACTGTGGAAGCTGCAATTTGTCCAGGTTAACAGGAGGCCTTCTGTGACGCCAGATGACAGATCAAAGCCAACTGTTAATCCTCCATAGCGCCTACCTAGGCATCGTCAAAGGGAGAATTGGCATGGGGTATCATAAACAAGGAAGGACATTCATTTTAACCAGAGCTAACCCAAACAGAATATTGGATGATTCTGTCTTATCTTCTGTAGCAACTGCACGAAGTTAGCTTTATATAATTAATCGAAAGCTTGGATGATAAAAACACCTAAACCTCCTTGTGACCATCTGGAAGGGAATCAGATTCCACCCCAAGGTCGGGTACTCCAATAAGACCCCCAACAGGGATGGCCTCCGATTTCATAAAATTGATGTTATACCCTGAGAAAGATCCAAATAAATTAATCATTCGTATTAAATAGGACACAGATATCATTGGGTTAGTTAGAAAGAGAGGAACGCCATCTGATCTTATTCCTTCTTGGTCCTACCTCCTTGCCAGTGATATTGGCGTCCCCACCCCAACCCCCTCCGGATGCCAACGGCTCAATCATTAATGTAAATGATAACAGTGAAAGGGGGCAACTTTGTTGACTGCCACTGTCAATACCAGAATTGTCAGATCTTTTCCCATTAGTGAAATCCGCTGCTTTCAGGTCACTATATAACACTGCCACCCACCTGGCGAGGACCCCTTCAAGACCAAACCATTCAAGGACATAAAAGTTGATCATCTACTCCATCCGGTCAAATGCTTTCTCTGCATCCAGGGAGACTACCGAGCCTGGAATCGAACCTTGCTGGTAGACTGGAACCATATTCACCACTCTTCTAATATTATCAGAGGACCTACGGCCCCAAATAAAAATGGTCCTCTTTCACAATGGACTTTCAAAGCCAGCATTTTCGACAAAATTTTGAAGTTCACGTTTAATAATGAATAGGCACATACAAAGTGCAATCCTCTGGGACTTTCCCTGTCTTGAGAATAAGATGAATGTTTCCTTCTCTCAAAGAGGATGGGAGGCAGTCCTGACTGTACGAATAATTGTACATATCCAACACTGGCCCAGCCAGCACGTCTATGAACTCCTTCTAAAACTCACTCTGAAAGTCCATCTGGCCCGGGGGCTTTACCACTCTGAAGCAGCTTCATTGTCTCCTGTATCTCTCTGATTATGTGAGGGGCATTCTAAAGAGAACTTACACCTGCTCTGAACTTACACCTGGGAGTTCCAAGGTCTTTATAAAGGACTCCATCGTCGCCAATCTGTCATCCATGTCCGCTGAATGTAACAACCCAGAGTAGAGCTTCCTGAATGATACATTAATCTTGTTGGATTCGCGGGTGATAATAACCCCAATCTTCTTTCTGGCCAAGTACGCCTCATATCTACCTGGTTATCACCATGCTCGAATACCTTCTGTTTCGCAAAGGAAATCTCTCTCTTTTCTCTCTGGGCGAGTGCAGCATTCAGAGCAGTCCGGAGGGCTGCAATTCAGTTATAGATTGTCTGACAAAATATGGTGTGTCAGCTCTCTTCAGCCGAGCCTCAAGCATACACTACTGTTCTACATTCTGCCGCTTCTGAGTCACCAAGTAAGAAATAATCAAATACCTTGTCTCGGCTTTGGCAGTCTCCCAGAACACCGTCGGATTACTGGACATACACAAGTTCATGTTCCAAAACAAATTAAACTCCCCCCCCTAAAATACGCAATGAATTTGCTATCCTTCAGGAGGAAATGATCCACGTGCCAGTGCCGTGAGCCTGTCCCATCGCCACCATCCTTGACCTCCAGGTACACTGCCACATGATCAGAAATCGTTCCCAATTCTAAAGGACAGCATCGAATTTAAAAATACCAATGGGGTAAACAACATGCCAATCCTAGTAAATCATTTATGTGGGTTAGAAAAAAAGGTGAAGTCCCTATCTTCAGGGTGAAGACATCTCACACATCCACCAACCCAGCTGCCTGTTCAGGTCCACCAGCTGCCTGGGTGGCGGGGAAAAGCCTCCCATACCCATCGACGACCTATCCACCTCGGGGTCCATAAGTCAGTTAAATTCTCCCCTTAATTATACGACGTGCCCCACGGCTCAAGAAGCTTCGAGCACCTGTTGTTCTCTATCGTGCTGGAGTTGCACAAGGACCATACAGGGATACTGGTCCGATCAGGACCTGCACATTGCGACCCGGTGGGCCTGCTCGACGCTCGCCCAGTCTGCCCTGACTTCCAGTTTCAAAAATTGTGTGAGCCATTGTTCCAAGAAGCTGACAAGCTGGCTTTCTTGTTCCCGTTCCGGCAGCCCGACCAAGCTGATGTTCTTCTGACAGCTCCAATTTTCGAGGTCCTCGACCTTCTCTACTAAGGCCTGGATCGACCATTCTAGGGCTTGGACCCGAACAGCTGAGGATTCCGCCATGGTTTCCTAAGCCGCATTCCACTCTTCCACTTCCCCGATATGTGGCCCGAGATGCTGGATCTCCTGGTCATGCTTCTGCAGCTTGGCTGAGATCAATTCCAGCATGGTTCAGATCTCTTCCATTGCTGAATAACCAGGGAAAAATTCGGATCCATTTCGAAACCAAGGGGGTAATCAGTATGTGAAACTGGGGATCATTGATAGACTGTAACACGAGAGCTTCATATCTGTTTTAGTTGGGATAAGGAAAATGCAGGTACAGAATACAAGAAGATGGAGTGGGAAACTCTCGAACAGTTTGATATAAGATGCAAGTTGGGATTGATGGTTTGGAAATGTAAAGTCCAGATGAGTTGTATCACAGGATGCTGTTGGAGACAGGAGAGGAAATGTCCTGACCTAAAGGTTTTCATCGAATCTGACCACACAAGGGAGGTGGTACAGGACTGGAGAACAGCTATGTGGTCCCAAGTTACTGGAAAGGTGGTAGAGATAGACCAGTGTCTGGTGGGGTACCACAGCGAGCAG